>NC_041382.1:247477316-247566910 GCF_002162155.2 Triticum dicoccoides | reverse complement strand
AGCGCGACTCCCAAGGGAAAAGAAAAGGCTAGGTGGCGAATGGTAAACCAATGTTGGGCATTGCTGGAAGAGCTTTACTTAAGGCGAACTGTCAAGGGTTCCCATAATAGCCCAACCGCGTAAGGAACGCAAAATCCGGGAACATAACACCGATATGACAGAAACTAGGGCGGCAAGAGTGGAACAAAACACCAGGCATAAGGCCGAGCATTCCACCCTTTACCAAGTATATAGATGCATTAATTAAATAAGATATATTGTGATATCCCAACAAGTAAATAAATGTTCCAACAAGGAACGGCCTCCAATCTTCACCTGCAACTAGCAACGCTATAAGAGGGGCTGAGCAAAGCGGTAACATAGCCAATCAATGGTTTGCTAGGACATGGTGGGTTAGAGGTTTGACATGGCAATTTGGGAGGCTTGAAAGCAAGTGGTAGGCATCGTAGCATTGGAATAGCAAAAGTGCGAGCAAACTAGCATAGCAAAGATAGTAGTGATTTCGAGGGTATGATCATCTTGCCTGAAATCCTGCAAGGACGAAGAACGAGTCCATGAAGAGGACAAATGGACGTAGACGAACGGTTCCTCACAATCACGACGTTATCGGAACCAACCCGAAGAAGCAACACCAGAAAGAAGCAAACAACATAGTAAACAACCACCACATAGACATGGCATGATGCATAAACAATTATGATGCATGTCCGGTTTAAAGAGGCATGGCATGGCAAAGTGCACAAACAATCCTACAAATTAAGTGGAGCTCAATATGCAACGGGTTGCATATTGACGAAACACCACATTCAAGTTATTTTGTTCGATCTCGTTTATGTACCCAACAATATTAAATGTTGTCAAACATGGCAAGAGGGTGAAGCAAAGTAAAACTACCTAACTAGTCAAGGTTAAATGAGGCCGGAAGCAATGAACAACAAATCCGGAAACTCCTCATGTGCATAAATTAGGTTCGGTACTGTTCTGCCCTAAACATTATTTTAGAGTTGTTAAACATGCAAGATGATGCCACCATGTTAAACTAGGCAAAATTCCACCCCAATTACATATAAAGTTTATTAAATTCGGAGTTACGGTTATTTAGTTATGAATTAAAGCATTTTAACATGGCATAGGAGAAAATTTACACAAACAACATTTTAAACATTTTAAACATGGATGAAAATGACATATTATTAAACTAGACAAAATTCTGAGCAAGTTTCATATATAATTCATTTTAAACTGATGCACGGTTGTGAAGTTATTAAATGCATGAAGAACAGGGACTTAACTGCAAAACTGTTTTACACTGGATATTAGAAAAATTTGCTCAGGAAAAAAACGACATGGGATGAATCTGTTGGGCACTGGGCTCAACGCGCGGCGGCGCTCGCTCCTGCTGCTCGATGCAGGAAAAGCAAAGCACGCAGCGGCAAAGGACTCGGCCACGGGTGGCGCGATGGAGGGAAGGTGGAGGACGGAGGGGAGCGGGGCTCGGTGCTGGCGTGAACGAAGACGACGGGCGGCGAGGAGGAGGTCATGCGGGGTCACTCCATGGGGCAGAAAGACCTGGTCTCGGCGACTATGGAGCTTCAGGTTCAGGAAGTCATGGCGTGGAGCCCCTCCTGTGAGGCAGGGGACGGCCGGAGGTCGGGGATGGGCTAGTCCATCCATTCCCAGTCAGATTCCGGTGAAGGCTTGAGGTCCAGGAGCCAAGGCATCAGAGGGATCTCCTGAGGTCATCCATGGCAGAGAGGGAGAGAGGTTAGAGAGGAAGAAACTAAGGAAGGAAAGGAGAGAGGCAGGGCGCGGGGCTGGCCTAGAGGTCGAGGTCGGGCACGACCGGCGCTCGACGGCGGCGGAAGGGTGGCTGCGCTCCGGTGGTGGTTGGCGCAAGGAGCAGCAGAGAGCTCGGGCGTGTTGGGATCCAGGAGACGGGGATGGTGGGCGAGGAGGTGGAGCTCGGGCTCCTGCGGGATTTGAGCGTCGGTGGTCGTTCACTCGAGATGGATCGATGGGATGGATGGATTGGATCTGGGTGTGGCTGATGGTTGGTGCAGGGGGAATGAGAGGATCCCGAGGTGGGAAATGAGTGCGGCGGCGGCGGCTGGGAGGATCCCTAAAAATTAGGGTTGTCCAAAATGGACTAGGGATAGACTATATATATAGTAGGTGGGTTGACTTAGGGGTATATCATCCCTCCGATCGCAATCGAACGATCGCGAATAAAATAGCTAGGAAGTCCAAATAAGAAAACGTGATGTTTTGTAGACGTTTGGGGATGATCCGGATCTGACGGTGACGACTGCCCGGGTCGGGTCCGGGACAATTTCGGACACGCACGAGGAGGGCGCGGGCTGACAAGAGAGTTTAGGTAGGGCCTGACGGCGAGTGGGTAGTGGGTTGTGCAGAAGGCCTCGGACTGAGAGAAGGGAAAAGAGAGAGAGACCCGACGATTGTTTCCGGAGACCGAAAACATCCGACGTTTGAACGACTATATTGTCGCTACAGTAAATCGTTTGGGCGTCAAACGATCTTTGAATGCGATGAAACTTGGCAGGCGGCCTATCTACAACATAACAACACCACATGCCAACTTTCAACCCATTCCGAGAACTTTTTCCGGCCACTTATAAAATAATATTTCGGATGTGCCGCGGGCGCGTGCAAGTGTGTCTGGGCTCAGAACGGACAACGGACGGAACTGGGGGAACCCGAACGGATGCAAGTTTTGAAAACATGATGATGCAATGCACATGATGACATGGAAAGATGCAACACGCAAGCAAATGACAAGGCAATAACAACGAAACACTAGAAGACACCTGGCGCAACGGTCTCGGGGCGTCACACCTTCGCTGCTCGGCCGGAACCACTATTCACACCAGAACCTTCACTACTCGGCCTATGCCAGCCACTTCCCCAAAACCACACCTCCTCTCCAGCCCATTCCCCCACCTTTCGATCCCCTAGCCTGCATCAAGTGTCCCCTAGTTCGCTGGAAAGCCATGGTGTGCTGCAAGATCACGTACTACAAGATGCTGATGCCGGAGCGCCGTGCAGAAATCGCGGCGGCGATCGGCGCCACAGACCTCTATTCCTAAGCTCACTTTGTGGCGAGCCAATCCCCGAGTTCTCTGGAGCCAATCTATGAGGAGGAGGAAGCTGATCCAATGTTCATGGCGGAGGTCGCGGCGCAGAAGGCCCTCGGTGGGTATGAGACGATGGACGTCGACTTTGTGCAGGCGTCCAGGTCCCCCATGGTGCAGGCGGACTAGCGGTTCAACCTGGCGATACTAAAGGAGGATCGGGAGGTAGAGGCTCAACTCGACGCGGAGCGCGCGCATGCCGCTGCCATCGAGGCTCTCCTGCAGGCGGAACTAGATGTCGTGGATGTGAACAGGGCGACGGAGGCTCAACTCGATGCGAAGCGCACGGATGCCACTGCCATCGAGGCCCTCCTGCAAGTGGAACCGGACGTCCTGGACTTGAGCTGGGCGGCAGATGCTCAACTCGATGCGGAGCACGCGGATGTTGCTGCCATCGGGGCCCTCCTGCAAGCGGAAACGGACTTCCTCGACTTGAACTGGGCGGTGACACAACTAGACACAGAGCGCGCGGATACCGCTGCCATCGAGGCCCTCCTGGAAGCGGAACCGGACGTCCTCGACTTGAACCGGGCGGTGCTCCCATCCGTACAGAGAGCCTGCACGCTCCACGTGAACGAGTAGATGGAGGACGAGGACAACCACGGTGCGGAGACACACGTCGGCAGCTATGGCTGGTTCACACCGGCAGCCAAAGACGACGAGGTCGTCTCGTTCCACGAGCAGTGATTGTTTTTCTTTATGTTGTTTTTAGGGATCTTTTGCTGTGTAAAAACATATATTGTTATACAAGTCGCCCGACTTTCATCATTTGTGTTAGTCTACCATTTCAGGCGGTTGCATGAATATCCTACGTCTCCAAACCCTCTTCCTCACCTCTTGTTCTTCCCCAACAGACCACCGCATGGGCCGTACGGATCCACCCCAACATGTGATTGGATAAACATAATGTATGAACGAAAATTATCTGTCAGCGGTAGCACATGTCAGTGAGGGTGCGTTCCCTTGGTTGGGTTTGCAGTGTGCAAGAGCGACTATGTGAGGGTGTGGTACGACCGCGGCGTGCAGGAGCGACCGTGTGAGGGTGCGGTGCGACCGCGACAGCCGTGCGCAAGTGTACCTCCATTTCATTTTGAAAACTTTAGGCAAGCTTGGCAAAAATGTGTGGCGAATTATGGCAATGCAAGGCCTAGACCCAAACAGGAGAAATACGTACGTACTAGGAGTACTAGTGTTAAAAAAGAAAGGCCGGGTTTTCCTTCACGGGATTAATCGATACAAATCCTCTTTTGACGTGTCAATTAATGTGTATTTTTTCTCCAAAGCCCAAAGAGCTAACCATCTCACTCCTCATCGCTTGATTAATGCAGCGCCATGCAAACAAACCTTCTCACTTCTGCATGCATTCAAGGGTACTTAATGTCCTTGGTTGCTAGTACGAGGCAAACCCCATCAATTTTGCCTTGATTAGTGTTTGTGGCCTTTTGCAAATTTTAATTTTGATATACTGGCCTTGTGTACAAAAAAATGGAGGTAGTAAATATTTGACTTCCTTCCACATTGCGGTGACATCGACGATATATCGAATGTTGTGGTTTGGCGAAGTGCGTTCGACAGAGAACACCATTGAGGGAGACCATGGTAAGTCGTTTGCAAGTGCCACCTGCAAGCCAAGACAACCGCCTTATTTGCATCAAGGAAGTATGGTGAACCAAAGGACGGGTAAATGTACTAGTACTACTAGTACACAATAGCATCGTCCGTCCAGCTTAGTGCGGTGAGGTGGTTTCATGAAGAAGACGATGGAGAAGCGGAGCCAGCGAAGAGTGATATAATGGTTGCTTCGTCCGTGCTTTGTGATTTGACTCCTCACTGCTTTGTGATTTGTGATAGAAGGGATAGGGGAGTAGACTCTGTGCTCTATACTGTACATACGTCCAAGCACGAGAGAAAGAGGAGAGACGTTGCATTTTTCTATTCCTTCAATCAATCAGGGAGCTTTGGTTCCATCTTTTTGGCTTTGGTAGCACCGTCCACAATTGTTCCCATCGATGAAAAAAGCTATTTATTTGGCTACACATTGTGGATGCCCTTAATTGTACCACTTGGTTTTGCTCCTGTGTGCTATCTATACAAATCTCAATTATATTGATCTAAAAAACTATAGAATCAAGATTAGTAAAAAGGAGGTGATTTTTCCGCGCGGATGGCGGGGGAGGTTTCTTATTTTTAGGGGACGTTGGCATGGCGGTTTGCTAACATGCGGTCCCACGTGTCAGTGCTTTACCAAGCCGATCCGCGTCCCACATGAGGCAGAACAATGGCAGAAGCAACACATGGTTAACTTGAAGAAGATGTGGGAGAAGCGGATTCAGCAACGAGTGAAAATGATGGTTGGTTCCCTCCAACTTCTTTTTTTACTATCATTATTATTACTTCGTCCCTCCAACTTAACTTCAGGATAGGTGCATCTTTGTGATTTGATGCCTCATTGCTCATTACTACGCCGGCGCCATGACTGGGGTGCTTCACCCCTGCTGCTCTGCACTTTATTTCGGTATGGCACGTGGACCCAGTAGCTTGATGTCCCACATGTTGGTGAAAGGGACTAGAACAATTATGAAAGCAAGCACTCCACTCTTAGGACGGAGGAGTACACGACACGGTGGCCTAGTGAACTGTCACTTGTACTGTATAGTACTATAGTTTTGCTGTTTCGCACGATTCATCGATACAAACCCGATTAAACAGGAAAGGGCGGGATTTTTCCCGGGCGGTAGATGATACTGGCCATACATTTAAAAGGCAATTTTAATGTATGCAAACTGAATAATTAAGTAACAATATGATATCTAGTAAAACTAAAAACATATATGATTTATCATGTTAGAGTGTAGTAGTAGTGTTGTATTGCATAGTTGTAAGATGTAACATGCGAGAATGTGTAGAGATATAGTTTTGGAGGGCCTATAGAGAGAAAGCATAATACAGTCACCGAACTTTCAAAATGCTCATTACGGTCACTATATAGGTTTTGCGGTGATTATACGGTCACTTACTCACCGTTCAACATCGGATTGCACTCTGTTGACCGGCCAAATAGTCTGCATGGCGCCATGTTGAATAGTTAAATTGACCACGTTCCTTATGGGTCCCACCTGTCAGTTCGCATAGGAAAAAGGTTAGATAAACACAAATTTACGCAGGAGCGACAAGACTCTAACCGGTGCGCGGGAATCACCTGGTTGTGTATGTGTCTGTCAGGGCCTGATGTGTGCGCATGCACGTGTACGTTGAGCACTTGAGCGTGAGAGTGTGCGTTGGCTGTGTGGTGTGTGCATGCATGCGTGCATGTGTGCATGGTTGCATGTGTACGTGTGTGTGTTGCGTGCCTTTGTGGCTGCATGTGTTCGTGTGAGTGTTGCGTGCATGCAGTTTGTGTGCATGCGTGCATGTGTGTATAATCACCACACCAGCTCCTGTGTGTTAAAATAGACGGCTCAGCATACCAATACAAGGCCACCTTTTCCGCTGTGCCCGCGGTCATGACTTCGGACCACCATCCAATATTTTTTAGTCGTTTGTTTTCATTCTTATTAGCAAGATGCCTGTGCATTGCACGTAACATGGATGCATTTGTATGACTAGTTTATCTTGTGAGAGAAAAGGATGAGCGAGGGAAGGCCTTATTAGCAATGTGGAGAGGTGTGTGGGTACCTTTTTGCAAAATTGCCATAGTTTCCTTCCTATCCGTCATATATAAATCGGACGGCCTATATTGCAGGATGGCAGGCACACCATCATCACCAACTCTATTTTTTATAAGAGTGTAGTTATAAGTGTAGATGTAGATGTAAAGGAGATACAAGCCGACATGTGGGCCCAATGGTAGTGAGATAATGTGATGCAACACTAGAGGTGCCATGTGGAGCGTTTAGCTGGTCAACTAGTCATGTCTTAAGAAAATACAGAGTTGTACCGTGAGCCCATGACTGTATAATAACCACAAAACATAAATGGTGACCGTAATGAGTGGATTCTGATGTCCAATGTACGTATCGTGCTTTCGCTTCAAATATAATGATCGTCACTGTATATATCTCGAGACAAAGATGAAACATGCGTGAATGTGCTGGGGGCTTACTTTTAGAGGACCTGGAGATAGTTTGTGTGCATACGTGAAAGGGGCGTAGAGGGGTGTATGCGATGGAGAGAGAGATGCTCATCGTTCCTCTTTATTATGACTTACTTTATATGTAGTATAAAAATATAAAAAATCAAAGTGCGGAATAAATATCATTGTTGTAGCGACCAGACCTCAAACGGTCCAATCTCTGTGCTCAGGTGTCATCCCTGGATCAGTAATGCTGACACCACATAGTACTTGAAGGATTTATAACAGAGTAGCAATCACACACTTATTACATCGAGAGTTTCAAAAGAGAACTTATTACAATAAATATGGCTTATGGCCATCTAATAACAATAACAGCGGAAGGCTTGGAAGATAAGTGAGTCCATCAACACCAACGGCATCACTGAGTATAGAACCACGACCTAAAACTCCTTAATCGTCGTCTGAAAAGTCTGCAACATTAACGTTGCAGCCCGAAACCGGTCAGCACATGGAATGTGCTGGCAAAATAACACATAGAGAGTAATGAAATGAAATAGGCTATTCTATATGCATATTTGGCTGGTGGAAAGCTCTATGGTTATAGTTTTGCGTAAAGCCAATTTTTCCCTACTGCAAAGGAATAAATTTTATTTAACTATCATGGTAGTTGTTAAACATTCAGAATGGTTGACAGCATTCTCAATCTCAATTAAGAATAATCATTAAACAAAACCCAACAAAATTAATTATAGAGTAACATGTTGAGATTCACATGATAATCCAAGTACTAGATACTCAAAATGTCCATAACCAGGGACATGGCTAATCATGATTAGTTTATACACTCTGCAGAGGTTTGCGCACTTTTCCTCACAAGACACGATCGCCTCCGTTTGGTTTCTCGCACTGCATGGTGTTTGAGAAGACGGATGACCGAGACATAGTCTTTCAGAAGCACTAGCACCTTACGATCGGGTAGACCGTTACACCTACTTTCCCCTACATCTGCTAGTCTACCACTGTAAGAGTTCGCACAACTTAATCAACTAAGCTAGAGCCCATAATATCTTGTGGCTGCACACGAAAGTTTCTAGCACGGATAATCTCATGATCCCTTTGAGCCTGGGTGGCGGTCCATAAAAAAACAAGCAATCCTGGAATACCCAGGTGCCTCAATCCACCCAGATGTGTGTTTAAGTTGCCACCTTAAATAAACCATTAATTAACAATCTCACATCTGTCATGAAATACTCTCAAACCCAATCCCACGTCTATGAGCATAGCATGGCAGTAATAAGCAACGTAGAAGTAACTCCCAGGGGTTTGATAATAACAGGCAATAGGTTCTACCTCATCTACTTCCCAAACCAACAATTTAATTAGATCCTAATCATGCAGTGTGTGAGGATTGATCTAATGCAATAAAACTGGGTAGAGGGAAAACATGATCAAAGTGTTACTTGCCTTGCTGATGATACGGGAAACCTAGCGATTCGAAGTAGCAAGCGGCGCACTCCGGGTACTCTATCGCAAACAAACAAGCATACAATAAGTACTCAACTAATGCACAGGTAAAACACACATAAGAGATCTAACCAGAAAGTTCAATTTAAGAACTCCGTTTGGCAAAAAGAATCAAATCAAACTAAGCAACGGAAGACAAAACGGCAAAAGAAACAGGCTTCGTTTACTATTATGGATCTGGGGCAAGTTTTACAGTGGCAAAAACTTGTTTGAGTTGATTAAACGGAAAGAGGATTTCGAGACGAAACTCTAGGCGCTTGAATCGCCTGATTCCGATAAACAAGCGAAAAGTTAGACTAAAACGAAAATCAGATCAGGAATCACGATCTGAAAAATCGCGGATTTAATCCGAGAAAAAGAAAAACGACGAACGTTCGTTAAATGAATGAACGGACGAATGCTCGCTAATTAAATAAACCAGAAAAACCGATCTATTTAAAAAAACCGAAACTAAAATTAAAAAAACGAAAAAACCGTCGAAAAAACTGACCAGTTTTTCGAGAAAAACCGGAGGCGAAAAAAAAACTACCTCCGGCGACTCCGGCGAAGGGCAGCGGCGGTCCGGCGACGGCGGCGCTCGGGCGGTGGCGGCGGTGGTGGCCGTCTAGGGTTAGGATTAGGGCGGGGCGCGGCTGGGCTTTGGCCAGGGGCCTCGGGGCGCTTATAAGAGGCCCGGCCAGGAGGAGTCCTGGCCGATTACGGCCCAAGGTCGGTTCAGACTTTTTTTTAATAATAACGCTTGGAAAAAAACAAAAGGAATACTAAACCGACTCCAAAAATCCCGAAATAAATTTTCCCGGGCTTCTAAAATCAAGCCGCACAGGATGAACATTTATTTGGGGCCTAAATGCAATTTTGAAAAACGCGCATTTTTCCTAAATTCAAATAAAATAGCAAATAAAACCAAAATAAAATCTTATTTGATTTTTTATTAAATCATCAATATTTCTTTATTTTGGGAAAGTCATTTTATTCCCTCTCTCATATTTTTGTAATAGAAATAACTGAAGAGAAAATAAATAAAATCAAATGATCCTATTTTCAAAATTTGAGACAAACTCAAATATGAAAATAACGAAATCCCCAACTCTCTCCGAGGGTCCTTGAGTTGCGTGAAATTTCTAGGATCAACCAAAATGCAATAAATATGATATACAATGACGATCTAGTGTATAACATTCCAAATTGTAAATTTGGGATGTTACAAACCTACCCCCCTTAAGATGAATCTCGCCCTCGAGATTCAGGTTGGCTAGAAAATAGGTGAGGGTGGTCCTTCAGCAAATCTTCCTCTCGCTCCTAGGTGGGTTCATCCTCCGTGTGGTGGCTCCACTGGACTTTGCAAAACTTGATAACCTTGCTGCGGGTGACTCGACTGGGATACTCTAGAATCTTAACGGGTTTCTCCTCATAGGTCAAATCACTATCCAACTAAATAGCTTCCAGCGGTACCGTATCTCTCAGCGGTATATCAGCCATCTCTGTGTGGCACTTCTTCAAACGGGAAACGTGGAACACGTCGTGAACTCCTGACAATCCTTCGGGCAATTCCAACTTATAGGCAACTTCTCCCATACGCTCCAAAACCTTGTATGGGCCTACAAAATGTGGCGCTAATTTTCCCTTAACTCCAAAGCGCTTAACTCCTTGAAGTGGTGATACTCGAAGATAAACTTGGTCTCCGACTTCGTAAATTGTCTCCTTGCATTTAGAATCTGCATAACTCTTCTGCCTGGATTGAGCTACCTTGAGCCTATCGCGAATCAATTTCACTTTCTGTTCAGACTCCTTTATCAGATCCGGTTCAAACAACTGGCGGTCTCCAACTTCATCCCAAGACAATGGGGTCCTGCACCTCCTTCCGTACAAGGCTTCGAAAGGGGCCATCTTCAAACTGGATTGATATCTGTTGTTGTAAGAGAACTCTACATACGGCAAATTCTCGTCCCAACTAGATCCATACTCTAGGGCACAAGCTCTTAGCATATCCTCCAAAATCTGATTGACTCTCTCAGTCTGGCCATCTGTCTGTGGGTGGAAAGCTGTGCTAAACTCCAGTCTGGTACCCAAAGTTTCATGCAACTGATTCCAGAACTTTGAGGTAAATTGGGTTCCTCTATCTGATACTATGCTCCTTGGAACTCCATGCAGACAAACGATTCTAGTCATGTATATCTTTGCCAACTTTGCACTGCTATAGGTAGTCTTCACTGGAATGAAATGAGCTACCTTTGTCAAACGATCGACTACAACCCATATCGAGTCATAGCCTGAACGTGTTCTGGGCAATCCTGTAATAAAATTCATGCCTAGCTTATCCCACTTCCATTCGGGTATCGGCAATGGCTGTAGCAAATGCGGCTGGCTTCTGATGCTCTGCCTTTACTCTCTAACATACATCACAAACTGCTACATATTCCGCAATATCCTTCTTCATTCCGGTCCACCAGAAAATATCCTTCAAATCCAAATACATCTTGGTGTTTCCTGGGTGAATCGAATACGGTGAATCATGGGCCTCTTGTAAAATTAACTTCTTGATCTCCGAATCATTAGGCACATAAACACTGTCTTCAAACCATAAGGTATCGTGCTCATCCTCATGAAATCCTTTAGCCTTTCCCTTGCTCATTTTCGCCTTTATAGAGGCAATCTCCTTGTCAGTCTTCTGGGCTTCTCTGATCTTATCCATCAAAGTAGACTGAATCTCCAATGCTGCTACATAGCCTCTTGGAACTATTTCCAAACATAGCTCTCGAAGATTTTTGGCTAACTCCCTTGGTAAATCTCCTGTCATTAGGGTGTTGACATGGCTCTTACGGCTCAACACGTCAGCTACTACGTTAGCCTTTCTGGGGTGATAATGGAATTTCATATCATAATCCTTGATGAGCTCCAACCATCTCCTTTTTCTGAGGTTCAACTCCTTCTGTGTGAAAATATACTTCAAACTCTTGTGATCCATGTACACCTCGCAATGGTTTCCAATCAGACAATGTCTCCAAGTCTTCAATGCATGCACTACGGCTGCTAACTCCAAATCATGTGTAGCATAATTCAACTCATGGGGCTTAAGCTGTCATGAGGCATATGAAACAACTCTTCCTTCCTGCATAAGAACCGCTCCAAGTCATTGATGTGAAGCGTCACAATACACCTCATAATCCTTGGTCTGATTCGGTAAAATCAACACTGGTGAGGTAACCAAATGTTTCTTCAACTCTTGAAAACTAGCCTCACATTCCTCAGTCCATATGAACTTGGTATCCTTTTTCAACAACTCCGTCATAGGCTTCGCAATCTTTGAGAAATTCTCAATAAACCTCCGGTAGTATCCTGCGAGTCCAAGAAAACTCCGGATCTCTCCAACTGTTGTTGGCACTTCCCACTTGGTCACGGTATCAACTTTAGTGGGATCTACTGTTGTACCTTCTCCGGATATAACGTGTCCGAGAAATCCAACTTCCTTCAACCAAAACTCACATTTTCTGAACTTGGCATATAGTTGATGTTCTCTGAGCTTTCCAAGAACCAAACGCAAATGCTCCTTATGCTCCTCTTCATTCTTCGAGTAAACCAGGATATCGTCAATGAACACTATGACGAACCTATCCAAGAACTCCATAAACTCTTTGTTCATCATGTTCATAAAATATGCAGGTGCGTTAGTCATACCAAATGACATAATGGTATACTCGTACAACCCATACGTGGTGGTAAAAGCTGTCTTAGGTATATCATGTTCTCGAATCTTCAACTGGTGGTATCCTGATCGCAGATCGATCTTGGAAAATACCTTAGCTCCTTGCAATCGATATAACAGATCATTGATCATCGGTAGTGGGTACTTGTTCTTGATGGTTACTTCATTCAAGCCTCGATAATCAACAACCATCCTTAACAATCCATCCTTCTTTTCCACTAGAAGTACTGGCGATCCCCAAGGCGATGAACTTGGGCGAATGTATCCTTTATCCAGTAACTCCTTAATTTTCTTCTTAATCTCCACCAAATCCTTTGCAGGCATCCTATATGGTCTCTTTGATATTGGCCCTGTGCCTGGCACAAGCTCAATCAAAAACTCAATATCTCTATCCGTGGCATGCCTGGCAATTCTTCTAGAAATACATCGGGGAAATCCTTCACTACTAGTACTTCCTCCTGCACAACTCATGTTAAACAATTTACTTGAGTCCTCTTTGGCACATGTCGGGATACATACTTGATCCTTCTCCCTTCTGGGGTGGTAAGCAAGATTGACTTACTGGCGCAATCGATGTTTCCTCCATACATCCACAACCAATCCATACCCAGAATTACATCCAAACCTTGTGATTCCAATATTATCAAATCTGAGGGGAACACATGCCTACCTATACTTAATGGCACTTGAAGACATCCTTGGCTAGCCATATACTCCGCTCCTGGTGAGCTTACTAACATAGGTGTTCTAAGAACTTTGGTGGGCAGGTTATACTTATCCACAAATCCCCTTGATATGTATGAATGCGATGCACCAGTATCAAAAAGAACGAGTGCAGTAAATGACTTAACCAAAAACTTACCGATTACTACATCCGGCTGCTCTTCAACCTCCACGTTAACGTGGTTCACCTGTCCCCTGTTGAAAGGGTTTGGCTTCTTCCCAGAGCTTCCATTGCCATTTCCATTCTGTGATTCAGGACATCCATTGACATAATGTACGGTCTTCTGGCACTTAAAATAAGTGACTTGGCTCAGGTCTCTCTTGGCTGGGGTCGATGGGTTGGTGCGATTCTGGCCGTTGCTTCCTCCATTCCCATTACCATTCTTGGTGCCATTGTGATTGCGCGAGCTACCTCCTCCATGGTATGATGAAACTGTCCTCCCGGTCTAGGGGTAAAACGTGGCTTCTGCTGAGCTCCTGAAGTGTGCTTCCCTTGTCCATACTTCCTCTTGCGATTCTCAATCTGCTGCTGCTTCCCTTCAATCATGAGAGCACGATCTACCAACTCCTGGTAGCTGTTGAAGGTGGCTACCATCAACTGCATGCTCAACTCATCATTCAGTCCTTCCATAAACTTCTCCTACTTAGCTGCATCCGTAGCAACCTCATTTGGGGCATAACGTGCTAATGGCCAACTGTCCGTCCTCCTTGGTGCAAGTTGCGAAACTCCGCTTCTTCATGGCCATAGCTCCTGCTGAAACATGGGCAGTTCGAAAAGCCTGCTAAAACTGGTCCCACGTGACAGTGTCGACAGGGAAAGTGGCTGTGAAATTCTCCCTCCATGATGCTACGGGTCCTTCAAGCTGATGTGCGGCAAACTTCACCTTTTCCGCATCCGTGCATCCTGCTGTGGTCAACACTCTAGCTGCCTTGCGGAGGCAATCATCTGCTACTATTGGCTCGGTGCTACTGGAAAACACCGGCGGATTCAGCCTAAGAAAACGGGCTAAGTGATCAACAGGTGGTGGTGGTGGTGGGTTGTTGTTGTTCCCCTGATTCTGATTCTGGACTAACAACTGCATCAATGTGTTCTGCTGCTGGATCAACTGGGTGAGCTCCGGTGGAAAGGTAAA
This sequence comes from Triticum dicoccoides, assembly GCF_002162155.2. Taxonomy (NCBI): domain Eukaryota; kingdom Viridiplantae; phylum Streptophyta; class Magnoliopsida; order Poales; family Poaceae; genus Triticum; species Triticum dicoccoides. The sequence goes on along the minus strand of NC_041382.1, from coordinate 247,552,603 downwards.
TCCGGGGTCACGTCTCAGAGGCATCTAAGGTTTAGAAAAGATGAAATTTAAGAATAGAGAGGGTTCTAAAGAGAAAACACTACCCATATGCACATGAGGCAAAAGCAAACAATTCACTTCATTCAATCAATCAAACAAGGGCATACAAATGATCTAACTATCGCACAAGTGATTGGACTACTATATTTACATGGTGGACTACTACTACTGATGAGGTGGTCTACTAGAAATATTCTTCGGTTGCAGACTCCATTATATCTGCTCCAGCTTCATTAACATAGTCATCATCACTATCGTCTAGATCCGAGTCGGTGTCGTCGATGATGATGTAGTCTTCCGGGCGAATCTCCTTGGGTTCTTCATCTTCTTCTACTGGTGTAGGGCCTCCCATAAATATTCCAATCTTCTTGATCAGATCATCATTCTTCTCCACTAATACCTCGATTTCCTATTCGTAATCTTCACGTGTAGCCTTGAGTTCTTCCTCCAGTTCCTTGATTCTTGTCCTCGCCTTCTTCAGATCTATCATGTCGGTGCACATCTGGTTCTCATGTCGTCGAATGTGCTGGTTTAACTCTTGGATAAAAGCTATGACTGATCTATCCTTCCTAGTGCTGATCATCTCCCAGTGCTCATCTCTGCGCCCACAAATCTGGTAGATAGTATCCTTAAGATCATTGCGGTATACTTCTCCAATACGTCCCATGGCGATGTGAGCTGCCATGCTCTTTCCTAGACTCCAAGTTGGTGCATCAAAAGAAAACTCCATGGGCTCGGTAACTGGCATGAACGTCCTTCCTGGAACATGAACTTGAATCATCCAACGCTCTTCTTCAGGTAAAGTGGCATTGTAGGTTCTGGTGAAGCTTGGTACTCCTATGTTCAGATATCTAGTGACTTCCTTCAAATGACGTCCAAAGGGTGTATCTTCATCCGGTTGCGTGAACTTGTTCCTTGCATCCGCCATCCTAAAAGAGTAGAAAAGATGAGAAGTCAGAAAGTTAAGAGAGAGTAGTGATCTAGGTCTTTAGCTTAGTGGTCGTGTCCTACAGTCAGCGTGTGCTCTGATACCATCTTGTAGCGACCAGACCTCAAACGGTCCAATCTCTGTGCTCAGGTGTCATCCCTGGATCAGTAATGCTGACACCACACAGTACTTGAAGGATTTATAATAGAGTAGCAATCACACACTTATTACATCGAGAGACTCAAAAGAGAACTTATTACAATCTTAAGGCCATCTAATAACGATAACAGCGGAAGACTTGGAAGATAAGTGAGTCCATCAACTCCAACGGCATCACTAAGTATAGAACCACGACCTAAAACTCCTTAATCATCGTCTGAAAAGTCTGCAACATTAACGTTGCAGCCCGAAACGGGTCAGCACATGGAATATGCTGGCAAAATAACACATAGAGAGTAATGAAATGAAATAGGCTATTCTATATGCATATTTGGCTGGTAGAAAGCTCTATGGTTATAGTTTTGCGTAAAGCCAATTTTTCCCTACTGCAAAGGAATAAATTTTATTTAACTCTCATGGTAGTTGTTAAACATTGAGAATGGTTGACAGCATTCTCAATCCCAATTAAGCATCATCATTAAACAAAACCCAACAAAATTAATTTAGAGTAACAAGTTGAGATTCACATGATAATCCAAGTACTAGATACTCAAGATGTCCATAACCGGGGACACGGCTAATCATGATTAGTTTATACACTCTACAGAGGTTTGCACACTTTTCCCCACAAGACTCGATCGCCTCCGTTTGGTTTCTCGCACTTCATGGTGTTTGAGAAGACGGATGATCGAGACATAGTCTTTCAGAAGCACTAGCACCTTACGATCGGGTAGACCGTTACACCTACTTTCCCCTACATTTGCTAGTCTACCACTATAAGAGTTCGCACAACTTAATCAACTATGCTAGAGCCCATAATAGCTTGTGGCTGCACACAGAAGTTTCTAGCATGAATAATCTCATGATCCCTTTGAGCCTGGGTGGCGGTCCATAAAAAAAGGCAACCCTGGAATACCCAAGTGCCTCAATCCACCCATATGTGTGTTTAAGTTGCCACCTTAAATAAACCATTAATTAACAATCTCACATCTGTCATGAAATACTCTCAAATCCAATCCACGTCTACGAGCATAGCATGGCAGTAATAAGCAACATAGAAGTAACTCCCAGGGGTTTGATAATAACAGGTAATAGGTTCTACCTCATCTACTTCCCAAACCCACAATTTAATTAGATCCTAATCATGCAATGTGTGAGGATTGATCTAATGCAATAAAACTGGGTAGAGGGAGAACATGATCAAAGTGTTACTTGCCTTGCTGATGATCCGGGAAACCTAGGGATTCGAAGTAGCAAGCGGCACACTCCGGGTAGTCTATCACAAACAAACAAGCATACAATAAGTACTCAACTAATGTACAGGTAAAACTCACATAAGAGATCTAACCAGAAAGTTCAACTTAAGAACTCCGGTTGGCGAAAAGAATCAAATCGAACGAAGCAACGGAAGACAAACGGCAAAAGAAATAGGCTTCGTTTACTATTCTGGATCTAGGACAATTTTTACAGTGGCAAAAACTTGTTTGAGTTGGTTAAACGAAAAGAGGTTTCAAGATGAAACTCCAGGCGCTTGAATCGCCTGATTCCGATAAACGAGCTAAAAGTTGGACTAAAACGAAAATCGGATCAGGAATCGCGATCTGAAAAATCGCGGATTTAATCCGAGAAAAAGAAAAACGACGAACGTTCGTTAAAACGAAGAAGGGACGAATGCTCACTAATTAAATAAACCGGAAAAACTGATCTATTTAAAAAAACAGAAACTAAAACTAAAAAAATGACAAAACCGTCGGAAAAACTACCTCCGGCGGCTCCGGCAAACGGCGGCGTCGGTCCGGCGACGGCGGCGCTCCGGCGGCGGCGGCGGCGTGGGTGGCTGGGGCAGGCGGTGGCAGCAGCCGGCTAGTGTTAGGGTTAGGGCGGGGCGCGGCTGGGCTTTGGCCGGGGGCCTCGGGGCGCTTATAAGAGGCCCGACCAGGAGGAGTGCCGGCTGATTACGGCCCATGGTCGGTTCAGACTTTTTTTAATAATTACGCTCGAAAAAAACAAAAGGAATACTAAACGGACTCCAAAAATCCCGAAATAAATTTTTTCCGGCTTCTAAAATCAAGCCCCACAGGATGAACATTTATTTGGGGCCTAAATGCAATTTTAAAAAACGCGCATTTTTCCTAAATTCAAATAAAATAGCAAATAAAACCAAAATAAAATCTTAATTGATTTTTTATTAAATCCTCAATATTTCTTTATTTTGAGAAAGTCATTTTATTCCCTCTCTCATATTTTTGTAATAGAAATAATTGAAGAGAAAATAAATAAAATCAAATGATCCTATTTTCAAATTTGAGACAAACTCAAATATGAAAATAACGAAATCCCCAACTCTCTCCGAGGGTCCTTGAGTTGCGTGAAATTTCTAGGATCAACCAGAATGCAATAAATATGACATGCAATGATGATCTAGTGTATAACATTCCAAATTGAAAATTTGGGATGTTACAGTTGTGGGCACCATGCAATGCAAATAATGGTTCATACTCCTCCATATAACTTTGTAATGTTGTATATATTTAGATATTCTAAAAGAAATTGGCCACACTTTATTCAAAAGGACGGTGTATGCGAAACAAACGTGAAGATATGGCTTTTTAGATCAATGGGGTACGTGATGTAACATCTGTGAATGTGTGTTGATGTATTTGGCAGGGCCTAGAGAGGTATGAGTGTGTATTACGTATTCGAGAGAGGCATGGATAGAGGGGCCGGTGGGGGAGGGGCGTGGGAGAGATAGAACGAGAAATGAGAGAGGTCTAGAGAGAGAGACGAGTATGATGTCACGACGAGGGATTCCCTTGAGTGTGTATATGCAAGGGGGAGGGAATAGGGGCATGAGGAGAAAAAAATTGTGTGGTGTTTGTGTTGGTATGTGTGGGTGTGAGAATAAAAGGAGACCTAGGGGCAGAGGGTGCATCACTGCGTGAGGTCCGGTGGGTCGAGGTGAGGCCTCGGTTCGGTTCCGTCCTGCGCCACATTGGTCGGCCTGTGATGCATTTTGGGAGACCGATGGATGACTAGTCGTACAAGACAAATATAGCAGAATTGTGAAGGACTTTGTGTCCACTGACAAAGCCAGCTAGGATTTGTAACCCTAGGTTCTCCGACTAAGGTAACCCCTTATCTCTAATATTACTATTCATCCAACCTAACTTTAAGGGGCATCCTACAGAATGCTTTGCTAGAGTCATACTCGTCAATTAGGAAGAGAGGTGTGAGACAATGCGTGAGAGACGGGCCTAACTGTAATGTGCGTATAGGAGACACGTAGGCATGTCTATGTATATAAAAAGGGTCGATGTGGATTGTGCGTGTGTATGCTTGTGAGAGGAAGAGTGCTTATGATAAAGGTTAGTGAAAACAGTCGTAAATGGTTACGAGAGGGAGGGAGGGTTATATCGAGAGCATGTCTGCGAGAAAGACACCTCGGGAGAGAGTGTGTGAGCATGTGTGAGGGACCACCGATGGAGAGTGAAACTACATGTAGAAGACGGATGTACACATTGATTAAAGATATAAATTGTATCCAAATATTTGGATGGAGTCATGATATTTGCAATTCGTGTAAGGAACGGTCATTGATCCATCAGACACCTAGATTCTATCCAATTTTAGCATGTCTATGTTATTATTCGACATAATTGATCCACATAGTTAATATTTTGAACTCCAGACAATGCATCACTTTAGCAATCGAATATAAACATGTGTATAGTTCATGCTGTGTGTGTAAAGCACATTATACATATGAAAGTTGCACAATGACGTTATAAATAACTAGCTATGAACTAGCATACATTTGAATTCAACTTAAGGTGGTTTAAAAAAATTGAATTCAACATGAAGTCCATTCAATTATTTGAATTCGATATCATGGCATTTGTAAATCATACCTAAATTATGGGGGCACCAATCATTTCTCTGATTTTGTACATAATAACACATATAGTCATGTACAAAATAGATACAAATTTAGCTCCTCCATTCCAAAATAATCGTAGTTATAGGATATTCAAGTGTTAAAATTTCAAAAAGAAGTGGATAATTTAATGAGGTTTTCAAACATACAAGGTCAAATTTAACATTGTCGATTTAGGTCAATCCTCAAAGTTCAAGAGTACTCTAAACGTGAATGCTTCTGTTTCAAAATTTCGAACGAAGTGCCAAAAGAGCCTCTACTTGCCCGAAACCGCGTGAGACAAATGTTTGGTAGTATAAGGAAGTTAGTTTTCTAACTCCGACCCATGAAACCTACCGACCCGATGTCCAGAGATCTAGACGCCACGCAACCGCCTCCGAAAAACATTCATACACAATGGCCACCTAAGCACACATGCACGCGGCCGAAATCGCTCCCGCCCACTATTTGGGACACTTGGGATTACCATCCTACCCTGACCCATAGTTGGTCCCAAATTTAAGAGGGGGGAAAAGTTTGTACTTTCCCCAAATTTCATATAAGCAAGTCCCATGTGTTCAAGAAATCCAAAAACAAGCGTGTCCCAGACCGAAACATAGTTCGCCCTTAGCTCCCCCCACCCCCCGCCCCCCGTACGATTCCCCATTCATACTCCATGGGCGCCAAAACTACCTCTCCACCAGCCGCGAAACCCCGGCGTCCTCCGTCCGCCACTCCATCCCACCCATCAACCGCCGCCCTCCTCCATCATACCGGAGCCGAGACCCCGACGTTGTCATCCACCGCAACCTCAACCGCAATGCCCTCCAAGGCTAGTAGTTGAAGCCGAGGCCGAGCCAGTTCAACCACGCCGTCCTACGCCTCACCGCTGCCGCTCCAACTTCTCCACCATCCACCCCACCGGAGCTGTTCCTGCTACGCCATCCTTCGCCGCCTCGGATCTGCTTCCAATCCACTGACATACGGCCACGGCAACACATTCAACAATTTGTCCATGGGTTTGTCCAAGCCTGCACCCTCCTCCAAAACTTCAGTTTCCCCGGCAAAAATAAGAAGATCGGTGCGGCATATCAAGGCGACCACACTGGTAACCGGAAATGGTACTCATCTTCCCTTATTCGTGCAATTCTGAAGTGTCTGCTTGCACGGTATTTATCCCATAGAAAACACCAGTTGACCGCTTCTTCTTGATATTAGATGTTCCTAGTAACTCACGATGCACAAGGTTTCTCCTCATATACTATTTCACCTTAGCTAGATGTCTGTCGCCCCTGGATTTCAATTGCTGGTCAGTTGATTCCCAAGTAACGGAAGCATTCACCGGCATAACAGATGCTAGTACGCCTATTATGCTGGGCAAGCAGCGCCTCGGTGTTTATCATATGGGCGTGTGGAGCCGGCGCCCAATCTGGAGGTCGTCCAGGATTAAAGGGATGGCCCGGGGGCGCTGCCAAGCACAGCGGTGGTGTGAGGTCGAGGGGAGGGAGGGGCGGCGGAGGTAGGCGTCTGGGCTGGTGGTCGCTGGCGGTTTGAGAAAAATCATCAATAGTGAGTGGAAGGAGGTAGACGAAGGCCATCTGCTCGTTCCTTATAGATCGAACGGTTCATAAAAAATCGACTGACCTATTTATTTTCAGTCGACTGTTATCTTGATAGGACCACATGTGGTGGTGTGCTGGAAGAGTACATGCATTTCCTGTGGTCATATATTACAAAATCATACGGAGTAGAATCTAATTTTATTTGCCATGCAATGTTGTAGAGATATCATATGTCTCCTGTCATTTGTTTTTCAGCCACCTGCTATCTGCTACTTTTACAGTGCACTAGTTTTGCACACACTTCACCCATACTCTCACTATTGTGTTTTTATACAAGGTATTTAATACTCTGCTGGTATGAGAGAAGTAAAAAAGAAAAGAGAGAAGTCGCTCCAGCGTCATACGCGGATAGGCTAGACATGTTTCAACCTTATAATAGGTGCAGTGTCAGCAGGTGGAGACGGTAAACGTAGCCTTGGAGTTGATGACCTCGCTCGCAATGAACCACCATCCCAGGTGCTTCCTTTAACTTCACGGTGCCATATGTGGTTGCATGTTGCATATGGTGTCTAGCTTGTATTCGAAAGGCTGAAGTCGGTCTTTATCAAGATAAGGAAAGATATTTTTAGATGAACCACCATCCCATGAGCACCAGAAGACAAATAGCTAGTCAGGGCACTGGCCGAGCCAGTGACAAGCCCAGCACAGACAAGCATCACCTGGAAGCCAACTAAAAAGCCACGATGGTGACAAAGCAGCCCGCCTCCCACCAGGCTATCAGGTCCTTGATGATCATGCTCACCACTCCAGCCGGATGTCTAGCTTGTATTGCTTCCAATTTGGTTAAATTTCATATGCTTAGCTTACACATTATACCTTTTGAATATGACATGCCCTCCTGTTTTTGGTACATACTAGTACATCTGTCCATTAACCATGTTCTTACATCAAACTAATGTTCTTCTGTATCCCTCATCAATCACTTACGATGAGGTAGTCAGGCTAGTGGAATACCGTGAGTAAACATCCTCATTTAAAGAATGCAGCGTCAGCCTCCCGACATGATTCTCAAGAAACAGCAAGGCTAGATGAAGATAGTGAACGTAGCTCTGCAGTTGATTACCACATTACCCCTACACTAGCATCGGAGGTGCTTTCTCTAACTTGGCAGTGTGATATGTGGTTGCATGTTGCATACGGTGTCTAGATTGTAATTCTTCGAATCTAGTTAAATTGCATGTCCTATTCTGCTTAGTTTATACATTATACTTGTTAATATGACATGACTTCCTGTTTTTAGTACATAGTACATATGTCTATTAAGCATGTACTTACATAAAACTATTTTTTTGTATCCCACATCAATCACTATGATGAGACACCTTCAGTATATGTAGTGTGATATTATTTGCATCTTTCATATGATTTATAGCATGCGTTGCTTCTAATTTGTTGAAATGCCATTTATGATGGGATGCTTTTAGCTTGGCAGAGTCATATTGGTTGCATCTTTCATGTGGTGTCTATCTTGCATTGCTTCTCATTTTTTGAAATGGTTTCTGCTTAGTTTACACAAACAATTGTGAATATGCCATGTCGTCCTGTTTTTCATACATATTCCATCTTGGTATCATGTGTTTGCCTTACATCAAAGTAGTGATTGTCAGTATCATGCACGAATGAGTTCTGAAGAGTGAATTTTATTGCTTTATCTTGTCAGTTTTACTTGACAATTCAAAATCAATAAAGCGGAAGGAAGTTAGCAAGGCAATGGATAAAGGTACTCCTTCCAAACTGAGGGCCTCTACATATTCTACTCCTCCATCCCCCCAGGATGATTTCCAAGACAACACATGCATAGAAACTCACGTAGTTGTGTTGATGATGAGCATGTCTCCCCTAGTGCACCATCACAGGTGCTCCCTCTAACTTGGCACTGTTATATGTGGTTGCATGTTATGTATGATGTCTAGATTGTATTGCTTCTAATTTTGTTGAATTCCATCTGCTTACTTTACACATTATACTTGTGAATAAGACACGTGTTCCTGTTTCAAGAACATACAATATCTGTCTATCACACGATGTTCTTACATCAATGTACTACTATTGTGTAACCTGCAACAATCACTTATAATAAGACACATTTGACTTGGGAGTGTGATATAGGTTACATCTCGCATTCTTTTCTAGCTTGTACTACTTTTAATTTGTTGAAATGGCCCTTATGACGAGACATTTTTAACTTGGTAGAGTGACATTCGTTGCATATTTCATATGGTGTCTAGCTTTCATTGCTTCTAATTTATTGTAATGCCTTCTCCTTAGTTTACACATCACAAGCTGTGAATATGCAATGGCACTAATGGCGAGAGACCTTTAACTTGGTAGTGTGATGTTGTTTGCATCTTGGATATGATTTATTTCTTTTACTGCTTCACATTTGTTTAAACGCCATTTATGATGAGACACTGTTAACTTGGCAGAGCGATGTTTGTAGCATCTTTCATATGGTGTCTACCTTCCATTGCATTGCTTCTAATTTAGTGAAATGTCTTCTACTGAGTTTACACATCATAGTTATAGTTATCTCATGTCATCCTATTTTTCAGACATATTACATCCTCCTATCATGTGGTTGTCTAACATCAAAGTTCAGTTTGTCTGTATCACGCATCAATTTGTTTTGAAAAACTAAATTGTTATTCATTTTTCTTATCGGCTTGACTTAACATGACACAGAGAAAGAGGAAGCAACACAGATTGGCAGGGAACGGGAAGCGGAAGAATCCTGCAGATTTTGCTGGTACTGATGGTGCAATAGAAGGTCAGAGTTCAGCAGAAAATTGTACAAATAGGGTATCCGGTGCTACACGAGATGCAGCACAAGCCAAACAGAAACAAATAGCTGCCACGAAACAAGAAGAGATAGCCCTAGTTGTTGCAAAACCTTCCACCATACGACCAGCTGCACGGCTTACTCGTGTGTCAACACAGCTAGCAGCATGTTCCCAATCTCCCTTGCCACCTGACACTACTTCTGAAGCACTCTTGACACAAGATGAGTTGGCAAGATTAGATGAACTTTGTGAGCTTCAACAGGAAGAAGGTAGTTGCTGGAGTCAAGTTACAGTTGCATGCTTCTTTCTATGTAGTCTCACAGTTTGATGTACACTAACACTACCTATGTTCGTTGTTGGACTAGCACCTAGGAGCAAGAGGAAACAAACATCAGGGATAATGCTCAATAGGCTAACTAAATCTAGAGGAGGAAGAATGGAGATCCGTTTTGAGGCAGGTTTAAAAAGGCCATGTGATGATACAGAGTCAACCAAGTTAGTATAAGAGGCAGCGGTTGCCGTTAGGTGTCATGTACGTATCCTCCTAACATGGATTCAGTAGAGGAATGACAAAGACGAAAACCAGTTCAACACCTTCCTCAACCATTTATCTGTAAGTATGGTTATGTATGAAACTAGTAATATCGTCTTGCTCTGTCCCATACTTTCTAGGTTGCTTATAATGAGACTCCCATAATTTTCAACAAATGAGGTTCAAGTTGGATAGCCAAGATGATGCAACTAGACAAGCTTGCACCCATGTTTTCAAGTCTGCTCTGCGACAGTATCGGTATAACTTCAGGAAAACTCAATTTGGAGGCAAGGCTAACAGTGAACTTGCCCAAACATCTCCAGTGGAAAATGTATCGGATGAAGACTGGAAAGGCCTCATTAAACACTGGTCTGATCCAAAGTATCAGGTACATTATATATATATATATATATATATATATATATATATATATATATATATATATGTGATCAGATCACATGTTGAATTCCTATTTACGCATGTGCCACACAAAACTATCTTCTTGTAGGTGAACTATTCAAAGAACAAGTCCAACCATATGAAAGTGAAATTCCAACAGACGACATGATCTCATAGCGATAGTGCACACTGCGAGGCTCTTGTAACTAGCTGTTGTTTCACTCTTTTCTCTCTACCATAATATCAGATCTATATTGGCGTGTTCCAAATGCAGAGGAAAGCCCTCAAGGACCAAAAAGTACCTGAACCAAATGCTATGAAATCTTCAAGGACTGTCACACCAGCAAGACGGAGCGCATGACTACACTAGTCAAAGCCGCTGTTGTAAGTCCTTAATCCTCATGCCTTTTAACTACTACTTACTCTGACTCGTGCCTTGAACTGCATGGTTTGCAGCCAAAGTCTATTAGTGTTTTCACTTTTATACACAATTGTCTTAGCGTATCATTGCATCTTACATGGTTTAAAAGAGAGGAGTTCCTTTGGTCTTGACCTATAATATAGTTCCGTGCTGGACTTGCCCACACAACGTTACAATTGCCTGTTTGTCTGTTCTCAGTTGTTTTGTGATATGAATGATGTCATACTATGCTTACAGTATTATAAAATTTGCCTTTTTTATGTAACGCCCACGATGCGGCTATATCTCCCACGTGCCGAAGCACGACTTAGAGGCATAACCGCATAGTAAGCAATGTCGCAAGTGAGGTAATCTTCACACAACCCATGTAATGAATAAGAAAAGAGGTACATAGTTGGCTTACAATCGCCACATCACACAATACATGAATAAAGCATTACATCATCCAGATACAATCAAGGTCCGACTACGGAACCAAAATAAAAGAAGACTACCCCAAATACTACAGATCCCCGATCGCCCCAACTGGGCTCCACTACTGATCAAATGGAAACGTAACAACATAACGAACACGAACTTCATCGAGCTCCTCCTTAAGCTCAGTTGCGTCACCTGCACGATATCATCGGCACCTGCAAACTGCTTGTGGAAGTATCTGTGAGTCACGGGGACTCCGCAATCTCACACCCTCGCGATCAAGACTATTTAAGCTTATAGGTAGGGAAAATGTATGAGGTGAAGCTGCAGCAAGCACTAGCATATATGGTGGCTAACATACGCAAATGAGAGCGAGAAGATAAGGCAAAGGCACGGTCAAGAAACTATGATCAAGAAGTGATCCTAGAACAACCTACGTCAAGCATAACTCCAACACCATGTTCACTTCCCGGACTCCGTCGGAAAGAGACCATCATGGCTACACACGCGGTTGATGCATTTTACTTAAGTTAAGTTTCAAGTTTTCTACAACAGGACATTAACAAATTCCCATCTGCCCATAACCGTGGGCATGGCTTTCGAAAGTTCAAAACCCTGTAGGGGTGTCCCAACTTAGCCCATCACATGCTCTCACGGTCAACGAAGGATATTCCTTCTCCCAGGAAGACCCGATCAGACTCGGAATCCCGGTTACAAGACATTTCGACAATGGTAAAACAAGACCAGCAAAGCCGCCCGGATGTGCTGACAAATCCCGATAGGAGCTGCACATATCTCGTTCTCAGGGCACACCCGGATGAGACATCCTACAAGTAAAACCAACCCTCAAGTTGCCCCGAGGTGGCCCCGCAGTCTACTCGTTTTGGACCAACACTAAGAGGAGCACTGGCCCGGGGGGGGGGGGGTTTAAAATAAAGATGACCCATGAGTCTGCAGAACCGAAGGGAAAAGGCTTAGGTGGCAAACGGTAAAACCAAGGTTGGGCCTTGCTGGAGGAGTTTTATTCAAGGCGAAATGTCAAGGGGTTCCCATTATGACCCAACCGTGTAAGGAACGCAAAACTAGGGCGGCAAGAGTGGAACAAAAATGTAGGGGATTAGATGTTAGACTATTTGGTCCCTCCGATAAAAATCGGACGGTCTGAGATCAATAGGTTAGGTAGCCAAATAAACAAAATGGAGATGTTTTGTAGACGTTTGGGGATGATCCGAATCCAACGGTGACGACTGTCCTGTTCGGGTCCGAGACAGCTATCGGACGTGCACGCGAGGAGGGCCGCGGGCTAACGAGAGAGCTTAGGTAGGCAGTGGACTGTGCAGAAGGCCTCAGGCTGAGAGAAGAGAAGAGAGAGAGGACCGCCGACTATTTCCGGAGACCGAAAACGTCCGACGTGTGCCCAGCTATAATGCCGCTATAATTTAATGGTTGGGCTATCAAACGAACTCCGAATGCGGTGAAACTTGGCAGGCGGCCTACCTACACTACAATAAGACCGCACACCAACTTTCAACCCATTTCAAGAACATTTTCCGGCCACTTATAAAATACTATTTCTGACATGCCGCGGCCGCGTGCAAGTGTGTCTGGGCTCAGAACGGACAACGGACGGAACTGGGGGAACCCGGACGAATGCATTTTTGAAAACATGAAGATGCAAAGCACATGATGACATGACAAGATGCAACACGCAAGAGAATGACATGGCAACAACAGCGAATAACTGGAAAACACCTGGCGCAACGGTCTTGGGGCGTTACAACACTCCACCACTACGAGAGGATCTCGTCCCGGGATCTAGGATGGCACTGGAGGGAAAACGGAAGAGGAAGAGAAGAGGTAAAACTAAGTTGCTTCTTGGACAAACGAGTGGAACCACGAACCTTGCGAGGTTGAACAAAATGAAAGAAAAGAATACAATGAAGATGAACGAAGTGGAAAACACTCCGTTAGACAAGGAGCCAGAAATACGGCGAAAAAGACGAGCTTAAGTGACAAGATATACATTGAAGCCACTCCGGTCAAAACAAAATAGAGAATGAATAAGATTGATATAATTTGGGCAGCACTCCGACTGAAAATGGAAGGAGATGAACATGAACTTGACAAGATGAGAGGATACTTGATGAGATCAACAACATAATGCCTCCTGAACTATTGAATGAATGGCACAATGGGTAGGAACGATTTCAAACGGTACTCCGGTTGAGAAGGGAGCCAAAACTTGGCAGAATGGGAAGAACTTAAAAAGAGGGCATGACACTCCGGTTAAATGGATAAGCACGAAAAGAACATGATCTTTGACAAAACGAGATGATGGGTGAATATAGCAACAATACAATGCCTCCGGAACGAAAGAATAGAAGTTGGATCGTTGGAAAGGAAAGAATTGAGAAGAAAATGACAACTTCTGACACAAATGAGCTTGGAAAACACCCTTCCAAGAAGGTTAAAACGAAATTGTTGGAAAATCAACAACAAAACGAATAAGCTTATAGTGGGCTTATGAAAAGCATCTCAAAATTGAGGCGAAATTCTGCCACTAACGAAAACAATAGATTGGATTGATATCAACAAGGGGACGAGAAAAATATTTCACCGGAAGGATAAATGAAGAACTTGGGTCGTTTATAAGCACCATAATTAGCAACAATCCTTAGGAAAAGCTTTAGGTAAAATATAAACCAAGATAACTCCAAAGAATAGATTGATGGATAGCAAAGGATGTCATGAACGAATTGAAAATGATGGGTTTAAAATATGTCATTCCGGACAACTTGTCAATCATGAACACGAAGGAAAATTATCACCAATGACATAACACCACCTCAAAAGATGAGATATGAAGAACTGCACTTAGAAATGCAAGATGAAGAATGCTTAAACTCCTCAAGACAAAACATGTGTACAACACCATGTTTATATTAAAGTATAGCTTGGTGGATCTTAGCTCCGAGAGAAATCTTGAAGAATAATTGAAGAATGAAAAGTATCCTTGCAAACCATCATGTTGAGCCTTCGTGAAGAACTCCGGTAATAAAAGGATGATAAAAAGAAATAGAAGTTGAGAACATAAGGTGAAGCCTTGCGATGATTTAGATGGAGCTTTGCGACGAGATAAAGGGGAAAATTTGAAACTCCGGAAATGAAAAGATGAAAACAATTGAAATAGAGAATTTGATGAACCTCCAGAATAAGGAATTAATCACTTGGATGAAAAAAAGAATAAGAATTACATTATGCTTATCCTTCACCAATTAAATTGATTACAAACAATGGATTTGGCACACTACTTATTCTCGTAGAAAGGAATAAGAGAGAAATAGCGCAAACTTGGGAAGGTCTTCAATGAACCACCGGTAGGATCGAAAACGAACGAAGAAAAGATAAAGAAACACAAGGAAGAATTATCAAATAAACGGAGATGCTTGAGAGAATTTAGATACATGAGAACGAAGCGATGACGAGCTGATTAGAGAACACTTGAATGATGCACCGGTAAGATTTGGAGCATGATAGCTGAAAGCTGGAATGAATAATTCTGAGATGATGGCCTCCGGATAATCACACTGAAAAGACTCTTGAATTGCTCCGGATGGTTGAAAAGAATATCTCACAATCGAGAATAATTATGAGAGGATGGCAAAAAGGCTAGAACCATGAATCTTCAAGAGAACGGACCAAGATTTAGAGGAAACACTTCTTCGGTCTTGAAATGTAGAGAATGACGATGAGAAACACCACCATGAATTATTTAGACACTCCGGAAGAATCAAAAGCGAAGAGGTTGAGTCAACAATGAAATGAATTTCACAGATCTTGAAGAAATACATATGACTGATGATAATTCATTCTTACGTCAAACTTTGAAAGATTTTGAGAATATCTCCGGTAAAATTAGAAGAGTTAGGTAAGATCCTAGTAAAAGACCTGTGGGTTAGGGCCCACTCAAGAGAAAAACACCGTTGAACGATTACTTGAAAAGGAGATTGCACCGGTTGAATTAAATGGCTTGAATAAGATAACAACCTCAAAATAACTTGAATGGATCGAGAATGGAAACGTGAATCTTCTGAGATATCTTTGGCACTCCGAAACAAATGAATAGCGAGGAGTGGATGATTAAGAGGTGCACCGGCATGAGAAAGCATTTGAAACGAGGAAAAGGGATATGATCAACAAATCTTGAATTTAATCCACCGGAGAAGAAAAAAACAAAGAATGATGAACTAGAAGCTCCATTCGTATCTTCCTGAGGATCACCAGATAAGAATATTGAAAGAATGGAGAGACTTCCATCAATAAAATGGATAGCGATAAAGAACTCTGAGTCCTTGAAGAAAAAGGGTGGGAGGGCGGGAAAACAAAGACAACTTGGAGATGGATGAAACAAACAACATTGGGGGAAAACCCGAGAGGTGATCTTGCCGATGTTGAAATGATCGGATCCACTTGAAGAGAAACATGCCGGTTGAAAAGGATTGGCATGACAACCTCGATTATCATGAAGGATTAGTATTCACATCGGAGTATGAGAACACCATTTAGGAAAGGTATGGAATCAACACTTGACTTCGAAGCAACTCGAATACCCCAACTGAAAACAAAAACAAAGGACTGGCTTGCAAAATAAGCCGGAACAAACATATAATAGAGATTTCGTCCGAAGTTTTCATGGTGGGGCCTACACGGGCTCAATCGTACAGCACCATCATGTACAAAGCAGTGCACATGACATACGAAGCGTCCCCGAGTCAGCATAGCCAAGGACTCTTTAAGACACAACGAGACCACTGTAAAACCGACCGTGGATAGGCAGACCACTAGACGTCGAACCCCAATATCATATCATACATTTGTCGGAAAGATATCCTAAGAGCTACTTGAATTCCCACTTATAAACTCTTGAAATTTTCCAGTTATGCAATCAGGTGTTGGGGACACAGGGGAAGCATAATATCTCACCCAAACTAACAAATCCTACATCCAGCTGTATCCATCCTTCAACACATAACCAAGAAAACTTCGGAAATCATTTACCTCAACCTTCGAAAAGCATCCATTATACGAGTTATGGCAATACTCCCGAACTCCCGGCCCAGTACTGGGTGGCGTCGAGGTTATCTCACCAACAACTGCATAAAAGAGATTTTCGATGTCGGGGAACTCAGGTATTCCAGAATTGCAACGACAAAATTGTGACGACAACACCTCGGAGCTCAACTCCCCAGGACACTGCCACAACCCCTAAATGTCAGGAGGCACCAAGAACAATGTTCTCGTCACAAAACCATCGGAACGATTCCAAGATACCCACGTGATCCTAAAAATTTTGTTTAGTGAATTTTGAGAAGAGAAGAGTCAAAACTCTATGTCAGGATGCCTCACCAGAGCGACGAAGGGACCGAGGAGTAAAAAGAATCCTACTCTCCGATATATATAAATCCTAAAAGACTCAAAACATTTTTCTAGACTCAACAACGCCAGCGATTCGATCAAGCAGGGGGCTCCTAAGTTGGGGAAGGCTCTGATACCAACTTGTAACGCCCACGATGCGGCTATATCTCCCACGTGACGAAGCACTACTTAGAGGCATAACCACATTGTAAGTAATGTCACAAGTGAGGTAATCTTCACACAAACCATGTAATGAATAAGAAAAGAGGTACCTAGTTGGCTTACAATCGCCACTTCACACAATACATGAATAAAGCATTACATCATCCAGATACAATCAAGGTCCTACTATGGAACCAAAATAAAAGAAGACTACCCCAAATGCTACAGATCCCCGATCGCCCAACTGGGCTCCACTACTGATCAACTGGAAACGGAACAACATAATAGACACGAACTTCATCGAGCTCCTCCTTGAGCTCGGTTGCGTCACCTGCATGATAACATCGGCACCTGCAAAGTGGTTGTGGAAGTATCTATGAGTCACGGGGACTCAGCAATCTCACACCCTCGCGATCAAGACTATTTAAGCTTATAGGTAGGGAAAAGGTATGAGGTGGAGCTGCAGCAAGCACTAGCATATATGGTGGCTAACATACGCAAATGAGAGCGAGAAGAGAAGGCAAAGGCACGGTCGAGAAACTATGATCAAGAAGTGATCCTAGAACAACCTACGTCAAGCATAACTCCAACACCATGTTCACTTCCCGGACTCCGCCGGAAAGAGACCATCACAGCTACACACACGGTTGATGCATTTTACTTAAGTTAAGTTTCAGGTTTTCTACAATAGGACACCAACACTCAGAGGAGCACTGGCCCGGGGGGGTTTAAAATAAAGATGACCCTTGAGTCTGCAGAACCCAAGGGAAAAGGCTTAGGTGGAAAATGGTAAAACCAAGGTTGGGCCTTGCTGGAGGAGTTTTATTCAAGGCGAACTGTCAAGGGATTCCCATTATAACCCAACCATGTAAGGAACGCAAAATCAAGGAACATAACACCGGTATGACGGAAACTAGGGCGGCAAGAGTGGAACAAAAATGCAGGCATAAGGCCGAGCCTTCCACCCTTTACCAAGTATATATATGCATTAATTAAATAAGAGATATTGTGATATCCCAACAAATGTCCATGTTCCAACAAGGAACAAACTCCAATCTTCCCCTGCAACTAGCAATGCTATAAGAGGGGCTGAGCAAAGCAGTAACATAGCCAAACAATGGTTTGCTATGACAAGGTGGGTTAGAGGCTTTACATGGCAATATGGGAGACATGATAAAGCAAGTGGTAGGTATCGCGACATAGGCATAGCAAAAGAGCGACAATCTAGAAAGCAAAGATAGAAATGATTTTGAGGGTATGGTCATCTGCATGTGACCCCGCAAGTAAGAAGAAGGAGTGCAAGAAGAAGACAAACGGACGAAGTCGAACGAATCCTCACAAACGCGACGTTATCGGAACCAACCCGAAGAAGCAACACCGGAAAGAAGCAAACAACATAGTAAACAATCATCACATAAGCATGGAACGATGCGCAAACAAGTATGATGCATGTCCGGTTTAATGAGGCATGGCATGGAAAAGTGCACAAACAACCCTACAAATTAAGTGGAGCTCAATATGCAACTCCGTTGCATATCGACGAAACACCACATTCATGTTATTTAGTTTGATCTCATTTATGTACCCAACAATATTAAAGGTTGTTCAACATGGCAAGAGGGTGAAGCAAAGTAAAACTACCTATCTAGCCAAGTTTAAATGAGGCCGGAAACAACGAACAACAATTCCGACAAATCCTCATATGCATATATTAGGTTTGGTACTGTTCTTCCCTAAACACAATTTTTGGGTTGTTAAACATGCAAAGTAGATGAACCATGTTAAACTAGGCATTTTTCTACCCCATTTACATATAAAGTTTGTTAGGTTTGGAGCTACGGTTATTAAGTTATGAATTAAAGCATTTTAGCAAGTTATTTAAGCAAATTTAAACAAACAGCATTTTAAACATTTTAAACATGGATGAAAATGACATATTATGAAACTAGATGAAATTCTAGTCATATTTCATATTAAGTTTGTTTAATTAGATGCACGGTTTGAGTGTTATTAAATGCATGAACAGTAGGGGGGTTTTCTGCAAAACTGCTCTCCTCTCGAAAAATAGACAAATTCGCTGGACAGGAAAAAACATGATGGGCTGGAATCTGGATTGACTGGGCTGCTCACCTCGTGGTCTCACGGTCCAGTCAGGGGACAGGCTTGGCAGGCAGGGACGCTGGGCCTTGGGGAGGCGCTACGGAGCTGGGCCGTCCCTTGCGCTAGAGCTGGGCCTCGTAGGCAGAGCGAGTGGAGGCAGGGTGAGGTCAACACGAGGCAGGGATGCAGGCTTTAGGTCAGGGTGCTCGTCTCCCTCGAAAATAAAATGCAGCAGCAGGACCGGTCAACAATCATGACGATGCACGTGACTCCCGCGACGGGGCCTTGGCGGCGATGTAGGAAGGGCAACGGCGGGTCTCCGGTGCGGGGCGTCGACCTCCTGCTTGATGCAGAAGCAGAGGAGGCGGCCGGACTTGTAGCGGATGCCGCGGCGGCCTGGCGCCGCCTGGGACTCCGACGAAGAGCAGTGTGACGGGGAACTTGGCGACAGCGGAACTCATGCAGACGCGGCGAGGGCTCCGGGAAGATGGGGGTGATCGGAATGGATGGAGGCGGCACAGGCCGACCGAATTCGGTCCAAGGACGTGCGTGGTGGCGCAGGGCTTGAGGAGTCCGTCGTCCATGGAGTCAGGCCAAGCTCCTGTGAAGATGAGAGAGAGAGATCATGAGAGAACGAGAGAAAAAAGGAGACATGGAAGGACAGGAGGAGGGCGATGGGGCCTGACAGTCGACGGCGCTAGCAACAGCGTGCTCCGGCTAGGAACTTGGCCGGTGAGGAGGGATCGAGGAGCTCGGGCTCCCATCTCCTGGACGAGGGAAGGCTAGGGCGTGGTGTCTCCTACTCAACTGTTGCGGGCACATGAACAAGGAGGCGAGGTGGTAGGACGGCGGATGGATCGATCTAGCTGGATTTTTGGATCAGGCATCTGGTTGTTGGTAGGTGGGGAATAGATCCCGAGGGGAACTGGCTGGCGGCGGCTCGATGGGACAAGGCTCCTAAATTTAGGGTTTTGTCCGGTTATGTAGGTAGGGGATTAGATGTTAGACTATTTGGTCCCTCCGATAAAAATTGGACGGTCCGAGATGAATAGGTTAGGTATCCCAATAAACAAAACGGAGATGTTTTGTAGATGTTTGGGGATGATCCGAATCCAACGGTGATGACTGCCCGGTTCGGGTCCGGGACAGCTCTCGAACGCACGCGCGAGGAGGCCCGCGGGTTGACGAGAGAGCTTAGGCTAGGCCTGGGGTAGGTAGTGGACTGTGCAGAAGGCCTCAGGCTGAGAGAAGAGAAGAGAAGAGAGAGGCCCGGCGATAGTTTCCGGAGATCGAAAACGTCCGACGTGTGCCCGGCTATAATGCCGCTATAGTTTAACGGTTGGGCTATCAAATGAACTCCGAATGCGATGAAACTTGGCAGGCAGCCTACCTACACTATAATAAGACCGCACGCCAACTTTCAACCAATTTCAAGAACATTTTCCAGCCACATATAAAATACTATTTCAGACATGCCGTTGGCGCGTGCAAGTGTGTCTGAGCTCAGAACGGACGGAACTGGGGGAACCCGGACGAATGCAGTTTTGAAAACATGAAGATGCAAAGCACATGATGACATGACAAGATGCAACACGCAAGCAAATGACACGGCAACAACAGCGAATAACTGGAAGACACCTGGCACAATGGTCTTGGGGCGTTACACTTTATCCTTAGTTGTCAATACAATGTGAAGAAATAGATAATACATTAGCCATGGTACATGGTCATATGTTTGGAACCTGGTTTTATTATGTTCTTTGTAGTAAGATGCAACTAATATTTTATATGGGTTCACCGGAATAAGTTCTGTATATAGGCCAAAGCTATTTTGTTTGGTTTTGCTGCCTCCTTAATATCTCCAGTTCTGGTAGTACTAATGTAAAAACTCAACTTTTCAGCAAGCTAATGGAAAAAATGTCAGCTCTTGATACGGTGGGTCAGTACCTGTCCACTAACAGTGCCAAAAGCACATTCCTGCGTAATACTGGGTTGGTTGTTAAGGCAATCTCGTCCAAACTGCCTCATGATCAAGATATGCAAGCACAAAACAATGTTATATCTGCGGTCCAGACAAAAGTCCATTACCTAACAGAGACCCTTTGTGAAACAAGGACAAACATTGTTCGATGTCGTCAAGATATGCATGGTTTTGAAGCCAGACTATCAGACATTTGCTATGTTGTTCAGGAGCCTAGGAGAAATGAAGGCAAAGGTTATGGTGCTCCAACAGACAATACAACATGAAAACGTAACAGTCAGGTCAAATGAACTGAGCTTCTGAACTTCTGGTGGTGCATTTATCTGCCAGACTATTAACTTTTATGCCAACCTTCCTTTTGTTTTATAGTTGTAATTTGTTTTGTTGCGATCTTTGATGTTCCCTATATTTGCACTAGTGGCGATCTTTGATGCCCGGTGGATGTAATGTGTGCAATCGCCTTAATAGCCTAGCGTTAGTTTCGGGCTTATTTATTTCCTAGTCTTCTTTTTCCCTGGTGTGCTAGTGGCTGCAACAACCATGGGCCATATACGGAACATGGTAACCTTGACCCCACTACGGGCCATAGGATCCATGGGCCTCCTACGGGCCGTCGATAAATGGGCCTCCACTAGGGCCGTAGAATCGGTGGGCCTCGGGCCGTCGGATAAATGGGTTAACATGGGCTGTAAACGGGCGTAATTGGTATCGGCCCAACACGGTAACGGGCCGTTAACAGGCCGAAGGACAGCAAGGGCTTAATTCTGTCATAGGCATAACGGGTCGTTAATGGGCCAGAATATAGGACGTGCTAGAAACGGCGCAACGGGTAACATGCCAGAAACGGGCCGACTCTTGCCACGGGCCGAATTTGGCCCATTAGGGGAACATGCCAGTAACGGGCCGAAAGTAATTGAGGGCTGGAAAGGAGCCCAAGAACATATGGGCGTCAGTAGGCCAAAAGCTAACACGGACTGGAAATGGCCCATCAGAATCATGGGCCGTTAACGGGTACAAAGAAATTTACTGTTCATTGTGGGCTAGAGTCACCGTGGGCCTCTAAAGGGCCTAAGATACGAAGGCCTCATATGGGCCGAAAGACATCGTGGGCCATACATGGGCCGAAAGTGAAATGGGCTGGTGTTATATTCGACGGCCCACATGACGTTGTTGGGCCGATTTCGGGCAGGCCCTAACAGGCTGTGAGTTACTGGGCCGCAGAATGGGCTATTTGAGAATAGACTGTTAACAGGCTTTTCATGGGCCAGCCCGCTAACTTTTGACTAAGTAAAACGGGCCAACCTTTGTGAGCTAAATGGGCCAGTGGTGAGCAGTCATACGTGTCGACATATCATAGGCTCCTATCTGACCCACTAACGAGCTGACACGTGTTTCCTCCAGCCAATCATAATTACGGTGGGTGCCACGTGTTGGTCACCCTTGACAAAGCACTTCTATGACGCACGATTTATCGTCATGGAGGTGGACACTTCCGTGATGATAATTTTGGTAATGTCATGGAACACTTCTACAACAGCACAGGTATGACTATCTTGATTTTGTCATAAAATTTTCATGGATGTACATGGATGACAGAAAACGTGACCTACTGTGACAAACATGTATCATCACGGAAGTGTCTTTTTTGTAGTGATGGTGCCTAAGTTTATCTAGTAACTCATGATTAGTCTCCAAGAAGCTCACAAATTATACTATTTTATGAAGACATTTCTTTGAAATCCCATGGTAGTAATACATGGATTTTTCCAATGATATGAATGTAAGGTAGTAATACATGGAGTAAAATAGGTTGGTGATTCACCTAGCAACTATTGAATCTATTGTTTATTTCATGATGAAAGGAGAATCTTAAATGCTAATTCGGTCAGCTAGGCCACAGGGCATTGGACTCATGCATTTTTACAGTATTGGGTGGAATAGAGTAAACACATAAATATACTATTAATCTTCTTGCTAATCATTTGCATCATAATTATCTCACAGAGGCAATGTCATTTACCTGTATTCTGAAACTGCTTCCTATATTGCTACTAATTGTTTCAGACGCCGAGACCATGGGTAGTGCAACCTCTGTCAGAATTAGCACCCGCTTGATTGTTGCACCATAGGGAATGACAAACTATAGAAATCATGTGAGATAAATCAGAGAGGGAGATGTACCAGACAGCAGCGTCCATGGAAGAGCATAGGGGTGGTCTGAACTCAACTCCTTGAGTGACCGGCCGCCGAGCACAGTTGGATTGTCGATCTAGTCATCCTTGACCCGTGGCTCCCCTACATGCTCCATTGTTTGCCGCTGAAACCCAGGCTATGGCGTTGGAGTGGTGTGCATCCACGACATCGACAATGAATGGCTTGGGGTGGCGGCGATGAACTTCCTGTATGTGCAACAACGTTGCCCCATGAGGTTGGGCAGCGGGTTGGTCACTACATTGAAGCTCGAAGGAGGAGGTTGCATGTTCGATTCACGCTCTCCATGAATTACTTTTTCTCTTTTGAATGCAGAAAAAACATAGATGGGCCAGCCCATCTGGATTGAAAGGAAAGCAGATGTGTGCGAGTTGTTTGTGAATAACCAATAAACGGGCGCTTAAGGCGCATTCAGGTTTGCCGGCGGCAATGTTGGTTACAGTGAGAGGGGCGTGGGTTATTGGGTCTTGCGGGTTTTTTGGGCTGGATTTGTGAAACTATGTGGCGCGCACCTATATTGTCAATATTGTTTACCGGCCTGTATCAACTTACGATGATTGTGGGGATTAGTACGCATGGAGATTGTTATATTTCAAGTTCCGGCAAAACCCTTAAGGTTTGAACATTGGGGTGAACACGAAGATCTCCCCCTCACCGATCACGCCCTCCAGCACTTCACGATTTCAAAGGCTAGCTTGACGAACTCGTAACACAAGAGACACAAGATTTATAGTGGTTCGGGACACCATTGCTGTGTAATACCTGACTCCAGTGTGGTGTGGTGGATTGCCTCTTGGGATGGTGATGAATAGTACAAGGGGAAGAACAGCCTCCTGAGGTGAGGTGCTCTTGTGCTTGGTTGGTGTGTGGCTAAGGATGGAATGGCTCAGATCTAAGGTGAGGTGGCCCCCCCTTCTACTATGGTGGCTAATCCTATTTACAGAGGCCCTGGTCCTCTCCACAAATATTGAGCGGGAAGGGAGCCAACAACGGCCAATTTGAAAGGGGATAGCTAGTACAAGTTATCCTAACAAAAGCAGTCTTTGCCTGCCAAAGGCTCTGGTGGTGACGCCATCTTGGGCTCCACAGTGACCTCCGTCCTGCCGTCCTGCTGGTCTTGGTCTCATTGCACCAATATGGAAACCTTTGCTTGACACCTCGGTACTATTCGTCTGTGCTTGCTCCCTTAGCACCAAAGAGGATACAAGGAGACTGTGAGCGCTGGCGCCTTCCTGGTCTCGATCGTCATGGCTCACGTCATTGTAACCTCGCGAGGTTTTCCTGGGCTTGATCTCTCCGCCCGTCTCGAACCAGCCTGGTGAGGCCGCTCCTGAGGAGGTCTTGTGTCGTCCGCCTCGCACGGCTTGGCCCCTCGCGAGGGTCTTGAATGCTTGTTCGTGAAGATGGGCCATACGGACCCGCTCGCAACGCCAGGCGGTGGGCTGCAGGCAGGCAAGTCTGGGGACCCCCGTTACCAGAGCGCCGACAGTAGCCCTCGAGCCCAAGGCGCGCTCGGGCTTGGCTTCAAGGCGAAGCCCAGGGGCAAGTGTGGAGTACCGCGGGCCCCCATAGTCTGCGGCCTTGGTCGACGGGTGGCGGTTGATTGGAAGCGGGCGTCTCTGCTTCCCCACACAGCCTCGGCAACTAACCGAATGTCAAAATGCTAGTGTAGATAGCGCTTGCCTTCACTACTTCCTTTCGCCTTGCTCCAGATCCCCTTCTTGCTCCCTGCTTCAGAAATCTCCATATCTACTCCCATCCTTTCCTGCATCAGCGACCAATGGCGCCCCGGAGGGTCACGCCCGCATCGTTGCCGGCTTGGTATGAGCCAGCCCTCGACGCGCCCAACATCTCTGAGAAGAACTTCGCCGCCATATGCTTGCTGACAGTGGGGGAAAGAAACGAGAAGGGGAAGACCGGGCTCCGGGCTAGCTCTGACGTGCCGGAACCCGAGGGAAGCACCTTCTTCCCCTTCTTTACGAGCAGCATCATCACGGGGCTGGTTCCCCCCTTTTCTGACTTCTTTGAGGTCCTTGACCACTACGGACTATAGGCGCTGCATCTTCATCCCAACTATATCCTTCTATTGTCGAGCTTCACCTACTACTGCGAGGCATACCTCGGCGTGATGCCGTCTGTGGCTTTCTTGCACCACTTCTTCCTCCGCATCAACGATGGTCATACCTCCGGGTGTGCCAATTTCATCGCGGCCGGCAAGGCCAACTCCATCTCGAAGACGGGGTAGAAGGCCGATGGCTTTAGGAGCAAGTGGGCTATGATCTACGCCAAGTGCGCCCACCCACGCTTGATGTTGCCGACGGATGCCCCAGTCTGACAAGGGGTGGTCCCGCACGAAGCTCACTAATGAGCGGGCGACGTTGGTGCTAGAGAAGATGAACACCGACTTGAAGCTGGGCAACGCGAAGGTGGCGATGCTGACATGGGCCATGCTCCTGAGGGAATTCCTGATGCTGCGCGTAGCCCCACTCCAGGCACGTACACGCCCCTTGTGTGAGTTTGGGGACGAAGAGGACAAGGTCCGCCTGAGCCCGAAAGCCTTGTCCGATGATGAGCTGGTTGTGGCTCTCCGCATCCTGGTCGGGGACGACCAGGAGTACCCGCCGAATGTATTCACTCCCTTGTTCCGCCGCAAGGACGGGGCACTGGTCGTGGCCTCCAGGCCGACCTTTGACGGGCTCGGACTGGTGCCGCCGGCGCCCACCGAGGCCCCTGCGGTGTCGACGCTGGTGGCGCTGTCTTCTGGTGAGTCCTGCGAGGAGGAAGAGGAAGAGGAGGAAGACTCGAAGGTGGCCCCTGAAATGACGGGGGAAACCTCCCCCTTGAGCAAAGCTGACATCCTCCGCACCTTTCCTGACAACGACCAGACTGATGCCCACCTGGAGAGGGGAGAGCCACCCGTCATCCCGACGAGGGACCGATCAGCGTTGATCTCCCGAGACGCTGCTTCTGCTCCGACGCTGGCTGGAGCCACTTTTGGCCCAGCTGCCGCTCCTGCTTCTGCTTCCGAAGCTGGCGCGCTCGCGCCTTGGGTTGTGAAGCTCTCCGGCTTCAAGATCCCGAAGCAGAGGGACTATGTCGCGGCGGATCAGTAAGTGTCCCCCGTCTTGCCTTCTTTTTTCTGTTGATGCTTGTTCCCGACTCTTTCTCCTTGTTGTGTAACCAGGCTGATGTCTGCGGCGAAGAGGAGAAGGGAGAGCGAGGTGGTGCTGGTTTAGTCCGGGCCGCCTCCTGCGACCGTGCCCCTTTACATAAGCAAAGGTGGGGACGGTGCTCGTGTTTTTCCAGCGCGATCATCCTCGTGAGGCCGGGTGGAGCATCCTCGGGTGGAGTCAGCCCCCAAAGCCGCGCTGACTCAGGAGGTGCCAGCGTCCGGCTCGGGTGCTGAGGTCCATGAGGCTCACGAGCTTCCTGCCTGACAGGCCGTGGTGGCGACGATGCCTCTTCCTCCTTCTGCCATGTTGCTGACCCAGGTTCCTCTACTTCTCCTGATGTCCTGGAGCGGGCCCTTTCGGAGATGGCCTGGCTGTGAGAAGATCTCCATAGTGCCGAACCCCTCCTGGCGGCTGGTCACCTGGAGATGGTCTCTGGTTGGCTCCATTTTGACGTGTCCATTCGGGCGGCGCTGAGCCAGGTCACAGCGACCTCTGAGGGGGAGAGGCGAGCCGGAGCTTAGGCAGCAGCTGCTCGCGAGGCGGTGCTGAAGGACGCCGAGGCCGCCCAAGGTCGCTGCCAGGTGCTGGAGGCCGAGCTGAAGATCCTGCGTGACGAGCGTGCTGAAGCTGACCACAGCCGTAAGGCGGAGGAAGAGAGGATGAAGGCCCGGGAGGACGCCGTCAAGGGTCACGACATCGAGCTGGAGCAGCTGGAGCAGCTGGCGCAGGCGCAAACCGCTGAGCGCGGCCTGCTAGAGGAGCTGGAGCAAAAGGTGTAGGCTAAAAAGGCCGAACTCGATGCCAAGCCAAAGGTTCTTGCCAAGGACCGCGTAGCCTTCGCGCTTCTGGAGAAGAGGTCTCTCGAGGCCCTAAAGTCACTCTATGAGAAGGGCTTGGAGAAGCCGTTGGCCACCAATGAGGACGGCCCCGCTGAAGGAGTCCTAGACTAAGGGGTCCTCGGGTGTTCAGCCTGTTAGCCATGGGCCAGACTGATGGGCTATGAAGATACGAAGACCGAAGACTGCATCCGTGTCTGGATGGGACTCTCCTTGGCGTGGAAGGCAAGCTTGGCGATAAAATATGTAGATTCCCTTCTTTGTAACCGACCTTGTGTAACCCTAGATCCTTCTAGTGTCTATATAAATCGGAGGACTTAGTTCGGATAGGGCAGATTCATTATCATAGTCATACAAGCTAGACCTCTAGGGTTTAGCCATTACGATCTCGAGGTAGATCAACTCTTGTAATACGCATATTCATCAATATCAATCAAGCAGGACGTAGGGTATTACCTCCATAGAGAGGGCCCGAACCTGGGTAAACATCGTGTCCCTTGTCTCCTGTTACCATCGACCTTAGACGCACAGTTCGGGACCCCCTACCCAAGATCCGCCGGTTTTGACAGCGACATTGGTGCTTTCATTGAGAGTTCCTCTGTGCTATCACTAAAAGGTTTGATGGCCCCTTCAATCGTCGGTAATGACGCCGTCCAAGGAGAAACTTTCCTCCCCAGACAAATCTTCGTGTTCGGCGGCTTCGCACTGCGGGCCAACTCGTTTTGCCATCTGGAGCAGATCAAAGGCTACACCCCTGGCCATCGGGTAAGATTTGGGAGCTTGAACTACGTTGCGGACACCCATGGAGACTTGATCTTCGCCGGATTCGAGACCGCGGTAGCCGCTCCCGGTCACCTCGATGATCATGACCTAAATATATCATCTGGCCGCATCGAGGAGTTTTCTCCTGTAACCGCTGTGGCCCTAGATCCGGAGCAAGCTGCGCCATTCAAGGATGGAGGATCAACCCCACGACGGAGGCCACAGATTCCATGGCGTCAGAGCCGCACATAGGCTTAGCCTCTCGCGACGTCTTTGTCAGCGGAACTCCAGACTTGTCTCCGGCCATAAGTTCCGAACCACGTGAGGCCACGGACGCCGAGCTTGATGGTTTATCGATCTTCGAATTCAGCGCCACAGACATCTTCTAGCACTCGCCCTTGGGCGATGTGCTAAATTCCTTAAAGAACCAGTCCTTGGCAGAGGCCTCACAACGGAACTATATCCCGCTTGAACCAGGGATTCGACCGATTAACTTGATTACGACTCCGAGAACATTGACAGTATGGACAACAATGCCGAAGACAACGAAGACCCCGTTGATACAGCTAATGAACAAGATAAATGGGAAGATTGGTAGGTTAGCCCTGGTAAACAGGCCACACACGAAGATTCAGAGGACGACAGTTACCTTCCGCTCTCTGAGGATGAGGTGAGCCTCGGCACCGAGGATTTCATCGTGCCTGAGGAACCTCTTGAGCAGGAGCGCTTGAAGCGCCAACTAATAGCCACTGCAAGGAGCCTGAAGAAGAAGCAGCAGCAGCTTCAAGCTGACAAAGATCTGCTCAATGATAGATGGACCGAAGTCCTAGCCGCTGAAGAATACGGCCTTAGTGGCCCAGCCAAAAGCTACCCAAAGCGTAGATTGCTACCTCAGGCCGACGACAAGGCGCTCAAGCCCATGCCATCATCGCGCAAGGCGGCAGGTCGACCACAACATGGTCCGGGTAAAGCGACAACTGAAGCCGAACACCATACGGCCCACCTCGCCATAAAGGCAAAAACAAAACAGCTCAGGGTTGTGCATACGACCTTCAACAGGACTTGGGTAGTAGAGTAGGACAGTCAAGAGCAATCTACGGATCGCGAGGAGATACCTCAACACGCGACGACGACCACCTATTTGGACGTGACAAACCTAGGCACGCCCGGGTCGAAAACCGTAAATGGACTCCATCAAAGGTACGTCACAGTGTGGCCCAACATAGAGGCGCCGCACACCCTCTTTGCTTCACAGACGAAGTAATGGAGAATGAATTCCCAAACGGGTTCAAACCTATAAATATCGAATCATACGATGGAACAACGGATCCCACGGTATGGATCGAGGACTTCCTCCTCCATATCCACAGGGCCCGTGGAGACGACCTTCGTGCCATCAAATACATACCACTAAAACTCAAAGGACTAGCTCGGTACTGGTTAAACAGTCTGCCGGAAAATTCTATTGGCAGCTGGGAAGATTTGGATGACGCTTTTCGTGACAACTTCCAAGGAACATATGTCCGGCCACCGGACACCGATGACTTAAGTAACATTGTCCAGCAGCCTGGAGAGTCAGCCAGGAAGCTCTGGACTAGGTTCTTAGTTAAAAAGAACCAAATCGTCGACTGTCTGGACGCGGAAGCCCTTGCGGCCTTTAACGTCCGGGATGAATGGCTTGCACGCCACCTCGGTCAAGAAGGACCTAGATCCATGACAGCCCTTACCGCTCTAATGACCCGCTTTTGCGCTGGAGAGGACAACTGGCTCGCTCGCAGAAGCAATAGCACCAGCGACTCGGGCACTCCCAAAATCCGAGATGGCAATGGCAAGCCACGACAAAGCAAACACAGCAGTCGCAATGATAATGAAAGATCATGTGACATAGCGGTCAACGCCGGATTTAGCAATCCCAAGCCCGGTCAACGGAAAAAGCCATTCAAGGCGAACAGAGAAGGACCATCCAACCTAGACAGGATACTAGACCGACCCTGCCATATTCATGGCCACCCCAATAAACCAGCTAATCATACCAACAGAAGCTGTTGGGTCCTCAAGCAGGCTGGCAAGCTCAGCGCCGAATACAAGGGAAGGGGGCCGCCAGGCAATAGGGACGACAGAGTGGTTCACCAGCCAAATGCCGTGGGTCAGAAGCAATTTCCCCCCGAAGATCGATCAAATCCGGAGAAGAAATAGCAGTTCGGCTTCCGTTGCCCATCTCATATACCCGTTAGAACTATACTGCGCATACATAACTACGCACTTGAGAGACCATGGGCATTGGCGGAAGCATAATACGGAAAAGTCTACAAGCACTCCGGTAACATTTTTATCTACTTTCCTTTTTCTTTCTTCATTATCTCTTCAAAAAATAGGTGGCGCAAAGGAGAAACATCTAAGATCGACTCCATCGGAGTTTGGATCCGTACACTCACCTATGGGGCTACTTCCTTCAAGGATTCCCCTCGCTGAGCATAGTCAGTGCAGCCGTGCGACAGGAGGTCCAAAATAACTTTTTGTAGACTGATAACCCACAAGTATAGGGGATCGCAACAGTTTTCGAGGGTAGAGTATTCAACCCAAATTTATTGATTCGACAAAATGGGAGCCAAAGAATATTCTCAAGTATTAGCAGTTGAGTTGTCAATTCAACCATATCTGGAAACTTAATATCTGCAGCAAAGTATTTAGTAGCAAAGTAATATGATTGGTGTTTTGTAGTGATTGTAACAATAGCAACAGAAAAGTAAATAAGCGAAGAACAATATATGGAAATCTCGTAGGCAATGGATCGGGGATAGAGAATTATGCTAGATGCGATCGATCATGTAACAGTCATAACCTAGGGTGACACAGGACGAGCTCCAATTCATCAATGTAATGTAGGCATGTATTCCGAATATAGTCATACGTGCTTATGGAAAAGAACTTGCATGACATATTTTGTCCTACCCTCCCGTGGCAGCGGGATCCTAGCGGAAACTAAGGGATATTAAGGCCTCCTTTTAATAGAGTACCAGAGCAAAGCATTAACACATAGTAAATACATGAACTCCTCAAACTATGGTCATCACCTAGAGTGGTCCTGATTATTGTTACTTCGGGGTTGCCGGATCATATCACATAGTAGGTGACTATAGACTCGCAAGATAGGATCAAGAACTCTCATATATTGATGAAAACATAATAGGTTTAGATCTGAAATCATGGCACTCGGGCCCTAGTGACAAGCATTAAGCATAGCAAAGTCATAGCAACATCAATCTCAGAACATAGTGGATACTAGGGATCAAACCCTAACAAAACTAACTCGATTACATGATAAATCTCATCCAACCCATAATCATCCAGCAAGCCTACGATGGAATTACTCACGCACAGCAGTGAGCATCATGAAATGGTGATGGAGGATGGTTGATGATGACGATGGCGACGGATTCCCTTCTCCGAAGCCCCGAACAAACTCCAGATCCGCCCTGCTGAGAGAGTTTAGGGCTTGGCAGCGGCTCCATATCGTAAAATGCAATGAATCCTTCTATCTGGTTTTTTCTCCCCGAAAGTGAATATATGGAGTCAAGGTTGAGGTCGGTAGAGCGTCAGGGGGGCCACGAGGCAGGGGGCGCGCCCCCACCCTCGTGGACAGGTGGAGCCCCCCCCCTGACGTGGATCTTCCTTCCAGTATTTTTATATATTCCAAAATAATTTCTGTTGATTTTTAGGTCATTCCGAGAACTTCTATTTCTGCACAAAAATAACACCATGGCTATTCTGCTAAAAACAACGTCAGTCCGGGTTAGTTCCATGAAAATCATGCAATCTAGAGTCCAAAACAAGGGCAAAAGTGTTTGAAAAAATAGATACGACGGAGACGTATCATAGACCGCACTCTTTTTCGAGCCTGTAACATGCCTTTTTCCTCTGCCTTCGACCCAGGGCATATCAAATAGCTGGGGTCGTGGCCTTTATATATATCAAGTAATCTTTGGCATACCGCTCAGGTCCCAGTTCACATTACCCGAATTAATCATCCACGTCTTTCCACAAATGAATACGCCCCCTATGGTTGTTTCACAGATATACCCCGGGCTTAACTTGCCAGGGGCTCGGTACGGGAAAAATTGAGTTGCCAACAAAGTCCAAACTGGGAGTCGCGAGTTTGGCCTCATATGCATCAGCTCTGAATCATGTCTTGGGCCTATAGTTGGGTTGCCCGACTCCTGTGCTTGCTATCCTACGTTCTACTCTATCAGCTAGGGTAGTAAAGGGAGAACTACTGTGATTGTGCTTCCGGTTCACCTGGCTCGGCACCTCAGTAGAGAAAGCCAAAAACTGACTGTCATGATGCGGCGAGAGCTGGTCAACCACTCGATAACCTATCGGAATCTCTAGCGATTCCTCCGTGTCGCACGAAGGACCTCTTTCCGGTCAAATATGTAAATGCATCGTATGAATAAGCCACGTACATACCAAGGGCTATGTCGTAGACCCACCATAAAACTCCTATGGCTAAGTGAAAGTGTTAACACCCTATAGTCTGGTTGCCTGGTTCGCCGATTTGACACCTCCTTCATGAACCAAGATGTTGGGTCAAGAGTGATCAAATGCTTTTCCAAACACCCCCATACTTCCTACGAGGGGGATGAAGTCGACAACTAGAAAACTTTCAAATTATATTAAAATGGCTGCACATGAGGAACACAAACTTTCGAGCAACATAAAAACAAATTAACTATAAAATTGTCTCGTACAATTCTCATACACCTCACTCGAACATTATGTCTTTCGAGCATTGACCCTCTATCAAGCGGGCGGCCACTAGGACCTCTTCAAAATAATGCTCCATTTCGTGGCAGTCCTTGCCCTTGGGTGGACTCTTCACCGCAACATAGTGGCCTTCATCTTCCCCCAGAATGTCTTGACTCGAGCAAAGGCCATCCGTGCACCCTCGATGCACACTGACCGCTTCACAGCGTCGATACGTGGAACCGCATCAACAAGCCGTTGTACCAAGCCGAAGTAACTATTCGGAACAGGCTCAGTTGGCCATAACCGGATTCTAACGTTCTTCATGGCAGCGCTGGATATCCTATGAAGCTCGGCCCACCGGGACATCTGCTCATTCATCAACAAGGGGCACTTCGACCAGAAAAGCTTCTCCGTTGTGTACCCCTGTCGCGCCTGGTAAAACAGCGCCGCATTGGGAGAACTCTTCGGCAAGTCTAAAAACTCATCCTGAGAACTCCACAATTGGTTAAGCTGAGCATAGTTCGGATCACCAAACTTAGTCTGTAGCAAAAAGGGCTTAC
This sequence comes from Triticum dicoccoides, assembly GCF_002162155.2. Classification (NCBI taxonomy): domain Eukaryota; kingdom Viridiplantae; phylum Streptophyta; class Magnoliopsida; order Poales; family Poaceae; genus Triticum; species Triticum dicoccoides. Next base: position 247,519,447 of record NC_041382.1, on the reverse strand, counting down.
CAGCCGCAATCTCCCTAGCATGCCGGATCTCCTCACTAGCTGCTCTGGATTCAGACCGCGCTTCTCTCCCCTCTCGTAAGGCCTTGTCAAGTTCAGCCGTTTTGGCTTCATTCTCTTTCTCAAGGAGTTCACAGCGGCTAGCAGCATTTTTTAGTTCGAACGCCATCATGGATATCTTCTCCTCGTCTTGACGCCGAACAGCTCATTTGGCTTTTAATCAGCCGATGCCTTTTCGGTAGCCGCATTACTACATGAGGCCTGTTCCTTGTCCTGGGCCAGCTTCGCCTGAAGAATTTCAATAGCGGCAACACCATCTGCAGCCATGCATATTATAGTTTATAACTTTCAGCATCATGCTTATATCACAACAATGTATGTGAAGGGACTGTCCTGAATACATACCTTGTGATTCGTCAAGACGCATATTGATTAACGCAATGTCATCCCCGGCCACATCAAGCTTCCGTTGCAGCTCCGCAATATCCGTAGTCTGGGAAGTAGCCAGGGGGAAGCAGCATGTGTTCAAGTTAATCAGATTAGTCCTTGATTATTTCTTCTTGATCCTCTGTTCGCCTCCCATGGGAAGCCAACCCAAGTCTCAGGGGCTACTATCTATACACATGTGTATTTTGCGAATAAAACACAATTGCACATATTACAGTACAAACCTCGAACCCTCTTAGTAGGCTCGCAAAGGCCTCCGCTCTTCGCGGATAGGACCTTTTGAACCACCGTGCCCATCAAGGTACGATGTTCCTCTCAGACGGACGCCTGCCGTAGCATGTTCGTCAAGATATCCAGCGCCTCTGGTTGTCCGCAGGCTGCCGTAGGAGTACGGCCACACTTTGAAGGGATCCGTTCATTCGTATCCTGTTGTATACCGGATTGTTTAGGGCCCGCATTCTTGTTCCCGGATCCCGGGCCACCGACGTATCACCTTTGGGTAATGTCTTCATCATCCCTTGCAGTACTTGTTGGTCACGGGAGACCCTCCGCGACGACACCTCAAAGTCGTCCGCCCTATTGGACGGAGAGGCCGGTGGGGGCGTCTCGCTTTCCATCATCTCTGGGAGAAGGTCCCCCGAGGAAGAGGATTGTTGAGGAAGACTGCGTGTTGAGCTGCAAAAAATATATATCCCAGGCATTATAAGAAACGAACGAGACATGTTTAAAACATCCTTGTTCACTTACGATTTGGCCTAAGGCTGGTCCTCATCATGAGACTGCGCTTTGACGTCCTCCAAGCCCGAACCACCCACCTGAAGAATATTGCCTCGCTTAGGAGCCTGTGTCTCCCAATCTTCGTAGGCGCCGCTTTTCTTCCTAGGAGGGAAGGAAACAGTGGCCCCCTTCACTTTTGTCTTCGGATGAGGGGATTTTAATTCCTCCGGACACAAAGTACGATGTACCCTTGGAATAGGGGCCATACATGGCCCTCTCACTCTCCTCCTCGCCCTCCTTCACAGGCATCTGGTATGGTGCCAGGGCCAGCATCCTTGTTAGAACATGATTCGCTAGGCCCTCGGGCAGAGGGGCCGAACACAAAATTAGTTCTGCCTTCTTTATCCAGCCCTGGAAGAAGATAGCTTGCTCAGTACCAAATTATGGTATGCATAATTGCAAAGTGTTTGGGAGCCACATTCTTACGGGGTATCTGGACGGTTGCAGTTAAGGCCAGCGTCCTTGGTAGTTTTCGTCCAATGTTTTCGCTTCCCCAAAAATAACTTTCACATCCCTTCGTGTGTGGTGCCGAAGAAGTGTTGGAGGGTTTGTGGTCCTTCTCGATTAAGCTCCCACATGCGTCGAGACCTGCACTGGCATGGCAGGATTCGGCGAACTAACATCACTTGGATCATGTTGACAAGATCGATGTCTCTCTCGAGGAGGGTTCGGATGCGGCTCTGTAAACTCTGCACTTCATCAACTGATCCCCAGTCCAGCCCCTTGTTGACCCATGCTGCAAGCTGTAAAGGTGGGCCAGGATGGAATATGGGTGCAGCTACCCACTTGGTGCTGTGGTGCTCCATAACGTAAAACCACTCCCCCTGCCAGTGATTGGAAGTTTCGGTAAAAGAATCTTTTGGCCAAGGAGTGCTGGTGAGTTAGCTGATCATAGCACCGCTGCACTCCACCTGTTCCCCGTCGACTACCTTCGGCTTCACACTGAAGGTCTTGAGCCATAAGCCGAAGTGTGGGGGGATTCAGAGGAAGGCCTCACATGTAATGATAAATTCCGAGACGTGGAGGATAGAGTCCGTGGCTAGGTCATGAAAATCTAGTCCGTAATAAAACATTAGCCCCCAGACGAAGGTGTGAGGAGAGAACCCTAGCCCCCGGAGGAAGTGGGAGATGAATACGACCCTCTCGCCAGATCTAGGGGTTGGAATAACCTATCCTTGAGCAGGAAGTCTATGGTAGACCTCCGCGGTCAATTGTCTGGCTGCCCGAAGCTTTGCGATATAATCCACTGCAATGGAGGAAGCCACCCATCGGCCTTGAGATCTGGGTGCAGACATGATGGGGAGAATTGAAACAATGAAGTTGAACCTTGGGTGCTAGAGCTCGAGGTTGGGATGGCTGAGGAGAGGTTTGGCATAGAAGGATGGCCCTTGGTTCCTTTATATAGGCCGCGGGTATTGAACACCTCCTCCTAAGCCTAAGAACCTGCCTATTCCTAAGGAATCTTTCCCGCAGCACGGTTGGGTTACCCACGCTCGTATTGATGAAAACCCCGCAATTAGGGACACGATCTCTGCTTCGACAAGACGTGTCAATGAAAACAACGCCCTAAAATATGGAACGGCGGGACGGGAAACGGTTCGAAATAATGACCGAGAAGCGTGACGTCACATTACTAAAGTTGTTAGCAGATTGGATTCGTGTAATACTATACTGTCTATGGTTGTGTGTTGCAGATTCAGATACGTTCGTTTCATCCAAAGACTGTTTTGCAGTTCGTAAGGAGGAACCCGCCTTGCAATGCCGAAGACAGATCTATGCGCCCGATACTTTGTCATTCAAGCTACGTTTAGGGGCTACTGAGGGAGTCCTGGACTAAGGGGTCCTCAAGTGTCCGGCCTGTTAGCCATGGTCCGGACTGATGGGGTATGAAGATACGAAGACCAAAGACAGCATCCATGTCCGGATGGGACTCTCCTTGGCGTGGAAGTCAAGATTGGTGACCAAATATGTAGATTCCCTTCTTTGTAACCGACCTTGTGTAACCCTAGAACCTTCATGTGTCTATATAAGCCGGAGGACTTAGTTCGGATAGGGCAGATTCATTATCATAGCCATACAAGCTAGACCTCTAGGGTTTAGCCATTACGATCTCGAGGTAGATCAACTCTTGTAATACGCATATTCATCAATATCAATCAAGCAGGACGTAGGGTATTACCTCCATAGAGTGGGCCCGAACCGGGGTAAACATCGTGTCCCTTGTCTCCTGTTACCATCGACCTTAGACGCACAGTTCGGGGCCCCCTACCCGAGATCCGTCGGTTTTGACAACGACACCCGCCCAGTTGCTTCCCTACTTGGTCGATGCGCTTGAGGAAGTCGTGCGCGGCATTGGCCCCATGGCGGAGGCAGAGGCTCGTGTCATTTCTTTTGCCGTGCTGCTGCGCGTCTTCAGCCACCTCCATCTTCACGATCCTGACGCCCGCCTTCACAAGCTGCTGGAGCCCGTGGCTAATTAACACTGCACAGCCGCCGCCACAGCCGTGAGAGGTTAGGTGGAAGCCCTGCTGGAGAAGTTCGACGCCTTCGCCCCTGCGCCTTCGACCGATGGTGCAGGTGAAGGCGACGCCACTCAGGAGGGGGCACCTCTTGCAGGTGCCGGTGGTATCTATTGATGACTGGCTTGCGGCTCCTTTCCTGTTGAAACTCCTGCAGCATGTAGCGTGCCTCGTGGAGGCGTTTAAACTCGTGTTTGATATTCGGAGAACAATATGTCTTGTAATATTTACTTTGAGATTTTGCGATTTCCTTCCCATTTGCTTTATGTTCTACGTCGGCAGAGCCCGACCCCGCGCATAACTCAGCCGCCGTTGAGCCGACTGGATCACTAGGACGGTCCAAGGAGTGAGGGGCTACGTGGTCAGTTAGGCCCCTGAGTCGTGATGCTCAGGAGTCCCCCTTGACGCGCAAATAGCATGTGGAAAGGAGATGCGATGGTAGGTCTTGTGTTCTACGTCGGCAGGGCCCGACCCCACGCATACCTCAACCGCCATTGCTCTGACTGGATCACCAGGATGGGCCAAGGAGTGAGGGGCTACATGATCAGTTAGGCTCCTGAGTCGCGATGCTCAGGAGTCCCCCTTGATGTTCAAATGACCTTCATACCTTAGCTCCGCTTGGGAGGGTGCGCGACGACCAGGTCCGAGGGACCTGGCGGGGTGGCGTACGCTTGGGCGTGACCCGAGCGCAGCCCCCGTGCCCAGCTCCCTTGCGCGGCTCTCCCGAGGGGAGGCGTTGCGTTGAGGCCAAATACCGAGCCCGGAGGCTCCCTGAGGTTGATACGGCCACGAGACCGCCCTCAGTTGTTTATCACTAGGACGGACCATGGCGCTTCCACACTTGCACAGGCATAGCCGCTCCTCGGCAGTGTCGACTGCCAACACAGAGCATGGTGCTTCCACTGTTACGTGGGAGGGGACTCCCTATTGCGGAGAGCCCCTCGGGGCATGTACAGCCCTGCCCTGACATGTGGCTTGCACGGCAGGGCTAGACGAGGTGTGTCTGGGCACTCGTGAGCTAGCACGGGACTCAAGAGGCCCTACCTCAAGGCGGGCTGCGCCTGGTCTTGATTCTTGCTCACTGTGTTGGTCCTGCGAGGTGGTCAAACAACCTGCGCCGAACGAATCTCCTGAGGTTATCACGTGAGAAAGCCAAGCACCAATGGCGCCAGGAGGTGACATGAACGGGGTCGGCCCGCTAGACAGAGCTCAGCCGTTGGATTTATCGATGTTGTAGGTACGGACCCAAGCACGAACGCCGTACCTAACCCTCTCATGCGAAGGGTCCTGAAGAAAGACAACCGGCGCACGGCTCCCGTGGTGGGTGACAATCAAGAAGGTGATATCATAGATAGATTAAGCATGGAAGGCAAACTAGGTCAGGTAAATGCATGAACGATACGTGCCATTGGCTCCGGCCCAAGCGGCTTGAGGATGATGCAGCCCGAGGGGCGCCCCTAGCAAGGTAAGCTAAAGACATAAAAAAGAAGGGATACATGCCACAGGGACAGACCCACGCGGCCTGGGAATAATGCAGCCCCCTGGGCGCTCCTAGCTAAATGAACTTGGAAAATGTCACCTGGTTCCGTTGATGAAGGGGTGTTGAGGCAACTGAAGGTACGCAGTGAAGGGGTTGCTCCTCACGAGCCACCGGGGCCCTGAGCCTTGGGAGGCCCTGGGGGTCCAGGCGGTTCCTTGAGGACCGTCACCATCTCTGCCAGGACTGCGTGATGCCTGGCCTCCTAACCTGCCATGATGCTCCATAGGTTGCACTGGAAGGCAACAGCCATGCTCGGCAGGCCGAACGACATGCGAACATAGCTGTGAGGTGGACCTACGCAGCGCCCAACATGCGAAGGCCAGAAGCGCTCCTTAGATGCGGCTCGGTTGAGCCCTGGTATGTCGATGCAAACGCGCAGCTCACCAGCCACGCTTGGGTGGGGAGCAACGCCAGGTGGGCGGCGGTCGTCACGTATTGCTCTTGCTTCCTAAAGCTCCTGAGATACCTTGGTGATGAACTCCTGAGCGTCGGGCGCTCCATGCCCGGTGTCCTCTCGAGGGAGACGTGCCACAAAACACGCCTGCAAGTGGTGCCCGAGCACCTCCCTCGTGATGTTGGCAAGGTCTAAGGCCCTCCAGAAGAGAGCCCCCAAGCCCTGCCCGAGCAGGGCACCGGGCGTGCCTTCCTATGTGATAGAGGGAGGCGCCCCAGGTGTGGGCGTTGATCCTAGCGAGGTTCCACTTGCGGCACTGCCCTCCTGAGGTCCGGCATGGAGTAGCTGCTTCTTCTTCTTGGGGACGACCTCAGGAGGGTACCGAGCTGCATTATTGCCGGGGTCTTCGATTGACACTGCTTGGAAGGCGTGCTCGAGGGAGAACACCACATCGTCTTCGATTGACACTGCCATGAACTTGGCCAGGGCCGGATACCCGAGGATGGCATTGTACGGCAAACAAATGTGGGTGATGTCGAAGTCGATGAGCTCGGTGTGGTAGTTGTTGCGTTCTCCGGAGGTGACTGGGAGGCGGACCTGACCTATCGGCATGGTGGAGCCGTCGGTCACTCCTGAGAAAGGTTTGGTTGGATGAAGCTGATCGTATGGCACTTGAAGGTTGTCGAACGTCTCGACGGATAGGACGTTGAGCACTGCGCCGCCGTCGATGAGGGTCTTGGTGACTTGCACGTTGCTGATGACGGGTGAACAAAGCATTGGGAGAGCGCCAGCGGTGCCCGTGCACTTGAGCTAATCTGCTGAGCTGAAGGTAATGGCACAATTGGACCACCTAAGCGTAGCCTCGAGCTTTGGAAGGACTGCGTTCACCTCGCGAACAAACTGCTTGAAGATACGCTATGAGGCTGGGGCTTCAGCTCCGCCCAAGATGCAGGCGATAGCACGCGGCTCCTGGAAGCCACCAACCCCTCGTCTTGGTGGTGGTCATCGTTCCTTGTTGGTGGCGGAAGTGGGGGAAGCCCAGCATTGCCCTGAGGACGGTCCTCGCGAGGCTGATCCCTCCAGGCACCTTCACGAGGCTGATCCTGCTAGCGGTCCTCACGAGGCTGGTCGTGCCACTCCTGGCGTGGGCCCCGGTCGTCCCAGCGTCCTCCGCCGCGTCCTCCTCCTCGGCCATAGACTGGGTTGTTGCGCTTGGGCCGTCGACCGAAGCGTCTGTCGCGCATGGCTCTGAGCTCTTGGCAATCGTTGGTGTTGTGGCTGTGTACGTTATGGAAGGCGCAGAATGGTCGGCTGTCCTTGGATGACTCATGCTGGTCCCTAGAGTGCTTCCTGTCTGGCTCTACCGCGAGCACGGCGACTCCCTTGTGCTTCACATCCTTGGCCTTGGCTTTCTTCTCCTCCGGGTCGGCAGCTGGGAGCTCGAGGAGAAAAAGTGTCCTTCCTCATCCCGGGCGCATTTGGTCGCCAGGTTGAATAGCTCCAGGGATGTGCACAGCTCCTCATGGATGGCAAGCTCCTCCTTCATCTTGATGTCGCGGACGCCATCGGAGAACAAAGGGATGATGGCCTTTTCTGTCACCGTGGGGATCTTGAGACGAACGTTGTTCAAGCGCTGGATGTACTTATGGATGGTCTCCCTCGGTTGTTGCTTGACGCGGCGTAGGTCCCCACAGCCGGGGGGAGGCCGCGAGTGCCCAGGAAGGTGGCGATGAAACAGTCGCGCATATAGTCCCAGGAAGAGATGGAGCCAGCAGGCAGGTTCAGGAGCCAGGAGCGGGCGCCATCCTTGAGAGCCATGGGGAACCAGTTCGCCATGACTTTCTCATCACCGTTGGCCGCCTCGATGCTCAGCTCGTAGAGCTGCAAGAACTCTACAGGGTCGGGGGTGCCGTCGTAGCGCGGAGGCAGGTCTGGCTTGAACTTGCCTGGCCAGGCGACGCTACGCAGCTCGGGGGTGAACGCACGGCAGCCAGCTGTGGTCACCGGGGCTCGCCTTGCAGGTGGAGCCTGGTCGTGGTGCCCCTGCGCCGCTGCAGCATGCGGCGCATGGCCCTGTCGCAGCAAGCAATCCTGGCTTAGCGGAGCTGGGAGTGGTGGAGCACTTCATTGGGGATGGGGAATCTCTCTGCAACTTCTTTCCTCGTGCGCCGGCACGCGACACGATGGGTCATGCCGCTGGACCGCGCATCTTGGAGCGATGACGCCACCCTGGCGCAGGGGAGGTTGAGGTGCTCCCTGAGCCGCACACCTCGACGCAAGGGCGCCATATTGTTGAGGAGGAGGTGGAGGCGCTCCATGAGCCACGTCGCCCGTAGCTGGCGGAGGGCGAGGCAGCGAGAGGGACGGTGCAGGAGAGCCTCCCGCGGTGCTGACGAGCTCGGCGATGTGGTCCAGCCAGTCCTCGTAGAGGTCGTCGACCGGGAGGTAACGTAGGAGCTCGCATGCCATGAGCAGTGTGGCCTGCGCGTTCGTGGGAGCACGGCGAGCGTGAGATGTAGAACTAGCCGGAGTCAGCGACGAGGTGGCGGTGTGGCCGTCCCGGCGCACGGAGGGATGCAGTGAAGAGGCTTGCTGCTCGTTCGCCGCCGGACCGGTGACGGCGTTGGCGGTGGGTGATGGAGAACGACGGGAAGGCCCGCCGACGGGAGCCGTCTGAGCAACACAGGCGGCGAGGGCGGCCTGGCGCTCAGCGCAAGCTCGACAAGTGTCGGCCATGAGCTTGGTGGAGTGATGAAGCATGGGTCGACGAAGAAGAAGGCTTCGGCGCACCCCTACCTGCGCGCCAAATGTCGGATTTTGGGTTCCGGCAAAACCCTTAAGGTTCAAACACTGGGGTGCGCACAAAGATCTCTCCCTCACCGATCACGCCCTCAAGCACTTCGCGATTTGAAAGGCTAGCTCGACGAACTCGCAACACAAGAGGCACAAGATTTATACTGGTTCGGGCCACCGTTGCGGTCTAATGCCCTACTCCAGTGTGGTGTGGTGGATTGCCTCTTGGGCTGGTGATGAATAGTACAAGGGTAAGAACAGCCTCCTGAGGTGAGGTGTTCTTGTGCTTGGTTGGTGTGTGGTAAAGGATGGAATGACTCAGATCGAAGGTAAGGTCGCCCCCTTCTACTATGGCGGCTAATCCTATTTATAGAGGCCCTGGTCCTCTCCCCAAATATTGAGTGGGAAGGGAGCCAACAACGGCCAGTTTGAAAGGGGACAGCTAGTACAAAGTTATCCTGACAAAAGCAGTCTTCGCCTACCAAAGGCTCTGGTGGTGACCCCGTCTTGGGCTCCACGGTGACCTCTGTCCTGCCGTCCTGCTGGTCTTGGTCTCGTTGCACCAATATGGAAAGCTTTGCTTGACGCCTTGGTACTCTTCGTCTATGCTTGCTCCCATAGCACGAAAGAGGAAACAAGGACATTGTGAGCGCTGGCTCCCGCCTGGTCTCGATCATCATGGCTCACATCATTGTAACATCGCGAGGTTTGCCTGGCCTTGATCTCTCCGCCCCTAGCGAGCCAGCTTGGTGAGGCCGCTCCTGAGGAGGTCTTGTGTCGTCCGCCTCGCGAGGCTTGGCCCCTCGTGAGGGTCTTGAATGCTTGTTGGTGAAGATGGGCCATATGGGCCCGCTCGCAGCGCCACGCCGTGGGCCGCAGGCAGGAAAGTCTGGGGACCCCCGTTCCCAGAACACCGACAGAGATCATCGAGGTGGGTTAGCACACGAGAGAAGATTTATACCACTTCGGGCCCCGGGAAACTTCATCCAGTAATAGCCCTCCGTGATGTTTTTGTCTAGGTCTTATTCCGTATGCTCGTGGGGGAGTCGCCATTATGAGTCGGCTCTCCTCTTGGGGTGCCCTGCCCCTCCTTATATAAGTTGAAGGGTTTGGCTTACTTGTAGAGTCGTAGTAGGATTAGGACTAGTCTCTTTTCTATTACGAGCCGGATAGCAGTCCGGGTCTTATTTAAATTGTTTTAGTCGGACTACTGGGCCACCTCCCTTGATGTTCCACATCCTATCTCCATGAGAGTACCCGTGTCCCATATCCATGACAGTAGCCCCCGAGCTTTCGGGTGACTCGAAGAGTCGGGTGGAAGGTCCTGAACTTTTTACGCCTTTGTCTTCCTAGGACACCGAGCTTTTGTCGGGTCATTCATGTAGTCGATGCCGAAATATGGATGAAGAGATTGCCAGCTTATGAAATGTCGAGGTTGCTGGGGCACGAGCATCGAGGATGATGAGCCGTCGAAGTCGGCTACTCGCGAGCATAGATGATGCCGGGTTGCAGACGTATAATGTTGCTGGGTTGTCTTTCCGGGTCGGTTCTTTCTGAATCTTCTTCAACTCCAATAGCATTTGTATATGTCATTTGTAGCCCCAGAGCACTGGGTTTGTGTAGTCCTTTAACAACTCGAGGGTCTGTGACTGGTGTTTTGGTAAAGCATAAAGTCTGTTTTTACACAAATTCTGGCTTGATAGCCCCTGAGGCTCGAGGCGACTCGAGGAGTCGGCTTGAGACTTCTTTTTCCTTAAATAAAACACATGAATGCATTACACAGTTCGTGATCTATAAAAAAATTAAATAATAATTTGATGACTTTGTCAACTTGTGTTCAAGTTGTCAATCATTCGACTTGACTAAGTAGGCTTTGGCGTGGACTTTTTTCATGGAATATGATATGTTCAAGGTCGACAAAGTCCATGATAGGCATCAGAGTCGATTGGAAATATCATACGGACTACTTGGTCGGTTATGAGTTGCATCTGACTTAGTAAAGAATGAACGTAAAATTATTTCGCTAATATGTAGGGCACCCATGGTTAAACTGTGCATCGTGACAAGTAGTCCTCTTTGGTAACCTTATGACTCACCTTTCTTTTAGAAGAAACAATAGCCCCCGAGATTAACTCGAGGTACAACTTTATTTTATTGATGAAAGGAAAAAATATTAATTTAAGCATGAAAGTAACTTAGGTGTTAGTGATGTGGCATAAGTCGTCGGAGGGTTGAGGGCGACTTGTTGAAGTAATCTGCCATGGGATCAACCACAACGGAGTCAATGAAATAGAGCTGACATGTCCCGCAACGAGGTGAGTTGAAGTTGAAGCCTTGTGAGTCATCCGTGCCAAGGCGAGTTGTTTTAGTAGCCTCGTGAGTCACCTATGACGCCATCGTGTAGATTCTCCCACATCGTAGTTGGATGTCATGATACGACTCCAACATATCTATAATTCTTTATTGTTCCATGCTGTTATATTATCATTCTTTGATATCATTTTTTGGGACTAACCTATCAACATAATGCCCAGTGCTAGTTGCTCTTTTTTCTTGTTTTTTACTTCACGGAATATTAGTACCAAACGATGTCCAAATGCAACAAAACTATTTGGAGATTTCTTATGGACCAGAATACACTCTGTGGGCCAAAGAAGTACCAGAGGGGAGGCCCGTGGGGAGCATAACCCTCCAGGGCATGCCCAAGGGGGGTGTTCCCCCCATGGATCCCCCCTACATCGTCTCTTCACTCTATAAATTCCCAAATATTCCAGAAACCCTAGGGGAGTTGACAAAACACAATTCCAGCTGCCGCAAGTTCCAGAACCACGAGATTGAATCTAACACGATCACGGAGGGGTTCATCATCCTCATTGGTGCCTCTCCGATGATGCGTGAGTAGTCCACCATAGACCTACGGGTCCGTACGTACTAGCTAGATGGCTTCTTCTCTCTTTTTGATTCTCAACACAATGGTCTCTTGGAGATCTATTTGATGTAAGTCTTTCTTCGGTGTGTTTGTTGGGATCCGATGAAGTTTGAGTTTATGATCAGATCTATATCCATGAATATTATTTTTAGTCTTCTTTGATCTCTTATATGCATGATTATTTATAGCCTCGTATTTCTTCTTCGAATCTTTGTTTTAGTTAGGCCAACTAGATCAATTTTTCTTGCCATGGGAAGAGGTGCTTTGTGATGGGTTCGATCTTGCGGTGTTCTTTCCCAGTGACAGAAGGGGCAGCAATACACGCATGTATCATTGCTATTAAGGACAACAAGATGGGGGCTATTCCTGCATGAAAAGATCTTGTCTACATCATGTCATCGTTCTTATTGCATTACTCCATTTCTCCATGAACTTAATACACTAGATGCATGCTAGATAGCGGTCGATGTGTGGAGTAATAGTAGTAGATGCAGGCAAGAGTCGATCTACTAATCTTGCACGCGATGCCTATATATTGATCATTTCCTTGGATAGGGTCCTAATTATTCGGCCTTCTATCAGTTGCCCAATAGTAATTTGTTTACCCACCGTGTGCTATTTCTTGAGAGAAGCCACTAGTGAAATCTACGACCCCCCCGGGTCTATTCTTTGTCATATATGCCTTCAAATCTATTTGTCATTGGTTTTGTTTTCAGATCTATTATTCCAAAAACCCAAAAATACCTTGCTGCACTTTTTTTATTATTCATTTTATTTTGTGTTATTGCGAGAACTATTTATCCAAAATCATACAAACCAATCTATCTTTTGCCCGAGGAGGGATTGACAACCCCTCTTACGTGTCAGGTTGCAAGTATTTGTTCTTTGTGTGTAGGTACCGTTTACATAGTGTTGCTTGGTTCTCCTACTGGATCGATACGTTGATTTCATAACTGAGGGAAATACCTACCGTAGTTCTACTACACCATCCCTTCCACTTTGGGGAAATACAGACGCAGTTACAGGAAACATCAAAAGAAATTTTTGGCATAGATGCCGGGGAAACATCTTCAACATCTATCAAGTTACTAATAACAAATCTCATCTTCTTGCAATTTATATTTGCCATTTGCCTCTCGTTTTCAGCTCCCCCACTTCACAAGAATTTGTCTTTTTACTCTCCCTCTTTTTCGTTCACTGTTTTCTCGTCAGATCTGTTTTTGTTTGCAATCTTGTTTGCGTTGTTACGACGTCTCAAGAAAAAACCAAATTGTGTGATTTTTTCAATACCAATGATAATTATTTTATTAGCACTCCAATTGCTCCTCTTGCCACCAGTGCGGAATCTTGTGATATTAGTGCCGCTTTGTTGAATCTTGTTATGAAAGAACAATTTTCCAGTACTCCTAATGAGGATGTCGCGTCCCATCTAAACACATTCATATAATTGTGTCATATGCAAAAGAAAAAATATGTGGACAATGATATTGTGAATTTCAAATTATTTCCTTTTTCTTTGAGGGATCGTGCAAAAAATTGGTTTTCCTCTTTGCCTTGCAATAGTATTGATTCTTGGGATAAGTGCAAAGACGCTTTTATTAATATATTTTTTCCGCCCACAAAAATTATTTCCTTAGAACTCAGATCATGAATTTTAAGCAAATTGAGCATGAACATGTTGCACTATCTTGGGAAAGAATGAAATTGATGCTAAGAAATTGTCCTACTCATGGTTTAAATGTTTGGATGATGATACAAATTTGTTATGCAGGATTGAATTTTGTTTCTAGAAATCTTTTAGATTCCGCCACAGTTCGTATTTTTTATGGAGATTACTTTTGGTCAAGCTACTAAATTACTTGAAAATATTATGCCAAATTATTTGCAATGGCATACCGAAAGAGCACCTGCTAGTAAAAGGGTTAATTCAATTGAAGAAATTAGTACATTGAGTAAAAAAGTTGATTCTCTTATGAAATTGGTTGCTAATGAAACTACTCTTATTGATCTTAATGATGTGCCTTTGTCTACTTTGATTGAGCAAAATAGTGATTATGTAGATGTTAATTTTGTCTCGCGAAACAATTTTAACAACAATGCTTATAGAGGTAATTTTAATCGTAAGCCTTTTCCTGCAAATTCCTCTAATAATGATGGTAATTCCTATGGTAATTCTTCTTACAATAATAATAGGAACCCCTCTGATCTTGAGAATAATACTAAAAAATATATCAATGCCCAAAAAGCTTTCAATACTACGATAGAAGAAAAGTTGAATATGTTTAAAAAAATTCCACGTAAGGTTGATATCAATGAATCAATTAAAGCTTTATATGTATCTATGGATGAAAGTTAGAAAAGAACCGCTATGCTTAGAGCTAAAAGAGAATTTTTAGAAAGAGCGTTTTCTAGTGTTTGCTTTCATAAAAATGATGAAGATCTTAAAATGATTGGTGTTTCTTATATTTATTCCTTATTTAGTAAAATTAAAATTGATGATAAAGGGACTGAAGAAGAGTCAACTTTAGCTAGAAGGCATCCCGATAATTCGGAGTGTGAAAATGTTTTCTGTGAAAATGATAAAACCGGGTTTGGAGAGGTCAAAAATTTAACTAGTGATGTTCCCACTCTTTTTGATTACAAAGACTTTATTTATGATAATTTCTGTTTGATTGAATGTATTTCTTTGTTGCAATCCATGATAAATTCGCCCTATGCTTATGAACAAAATAAAGCTTTTACTAAACATATCGTAGATGCCATGATGAAAGCTTTAGAAGAAAAGTTGGAATTAGATATCTCAATTCATAGAAAATTACATGATGAATGGGAACTTACTATCAAAGTCAAGATTAAAACTTATGAGTGCTCTTCTTTATGTGATTTGGGTGCTAGTGCTTCCACAATTCACAAATTTTTATGTGATATGCTTGGTCTTACCGATATTAAGGAATGTTCTCTCAATTTGCACTTGGCGGATTCTACTATTAAAAAGCCTCTGGAAGAATTAACGATGTTCTTATTCTTGCAAATAGGAACTTTGTGCCCACAGATTTCATTGTTCTTGATATTGATTGCAATCTGTTTTGTCCTATTATACTTGGTAGACCATTTTTACGCACTATAGGTGCCATGATTGATACGAAAGAAGGGAATATTAAATTTGAATTACCACTAGGAAAGGTTGTGGAGCACTTCCCTAGAACAAGAATTAAGCCACCATATGAATCAGTCATGAGGGCATCCTATGGATCAAAAACTAAACATGTACAATACTTGAATCTATGCATTATGCCTATCTAGGGGCATTGTTGGGGATATAACTACCAGGTATGACCCGCCCAGGAGGGGCCGGGTCAATATAAATGGCGGGTTACTTAAAAGAAGCCTAACGAGTATACAAGGCAACGGTTCATGATAAGGCTTGTAGTAGGCCCAAGCCCAGAGGCATGTATGAATAAGACTTGTAAAATAAGGCATGTAAAAGAAGTCACCGAGCCAGACACATTGTATGAGCCGGCCGGGACTCTGTAGGCCCCAGGGCGTCAACCTGTGTATATAAGGGGATGACTCGGCGGCGGTTTAGGGCAAGAAACAACAGATCGAGAGCCAAGTTAGCATATACGCTCCTTGGTCATCGAAACCTAGCAATACCACATCAACTGGACTAGGCTTTACCTTCAGCGTAAGGGGCCGAACCAGTATAAACCTCTCGTGCCCTTTGTCCCGATTAACCCCTTTAAGCTTCCTAGTTGCGATGGCTCTATGACTAAGTCCTTTCACTAGGACATCTGTCGTGACAATTCCAAAATGGAGATATGGGGGCTCAATATGGTTGGACCATTCAAAAGATCCAAATTCCTTTCACTAGGAATTGCGGATGATTCCAATTACTTGGCCATTTGCAGTTTGGGGGCTCAATATGGTTGGACCTTTCAAAAGATCCAAGGATAAAAGAAACATCTTTTGGTAGTAGTTGACAAATTCACAAAATGGGTTGAGGCAGAGCCGGTTAGTAAGTGTGATGCAGCCACGGCGGTTCAGTTCATGAAAAAGGTGATCTTTCGTTTTGGCTTTCCACACAGCATTATCACTGACGATGGTACTAATCTGTCCAAAGGCGCTATGGAGGAATTTTGTCAACGTGAGCATATCCGGCTTGATGTTTCGTCAGTAGCTCACCCCCAATCCAATGGTCAAGTTGAGAGAGCAAATCGGGAAATCTTAAAAGGTCTCAAGCCCCGGCTTATGGTTCCTTTACAATGGACGCCGGGTTGTTGGGTAGAGGAGTTACCCTTGGTACTATGGAGCATCAATACCACCCCTATCGTTAGATCAAAATGGCAGTTAAGGACCAGGAGAAGACGACTTTCATTACTCCGTTTGGAGCCTTCTACTATGAGTCTATGCCTTTTGGGCTTAAGAATGCTCAGGCGACTTACCAGCGGTGTGTGCAGAACTGCCTTCATAATCAGATTCAGCGTAATGTTCATGCTTACATGGATGATAGAGTGGTGAAATCCAGAGAGAAGGAAACCTTGGTAGCTGATCTGAAGGAAACCTTTGATAACCTCTAGGTCTACAAGATGATGCTTAACCCGGCCAAGTGTGTTTTTGGAGTCCCAGCTAGCAAGCTTTTGGGCTTTTTGGTGTTTAACAGAGGCATTGAGGCTAACCCGGAAAAAATTAAGGCGATTACATCTTTGGCTAAACCGGCATGCATCAATGATGTTCGGCAGCTGGCGGGTCGCATTGCAGCTTTGAGCCGGTTCATAAGCCGGTTGGGTGAGAAGGCTATGTCTTTGTATCAAATGATGAAGAAGATGGATGATTTTGTCTGGAGTGACGCTGCTAATTCTGCCTTTGAAGATCTGAAAAGACAGCTCGCCGAACCGTTCGTTCTTCCTGCTCCGGTTGAGAAGGAGCCACTATTGTTATATATGGCTGCTAACACACGTGTTGTCAGTGTGGCCATTGTCATAGAGCGCAAAGAGGCTGGCAAGGAACATCCGGTTCAACGGCCGGTTTACTATGTCAGCGAGGTGCTCATTGAATCCAAGCAAAGATATCCACATTGGCAAAAGCTTGTTTATGGGGTGTTCATGGCAAGCCGGAAGCTTAAGCACTACTTTCAGGGTCATCCTATCACGGTGGTTAGCTCTGCTCCTTTAGGAGATGTTATTCAAAACAGAGAAGCCACATGACGAGTCGCCAAGTGGACCATTGAGCTTGGGTCTCATAATTTAAAGTATGTGCGACATACTGCCATTAAGTCTCAAGCACTGGTGGACTTCATTAACGATTGGACGGAGTTGCAGATACCTGAAGAGAAGCCAGACAACACATGTTGGACGATACATATCGATGGGTCCAGACAATTGGAAGGCTCAGGGGCTGGAGTTGTTTGAACTTCTTCTCGAGGTGACAAGCTTTGTTATGTTTTGCGATTGATGTTTCCTTGTACTAACAACGCATCAGAGTATGAGGCCTTACTCCATGGACTTCGAATGGCTAAAGACTTGAGTTTTAGCTGGGTACGGTGCCTTGGCGACTCAGATTTGGTGGCTCAGCAGGTATCAGCCAAGTGGGATTCCAAGGATCCTCTAATGGCGGCTTATCGCCATGAAGTTGATGCTGTCGTTGGACACTTCAAGGGTTATCAAGTGGAGCACATTGACCGCAGAAAAAGCGAAGCGACATATGCTTTAAGCCGGTTGGGATCTCAGCGTAAGCCGGTGCCACCTAACACTTTTTAGATGTTCTGCATAACCCTTCTGTCAAGTTTCCTACACAGGAAGACTTGGCCGTTCCAGACCCAGACGCACAGTTGGCGGCGACTCTTCATGTCATTCCAGATTGTATAGTACCGTATTTGGCTTATATGACCCGGGGTGAGTTGCCAGAGGATGAGACCTTGGCTAGACAGATAACCCGACGGTCTAAGTCAATGACGATTTCCAATGGTGAGTTGTATCATCGCAGTGTCACTAGAGCATGTCAACGTTGTGTCTCTCCTGAAGAAGGTCAAGAAATTCTTCGTGAGATCCATGAAGGAGATTGTGGCCATCAAGCCGGTTCAAAGTCTCCTGTGGCCAAAGCTATCCGTCACGGTTTTTACTGGCTAACAACTCACGCTGATGCGGAAGATCTTGTCAGTAGGTGCGATGGGTGTCAAAAATTTGCACGACGAGAGTGCCGGCTCAAGAATCGCGGATGATTCCAATTACTTGGCCGTTTTCAGTTTGGGGGCTCGATATGGTTGGATCTTTCAAAAGATCCAAGGATAAAAAGACACATCTTTTGGTAGCAGTTGACAAATTCACAAAATGGGTTGAGGCAGAGCCGGTTAGTAAGTGTGATGCAGCCACGGCGGTAAAGTTCATGAAAAAGGTGATCTTTCGTTTTACCTTTCCACACAGCATTATCACTGACAATGGTACTAATCTGTCCAAAGGCGTTATGGAGGAATTTTTTCAATGTGAGCATATCCGGCTTGATCTTTCGCCAGTAGCTCACCCCCAATCCAATGGTCAAGCTGAGAGAGCAAATCAGGAAATCTTAAAAGGTCTCAAGCCCCGGCTTATGGTTCCTTTACAATGGACGCCGGGTTGTTGGGTAGATGAGTTACCCTCGGTACTATGGAGCATCAAAACCATCTACGGGTTATAAGCCTTTCTTCATGGTTTATGGAGAAGAAGTAGTCTTGCCTAGTGACATCCATCATGACTCGCCCCGCATGGCGGCTTATGTGGAAGCTGATAATGAACAAGCCCGTCAAGACGTGCTTGACTTATTAGATGAAGAGCGAGACTTGGTAGCGGCTCGCTCAACCATTTACCAATAGGACCTGCGCCATTATCATAGCCGCCGTGTTATGTCCAGAACCTTTCAAGAAGGTGACCTGGTGCTCCGGCTCATCCAGGATCAATCTGATGCGCACAAGGTATCCCCACCTTGTGAAGGACCCTTTGTGGGTAGCCAGAACTTGAACAACGGGTCATATTACCTTATCGACATTCGAGAGCACAAAGACTCACGTAAGTTGGAGGAAGAGACTCGTCGGTCGTGGAATATTGCTCATCTTCAGCCTTACTACACATGAGCCACCGGCTCTCATAATGTACATACTTTGACGTTGTATGTATTATGATAAGTAATAAAGCAGGACCTGTCCTTTTCATCCTCCATAATCACATATCTTTATTTTTCTAATTACTAAACGACCAGTTGGGGGCTGATCGTATTCGAATCTAGCCATTAAACCTTATGGTCACTAGGGGGCTTCCTATTCAAACATAGGTCGTATTCGAACCAAAGAGAACATAGCTGTCGGTACCCTTTTGATCGGCACACTGGCAAGCTCACTAGGGGGCTTCCTGATCGTATTCGAATCATAGCTCAACCTCTTTTGGGTCCGATGTTGATCGTATTCGAATCAGCGTCATTAAAAAAACTCTCAAGGTCATTTGGGGGCTTCCCATTCAAACATAGATCGTATTCGAACCAAAGAGAACATAGCTGTCAGTACCCTCCTGTTCGGCGCAATGCCAAAGCCACTTGGGGCTACATGATCGTATTCGAATCCTAGCTTAACCCCTTTGGTGAATCATAAGCCTCCAAATTTTTCTTAAATGCTCAATTTACATTGTTTGAAACATATTATTTTGTTTTACTGGTTTTCTGTTGTCTCAAATCTAACTATGAGTATGGTCTCAATGTAAACTGGCTCGGTTATTTGACAATGAGTTGCCAAGGCATAACAATCATCAGGCATATGGAAGCATTGACTCCTGAAAGATTGGGTTGTTAACCTTACTGTCCGAGTCACATAAGCCGGCAGTCCAGAATCAAAGAACACATGTATGCCATTGTCGTTCATAAACAGACTTATCTGTGTTTTTCCTTTAAATCAAAGGCTTTCCAGCCTTATTTATCTTTAGATCTAGCCCTAATTATTTCATAGTTATGTGTTGTGTGTTTTGACCCATCCTGCGACAAACCGCCAGTACAAGTTTTTTCATATTTTGCATATAAGAACAAATTTAAACACTACAGATGTGATAAAGGATATAATGCATATATTGACATGACGGATAAAATAGTCATACGCAGCATAAGATGCACGATGACATAGGAAAAACATGCAGTTTCAAGCTACCCTATTACAAGGCATTGAGAGAACAAAAGGTTAAAACTGTTTTTCTCCTAAGCAGATGTCAAGCTAAGGCCGGTTCATCTAGTCTTGGCCGGATTATTCGGACGGTTATGACTCCTCCCTCGCCAGTTCATCTCCATCCACTGGTTGGAAGCTAGGCTTGGACCAATCAAATCCATCCGGAGCAAAGAACTCAGCTTCATCGTCAATTAGACCAGCCGGGTCAATTTCTGGGGCAAAGGTGTGTTGGTGAACCGGCGGGATAAGATCTATCACTTTATACGAGGGAGTCGCCATCTTTCAAAACCCGGCTAATACTTATCAATGTTGGTCTCGTCTCCAAGAATGGTAGCATGAGGATGAACTCCTATCGGTGTCAAAACCGGCGGATCTCGGGTAGGGGGTCCCGAACTGTACGTCTAGGCGGATGGTAACAGGAGACAAGGGACATGATGTTTTTACCCAGGTTCGGGCCCTCTCGATGGAGGTAAAACCATACTCCTGCTTGATTAATATTGATGATATGGGTAGTACAAGAGTAGATCTACCGCGAGATCAAGGAGGCTAAACCCTAGAAGCTAGCCTATGGTATGATTGTTGTATGATGAAGTTGTCGTATGGAATAGAACCCTCCGGTTTATATAGACACCGGATAGGGTTAGGGTTACACAGAGTTGGTTACAATGGTAGGAGATCTTGAATATCCGCATCGCCAAGCTTGCCTTCCACGCCAAGCAAAGTCCCATCCGGACACGGGACGAAGTCTTCAATCTTGTATAGTCCTGGAGTCCGGCTGAAGGTATAGTCCGGCTACCCGAACACCCCCTAATCCAGTACTCCCTCAGTAGCCCCTGAACCAGGCTTCAATGACGACGAGCCCGGCGCGCAGATTGTCTTCGGCATTGCAAGGCGGGTTCCTCCTCCAAGTCCTTCAAGAAGATTTTAAACACCAAGGATAGTGTCCGGCTCTTCAAAATAAGTTTCCCCATATTGACATATAGAGAATAATATCAACACAAATCTAATCTGCTGACGTATTCCGCAGCGTGACATCACACTATGGCCAAGTCCTTTACTCGAATTGTTTTTACTTTTCCACCTCAGCACATTTAGCGAGGCGGTTTCCTTGGCACGTCTTGTCAAAGCAGAGATCGTGTGCCCCCTTTTACGGGATTCTCATCAATATGGACGTGGGTAACCCAACTGCCCCATTTATCACGGCGCTTGGGAGGCAAGCGAGTTTTACTAGGCTGGTGGGGATGCACAACCGCATCCGCCCATATAAGGGGATAAGGATCCACCTTTTTACCTACGCCTTCTTCCTCCTTTGCCTATCCATCTCCTGCGCACTCGAGCTCCAGCGCCCAAGCCCGCGCTTCCTACCTCAACCTCCTCCAGCAATGTCCGGAGCGGAAGGCAAGTGGATGGTCTCCTCCGTCACGGAGGGCCATGTCAAAAAGCTAAGGAAGGCCGGATACTTGTCCAAGGACATCGCGCACCGGCTTCCCGAGGAAGGGCAGATTCTCCCCACCCCAAGGCCCCATGAGAGTGTAGTATTCCTTCCCCACTTCCTCTGCGGACTGGGTTTCCCACTCCACCCATTTGTCTGGGGGCTCATGTTCTACTATGGCCTGGATTTCCACGACCTGGCCCCGAACTTCGTCCTCAACATCTCGGCGTTTATCATCGTGTGCGAGGCTTTCCTCCACATCCGTCCCCATTTTGGCCTCTGGCTCAAGACCTTGAACGTCAAGCCCAAGGTGGTGCGCGGCAGCCAGGCGGAGTGCGGAGGCACCATGGCGGGCAAGATGGCCAACGTCCTATGGCTCGAGGGATCCTTCGTGGAGACCCTGAAGGGGTGGCAATCATGGTGGTTTTACATCACCGAGCCGCGCGATCCAAAATGGATCCCAGCCCCGAGTTCCGATCCGGACCCCCCACGCGGCTTATGTCCTGGAAAGAGACGGGCCTGTCGTGGGGCGACGAAAAAGAGGTGACCGGATTGCAGACATGCATCCAGTCCCCGGTGAGCAAGCCGATCAAGCTTGTCAATGTAGTCCAGGTTATGCTCGTCCACCAGATCCTCCCGTGTCAACAACGGGGCTTTAATCTGTGGGAGTTCGACCCGGCGCAGCACCAAACCCTTAACCGGCTCTTCGACACGATGTATGAAGACGTCTGGAAGGTGCTAACCAATGGCGCCGAGGCTCCCACATCCGCTTCCGAGGATCGCGGATACAGCTCGCAGCGTCACGCTAGCAAGGTAAGCTATTTTCACCTTTTACAGGATGTTAAGTTTTTTCATAGTTTGACTCTATGCAGGATCTAAACTCCCTCACCTTTGATAGGCTTGGCAGGCGCAGTCCGGATTGATTAACTGTCCTGCTCTCTTGCCCGAAGACCTAGCCCCTGCTCTCCTAGTGAAGCTGCTGGTTCCGGCGCCTTATGTGGTGCCGGAGAAGAAGGCCAAGAAGAAGAAGGCCACGGGGACTCGAAAGAGTACCCGTAATGTGGTGGTGTCGGACTCGTCATCTGACTGTCTGAGACGCTCTCCTCCCGTGAGAACGAGGAGGAGGAAGAACAACACTCTCCCCCTCCAGCGGTGGGAGGAAAGAAAAGGAAGGCCGCCCCTATAGGGGAGGCCGAAGGGTCCACGAAGAGGAAGACCCCTCCGCCGAACTACTCCCCCGACGTCGAAGAGGACGAAGAGGAGTGGCCAGATAGGGCCAAGCGTCCGACGAAATCATAAGTATTCAGATATCAGAGTAACTCATGACGTTCCTTTGTTGCACAGCCTTCCCTAATGTCGAACATAATTATGCAGCCCGCCCCGGGCCGAACTCAACGAGTCA
Organism: Triticum dicoccoides; assembly: GCF_002162155.2. Classification (NCBI taxonomy): domain Eukaryota; kingdom Viridiplantae; phylum Streptophyta; class Magnoliopsida; order Poales; family Poaceae; genus Triticum; species Triticum dicoccoides. Next base: position 247,497,044 of record NC_041382.1, on the reverse strand, counting down.
TCGAGCGGCTCCCTGGATTCATCGGACGTGAACTCAGTTCCGCCCGCTGTCTCCCCCCGCACTGCGGATGATGCCGAAGTGGCGTCGCAACGAGCTCCGGGGCAGGAGGAGGTGGTCCTGGAGGAGCCGCAAGGCGACCTCCCAGACTCCAGGAGTAAAAGGGACAAGACCCCTCAGGGCTCCAAGTCCGGCTTTGTGCCGGACAACGCGCCAGAATCTTCAACAGTTCTGGACCGCGGTAGGCAAACTCCTTCCAAGAGGAGCAAGCCTTCTGAGCTGGCGGGCTCCGTCCAGCCGGAGGTGCCGAACAATCTGCTGGAGGTGCTTGACGGCGCCTCCATCGACGAGGAGCACCGTACTATTATGAATACGGTGATCCAGAAGGTTTAGTCCGCCAAGAGCGTACTGAGTGAAGCTTGCGCTAGCCTTCTAACAGGCTTCGAGGTAAGTAAAAAATATGTAAGAATATAACCGCATAGACAGTAGCCCCTGATGCTCTGTTTGGCATTCGGAAAGAAAAGCCGAATAGAGGATCTATTAAATTTCACAGGAGTCTAACATCAAAGAGTCAATATGCGTATGCAGGCTTCACTGCTAGCCACCGCCGCACTGACTGCGGAGGTGGGTGCCCTGAAATAGGGACTCGAGCGGACCGAGCAAGAGCTCGGCCTTGCCAAGCGGCAGCTCGAGGAGAAAGAAGGTAAGAAATACCTTACAGAAAAAAGTGCCTATAAAAAGACGTGATTGCAAAAAATAACAGGATTGTACTGCTTATTGTAGGGGCCACGACTGAGGTGGCGACCCTCAAGCAGGCGCTGTCCGAGGCCGAAAAGAAAGCGGCCGCGGAGCGCACCGAGCGAGAGAAACTTGAGGCCCGGGTCGACGAGGTGCAGCAAGAGCTTTAGGCTCTCATGAAAAAACATGAGAGTTTGGAGCTTGTGTCAAAGACGCAAGCGTTCAAGCTCGCGGTGGCCCTTGAGACTGCCAAGTCTGCCAAGGCCGAAGCCCAAAAGGCCCTCCAAGAGTTGGAGGAGATGAAAAAGATAGCAGCGGGTAAGGCATTCTTTATGCAAAGCATAAATATAAAAGTAAACTACTTGTTACTTACCCGAATCCGGAGCTCTCCAGGGGCATTTGCAGATCTTCCCCATAGCGTATCCACCGCTGCCGCATTCTACCGAGCTGAAGAGGGCAGCTCGACGGAGAAGGTGTTCTGGTCTCAGTATACTAAGGCCGGACACCCTGTGCCCTTGAGCGACCAGCTGAAACAGCTGGTCGAGCTCCACAAGGCGGCCGAACAGGCCATGAAGGGCTTCATAGTTCGGCTGTGGCCCGGAGAGGCCCTACTTGGGAGCTACTTCGGGCTGATGCGGCGGCTGGTGGATGCCTGTCCAAGGCTCGAGGTCATCAAGCTCTCCGTCTGCATCGAAGGTGCCCGTAGGGCCCTTGCCCGTGCAAAGGTACACTGGGGTAAGCTGGACGGTGAGAAGCTTGTGGGGGACGGGCCGCCTCCGGGGAAGGAGCATCGCAAGCCCGAGAACTACTATAAGGATGTTCTTGCGGGTGCCTGCCTTGTGGCGGATGAGCGTACCAAGGATGTAATTTTTGAATGAACTCGATCGTGTTTATCCTGTGCGCTGAAAACTTGTTCATATGTGCTAAGCAATGCTTGTTGAATTTAAAATATTACTTTCTATGTGGCCGTTTATCAAAAAATTGAGAGATGTCCAGTCGTCGGCTTCTGCCCCCATGCCACTAGTGCTGGGCTATTCAGGATAAACCTGAGCGCTCTTTTTCCCATAGTTGGGTCCTTCAAGGCAGGCGCTCAGCACAACGAACCAGGCCATCGGACTATAATGCTTTAACACTCTCACTTAGCCATAGAACTCTATAATTTTAAATTTCGGCGAAGCCCCTAGGTCGGAAGACCGAGTTCGGGGCGCTATCCACGCCTTGGCCGGACAAAGCCTGCTCCTCGCTCGAAGCGGCATAAGTCTTTAGGGACTCGAAAAACCTCTCGAACAGCGACCGGTCTCTCGCCTCATCATGACAGTTAGTTTTAGCTTTCTCCACTGAGGTGCTTAACCCAGCTCAACTGGGGCACAATCGCAGTGGTTCTCCTAGTGCTACCTTAGCCGATATAGCAGAACGTAAGGGACCAAAACATAGGAGCCGGGCAAACCAAACTATTGACCCAAATCATGATTCGGAGCCGATGCATATAGTGTTATAAGTTCGGGGTGCCGCACTTGTGAAAGTGTATGGGCTTCTCACACCATATTGAGGGGTACTGGATCCCCTGGCGTGTTTGCCGTACCATGGTGTACCGGTGCAACATGTCATTTAATAAACATATGTATGAAAGGAACATAATGCAAAAAATAGACAAAAAGCTATGCACTGTTAATAGAAAGGCTGCTATCAAAGCAGAACGATACAAGTAGTGCGATAAGCAAAAGATATTGGGCTATTTAACATGTCCTGGCCAAGAGCAGGCCGTGGAATTGTATGCCAAAATACGTATACTTCTCGTAACAGAGACCACCTGGGAGTTCCATAATGCGGCATGGCTTGTCTGCATCCCTGGATCTTGCATCGTTTGTGCGGCAGTTGAATTGCCGAACAGGTCGTCCGAAGTATGGAGTCCTGAAAGTAAGAGAAAATTAAAAAAAGAATTCGGCAGCCCCTAGTACGTTTTAAGCCGTATTTTGGGTTTGTCGTTATTGTGCCCCTTCCCCTGCGCCCATGGTATTTCAAGAGTGTAGTTATGCACGCGAGGCATTGGTTTCACTATGTCGCGAGGGCTGGGGTTGGGGCCGCATTGCTACGCCTGCTCAGAACGTGCCAGGCGGTCTTGTTGTAGGTTACTCCGGGCGTGCTTGGCAGTGTCTGGCTTTTTAACGGCCGGATTGGAGAATTGCCTAAGAAGGCTGCTTTGTACTTCCGCTGTGAGGGCCGCCGTGTGCTCCTCCATACGGAGGGAGCGTTCGGTGTTTCCGTTGACCGTGATTACTCCTCGAGTGCCTGGCATCTTGAGCTTGAGATATGCATAGTGCGGTACCACATTGAACTTTGCAAATGCGGTTTGCCCGAGCAGGGCGTGATAGCCACTGCGAAACGGGACTATATCGAAGATTAACTCTTCGCTTCGGAAATTGTCCGGGGACCCGAAGACCACTTCAAGTGTTACTGAGCCTGTACAGTTGGCCTCTACACCTGGTATAACGCCTTTAAAGGTCGTTTTTGTGGGCTTAATCCTCGAGGGATCTACGCCCATTTTCCGCACTGTATCCTGGTAAAGCAGGTTCAGGCTACTTCCGCCGTCCATGAGGACTCTTGTGAGATGAAATCCGTCAATAATTGGGTCAAGAACCAATGCGGCGAAGCCACCGTGACGGATGCTAGTGGGGTGGTCCCTTCGATCAAAAGTGATCGGGTAGGAGGACCATGGGTTGAACTTTGGGGCGACTGGCTCCATCGCTTATACGTCCCGTAGCGCACGCTTCCACTCCCTCTTGGGAATGTGGGTTGCGTATATCATGTTCACCGTCCGCACTTGTGGGGGAAAACCCTTCTGTCCACTGTTATTCGGCGGCCTGGGCTCCTCCTCGTCATCGCTATGCAGCCCCTTGTCTTTATTTTTGGCTCTTAGCTTGCCTGCCTGCTTGAACACCCAACAATCCTTGTTGGTGTGATTGGCTGGCCTTTCGGGGGTGCCATGTATCTGGCACAAGCGGTCGAGTATTCGGTCCAAACTGGACAGGCCCTGAGTATTCTTTTTGAATGGCTTTTTCCGCTGACCGGATTTCTAGCCTCTGAATCCGGCATTAACTGATGTGTCTTTGTTGCTGTCGCTGCTAACGCGACACTTTTGCTTATTCCGACGTGTACTGCCAGTTTTGTCCTTGGTATCCGAACTACCAGGGTTCTTTGCTAAGTTGTTACCGCGAGCTAGACAGCTGTCTTCTCCCGCGCAAAAGCGGGTCATGAGTGTCGTGAGGGCTGCCATGGACTTCGGCTTTTCCTGTCCCAAGTGCCGGGCAAGCCACTCGTCACGGATATTATGCTTGAAGGCTGCTAGGGCCTCTGCGTCCAGACAGTCGACTATCTAGTTTTTCTTTGTTAGGAACCGTGTCCAGAATTGCCTGGCCGATTCCTATGGCTGCTGAATTATGTGGCTTAAGTCATCGGCATCCGGTGGTGGCACATAAGTGCCCTGGAAGTTGTTAAGGAATGCGGCTTCCAGGTCCTCCCGTGAAACGATTGAGTCTGCTGGCAAGCTGTTAAGCCAATGCTGGGCCGGTCCCTTAAGTTTGAGCGGGAGGTATTTGATGGCGTGTAGATCATCGCCGCGGGCCATGTGGATATGGAGGAGATAATCCTCAATCCATACCGCAGGATCTATTGTTCCATCATATGATTCGATGTTTACGGGTTTGAAACCCTCTGGGATTTTATGATCTGTTACTTCGTCTGTGAAGCATAATGGGTGTGCGGCGCCTCTATACTGGGCTATATCACGACGCAGCTCGAAGGAGCTATATCTGTTGTGTTCGGCCCAGCCGGATTTGTTGTATCCGGAATAAAGATCACAGTCACGTGCCATGGGGCACCTGCTCGATCCGTAGATTGATCTTGTTTGTCTTGCCTTGTCCTCCAGTACGTCTCGCAGGTCTGGCGCATTTTCCCGTGCCTTGGTTGAGCGGCGCCGGGGCATGGCTTGGGTGGAGGGCCGAGAGGCCTCTCTGTCACGGCCGCGAGGTGGCCGGTCGGCCATGTCGTGCGCTGGTGATGTAGGTGCTTCCTCCTCTGATCGGGGTAGCGGCATGCGCTTTGGGTAACTCTTGGAGGGGCATTCGAGTTCATACTCTTCGGCTGCAAGGACTTCGGTCCATCTGTCAGCTAGCAAATACTGATCAGCTCTAAGCTGTTGCTGCTCTTTCTTGAGGCTGCTTGTCGTGGCTAAAAGCCTGCGTTTGAAACGCTCTTGTTCGGCGGGGTCTGATGGTACGACGAATTCATCGTCGTCGAGGCTTGCCTCGTCTTCGGAGGGAGGCATATAGTTATCATCCTCAACCTCTCGGTCTGCCGCTCTCTCATGAGGGCTGGCTTCTCCATCTTACTGTGCCGAATCTTGCTGTAGGGGGTGTCCTTCGGCGCTATTCGGGGTAGTATTATCTCCCGTGCCGGAATCACTGTTTTTGCTTTGGCGGGATTTAGAGCGGCGCCGCTAGCGCCGGCGCTTTGGCTGTTTCTTGGAGGTGTCATCCTCCGCTGTTCCATCGCCATCTCCATCTTTTGGAGTATCCACCATGTATATATCATAGGACGAGGTGGCCTTCCAGCGCCCTACAGGTGCTGGTTCCTGTTCGTCTCCTGCATCGTCGTCCATACCGTCGATGTCTTAGGAGTCGAAGTCAAGCATGTCGGTTAAATCGTCGATAGTGGCTACAAAGTGGGTGGTGGGTGGGCTTCGAATTTCTTCGTCGTCCGCATCCCATCCTTGCTGACCGTAGTCTGGCCATGCCTCTCCTGACAAAAAGAGAGACTTTAGTGAGTTCAGGATGTCGCCGAAGGGCGAGTGCTGAAAGATGTCCGCTGCGGTGAACTCCATTATCGGCGCCCAATCGGATTCGATCGGTAGGGGCGCGGGGGGTTCGGAGTCCGGAGAGGAATCCGGATCCTCGGAGTCACGGGTCACGCAGAATGCGGGGCTGATGTTCGGCTCGATCGCCTTTGAGATCGTAGCCCCTGAGGTGACGTCCAGCCGCTCATCCTCGATTGGTGCAATAGGCTCCGGATTAAGGGTAGGAACCGGTACGCGTGCGGCCTCCAGGGCACTGTTCGGCGACAGAGCAAGATCATGCCTCTCAAAACACTGCGGCGTGCTTGGTTGTGGCTCGAATCCGTCGAAGATCAAATCCCCGCGGATGTCTGTCGTGTAGTTTAAGCTTCCAAACCTGACCTGATGGCCAGGGGCGTAGCTTTCGATCTGCTCTAGGTGGCCAAGCGAATTGGCCCGCAGTGCGAAGCCTCCGAAGACGAACATCTGTCCGAGGAGAAAAGTCTCACCCTGGACAGCATCGTCGTTGATGTTCAAAGGAGCCATCGGGCCTAAAAGTGATGACACAGAGGAACTCTCAATGAAAGCACCAATGTCTGTGTGAAAACCGACGGATCTCGGGTAGGGGGTCCCGAACTGTGCGTCTAGGAGGATGGTAACAGGAGACAAGGGACACGATGTTTTTACCCAGGTTCGGGCCCTCTCAATGGAGTAAAACCCTACTCCTGCTTGATTAATATTGATGATATGGGTAGTACAAGAGTAGATCTACCACGAGATCAAGGAGGCTAAACCCTAGAAGCTAGCCTATGGTATGATTGTTGTATGATGAAGTTGTCCTACGGACTAGAACCCTCCGGTTTATATAGACACCGCATAGGGTTAGGGTTACACAGAGTCGGTTACAATGGTAGGAGATCTTGAATATCTGCATCGCCAAGCTTGCCTTCCACGCCAAGGAAAGTCCCATCCAGACACGGGACGAAGTCTTCAATCTAGTATCTTCATAGTCCTGGATTCCGGCTGAAGGTATAGTCCGGCTACCAGAACACCCCCTAATCCAGGACTCCCTCAACTCCCCTCACACAAGCAACAAAATCATCTTGATCAAACGAAGTCCCATCTTCCTTCGAGGGGGGATACCCCATGGCTACGTTAACCGGCTCTAGTTCCGGCACCCAGGCATTGGAGCGGCTTAGAGCAGTTACGGCTCCGACTCTGGCACAAGACCGCTTGACCTCTTGGAACCTGGCGGGTAAGATAGATAATTTCTTCAAAACATCACTCAAGAGGTTTGGTCCTTGGTTGGCTTGGTAGATAATAGCAAGCGCCCGTTGAGCCCCAGTATAAAGCTGCTCCACCAGGGTGTAAACTGCCTGGAGTTTTGTCACGCTGTTTTGACTCAGATTGCTGCTCCGTGGACCTATGAGTATTTTAAAAAGGTTAAGCAGGCGGATTATATTTCTGGCAAAAATAGAGTGTAAGTAACTAATACAAATGACTCACCAAAGATTGCGGAGACCATCTGAGACACACGGTTTTTTAAACCGGTGAGCTCCGTGGTAACCTCCTTGAGAGACGCCTCTGCTCTCTCAGCACGCTGTATCAGCAAGGTGTTCTCATCGGCCCATGATTTCTTCTCCGCATCAAAACTGGTCTTCAATTTTTCAGCTTCAGAGAGGCTCAACAGGAGTTTGGAGTCAGCGTTTTTTATTTCAGCCTCTTGATCCGCCAGCCGGGTCTTTGCATCAGTCAATTGAGAACCCAATTCAGTTATGGCGGTCTACATACATGCCCAGGTGTGTTAAAAATTTCAATAAAGGTCATAATGATTAAAGTCCCAAGTGCTTTGCAATGCAACACCACTTGGCACTTGGGGGCTAATGTCTGCCAAAGCAATTTTTTAAATACAAAATGGCTCTTCTATGATTAAAGTCCCATGTGTTTTATAAGTAACAACGCTTGGCACTTGGGGGCTTATGAATGATATTAAGAAAAAAACTTCATCTTTAGCCGGATCACATTATTTGTTTGGACTGATTCAAGACAGATACGAAGTCAAGTGCCGGCTCATTTATGATAAATTAAGCCGGCCCTTGGGGACTGCAGGTGAAATCTAAGACAAAGCATCAACCTATATCACAAGTCTACAGATCATTCAGGTTCATCATAGTCCGGAGACTTGGGGGCTAGCAGAGCATATGTAAACTACTGAAAGCCAGAGAACATACCTCATATTTCATTTGAAGTTGCTTGACCATCTCAATTTCAGAGTCACGACTGGAATGCACATGACTGAGGTATCCAGACAACACGTCACTAACATTCAGATGAGCATAGTGAGAGACGTCAAACCGCACTTTCTGCCTTTCCAAAGCCTCTTGTTTGGCAGAGTGCCTGGTCATTACAGTTGGATTGCCCGGCTCAACGAATCTACCACCAGTGATTAGGACGTCATTGTCAGAAGGCGCCGGCGGGTTTGCTGAGTTGGACGGCCAGACGGTGGATGGATTGTGAATGGTATCATCAGCTGACGGCTCAGGAAGGTCGGATTGAATGTTGACAATAGGGTTTTCTGGTGCGTCAGATTGTTCAGGAGCAGGGTCTTTCGGATCCTCCGCCGTCTTAGCCACCCTGGTTTTCTTGGGCTTTGCTTGACCGCTAAAGAAGGATTTCATGAGTTAGTATAATGATGCACACTTAAAGATGCAGAATAAAGATAATTTTCTTTACCCAGGGGCAGTCTTGAAAGCGGGGAATTGAGTTTGTGAGGAATCGCCAAAAGAGCGAGAATCCTCCTGCCAAAGTAAAAAATAAAAGTTAAGAGAGTAAGGAAATATATTCATTGATAAAAGCAAGAGACAAAGGTGAAAGAAACCTCATTCTGGCGTTTCCGAGGACTTTTGGTAAGCCGGAGGGCAGTTCATTGTCGTCATTGGTCTAGGCCTGACGGCGGCTCTCATGTTACTGATTTTTCAAAATAAAATGAGGATCCAAATAAGCCAAAGGGTGTGAAAACCTTACTTTCCGGGTTACCAGTCGAGGTTTCTGTCTTGGCAAAGGTTCTGATTCGGAGGAAATAGTTACCTCTTCTTCTACTACCTGGCTGGCTCCCGTGTCGTCCTGACAATAGTTAGTGTCAATAAGGTTGTTAAAAAACAGGCCAGGGAGTCAAGGGCTACCTCCGACTCAGAAACATCATCCAGCTTGAACATATCAGAAGCAGTTCTTTTCTTCTTGGATTTTTGGGTTGTCTTCCTGGCGGCTATGGCAGTGGCTCTAGCCTTCTTGGCAGCTTCATGATCATATTTGGCCTTCCAGAAGTTAGATTTGGCCTATAAGCAAATAACAGGTTAAGATTCATGCAAGTATCTAACTACTGAAGAAAAAAGGGGGTCAAGGGGATTCACCTCTAGTGTCGGGTTAAGTTTGCAAAAAGGATTTAATCCAACCTTACTACAGTCCTCGTATTTACTGTTTACAAGGGTGGTTGACATCTCAACAATAGCCTCTTCAGTCAGTTGCAGAGAGCTATGACACAGAGGGTCATCTGGTCCTCCGGCATAGGTATACATCAAGGAAGAACGACGGCTTAGAGGGATGACCCGCCATGCGAGCCAACAATGGATTAGATCGACTCTAGTTAGGTCGTTTCCGAATAAGGCTTGAAACCTTTTGATGGATGGGATAAGTGTCTTGTGTTCAGCAGTAGTGAGCTTGTCAGGGAGCACAAACTTAGAATCAAGACGCTCCGTGTGATAACCCGGCAGTGATCTTTCATTAGCTGGCGACGTATCTTTGCAATAAAACCAAGTTTGGTTCCAATCCTTGGGATGGCTTGGTAAGACTATTAAGGGAAAGACAGCACCCTGTCGACGCTCAATCGAGATTCCACCAAGTTCCAAGCTAAGGCCGTTGGTGCATTCATTCTGGCGGTTCAAATAGAAGTACTCTCTGAAGAGTTCCAAAGTAGGTTCTTCTTGAAGATAAACCTCACAGAGAACTTAAAAATTGTAGATGTGGGATATGGAGTTGGGTCCAAGATCTTGTGGATGAAGCTTGAAAAAATGCAGAACGTCTCTGAAGAACTTTGAGCCGGTTGGTGAAAAACACCGATTCATGTGATCAGTAAAGATGATGACTTCACCGTATTTGGGTTGAGGCCGTTCTTCGGCCGGGTCGGGAGCAAGACATAATATTCTTCTCCGGCAAATATCTTATGGTGACAAAGTCTTTCAAAGTGTCATCAGTTACTATGGAAGGGACCCAATTGCAGACTGTTGGCGCTTTTGACGGCATGATGAAAAAGGACAAGCTGAAAAGAAAGTAATTTGTCGGTTCAAATTAATTAGTGGAATTATAGGTTAAATGATTATAGTACAGATGAATAATGACGGCTTAAGTAAGGGTTAATGATATATGAAGGAGAAATGAGCCGGTATGATAAGCCGCCATGGCTAAAGATATTTGAAGGTTGTCTGAGCCAGAATTTACTAAGTACTGAGATAAACAAGTTTCACAAGCTATTGCTATTATTTTAGATCAAGATGGTTCAAAAAAGAAAATTAAATCTGGACCTAAGAAACCAGCACAAAGGAGTTCGCCAGTTCTAAAGAGGCATTTGTAGAAGAGAAAAGGATCCGATAGCATCTGAAATGGATGCAAAACAACTACCGCATAGGTTTTATACTTATTTTAGATCAAAGGAGCGTGCGGTGGAGAAACTGCAAGGAATCTGCAATGAACAGCGAAGAACACAGAAAGAACTCGTGAACCCTAATGCAGATCTAAAGGTGTGAGAAAGCAAGGGCTTGCGGATGCAGATCTACTGCGAAGGGTGGTCGCCGTTCTCTGGACAAGCTCAGGGTGATGCAGCGGCCAAAGTTGAGGACGACGGTGAGCGCTGCGGCGGTGGAGCTCGAGCGGCAGAGAGGTTGCGAGAGAAGGAAGAAGAAGAAAGAGGAAGGACCGGCCGTGCCTATTTATAAGGAGATAGGTGAACAGGCAGGCACAAAAATCAAGGAAGGCTAAAAGTAATGATTATCCAGCTAAATGGAAGCCTCGATTTTTGGAAACCATTTAAGATAAGGATCCGTTGCAGATGACGTCGTGGCGGGTTTCTATATTTTCTGAAGATGACTTCATGTCGGGTTCCAGAGCTTTGACAAACAGCGGAAGATGGATTTCGTCTAAGTATTGGAGATTGACAAGAACAGAGTACGAATCAACCTGGGGCCTAATGTTGGGGATAGAACTACCAGGTATGACCCGCCCAGGAGGGGCCGGCTCAATCACAATGGCGGGATACTTAAAAGAAGCCCGATGAGTATACAAGGCGATGGTTCATGATAAGTCTTGTAGTAGGCCCAAGCCCAGAGGCGGCTTAAGGCCCGTAATTGTAAACTGCCATGTATGAATAAGACTTGTAAAATAAGGCATGTAAAAGAAGTCACCGAGCCAGACACATTGTATGAGCCAGACGGGACTCTGTAGGCCGCAGGGCATCAACCCGTGTGTATAAGGGGATGACCCGGCAGTGATTTAGTGTAAGAAACAACAGATCGAGAGCCAAGTTAGCATATACGCTCCTTGGTCATCGAAACCTAGCAATACCAAATCAACTGGACTAGGCTTTACCTTCCCCGTAAGGGGCCGAACCAGTATAAACCTCTTGTGTCCTTTGTCCCGATTAACCCCTTAAAGCTTCCTAGTTGCGATGGCTCTACGACTAAGTCCTTTCACTAGGACATCTGCCGTGACAATTCCACGACATGCATAAAATGATAGCGCTTGTTTGGAGGCAACCCAATGAAAAAAAATTATTTTCGCCTTTTTCTTCCTGTTCATGAGTGTTAGGACAATTATACTACTGTTATGATTGTGTTTTTATGTTTTAATTAGTGTTTGTGCCAAGTAAAGCCTTTGGGATCATGTTTGGTGATAGTTAATATGATCTTGTTGAAAAGCAGAATTGTATAAAGTCATAGAAGCGTGATAAAATTCTGACTATTTTCACGAGATTGATATACAAATTGCCTATGTTGTCCTAATTTTTTTAGAATTTTTGGAGTTACAGAAGTATACAAAGTTGCTAGATTACTACAAATTGTTCTGTTTTTGACAGATTCCGTTTTCTTTGTGTTGTGTGCTTATTTTGATGAATCTATGGATTGTATCAGGGGGTATAAGCCATGGTAAAGTTAAAATATAGTAGATATAATGCAAAAATAAAACATGAATGGGTTTGCACTAGTACTTGGAGTGGTGATTTGCTTTGTTATACTAACGGATCTCGCGAAGGTTTTGTTAAGTTTTGTGTGATTGAAGTTTTCAAGTTTTGGGTGAGATCGTGATGGATCAAGGAATAAGGAGTGAAAAGAGCCTAATCTTGGGGATGCCCCATGGCACCGCAAGTTAATATTCATGGAGAACCAAGCAACTAAGCTTGGGGATGCCTCCGGAGGCATCCCCTCTTTCTTCTAATGACCATCGGTATTTTACTAGGAGCTATATTTTTATTCGTCACATATCATGAGTTTTGCTTGGAGTGTCTTGTATTATATGAGTCTTTGCTTGTTTTGCTTTTTAGATTTTGTCATCTATCCTTGCTGGACACACGTATTTGAGAGAGCCAAAATTATGCTATGATTTGATAGAATTGCTCTATGTGCTTCACTTAAATTTTTTGAGCTATGGAATTGCTCTAGTGCTTCACTTATATCTTTTTGAGCATGGCGTGCTTTAATATTTTCGAAGAAATTCTCTCATGCTTTAGTTAGATTTATTTGAGGGTTAGTAAATTTTTGAAGAAGTTCTCTCATGATTCACTTATACTATTTTGAGAGATGAAATTTTTTATGCTCATGTTCTTTACTTATTTTTTGTTGAGCTTACCAAAAGCAATTGCCACATATGAAACTAGTCCCAGAGTGATAGATATTCAAGAGGGATATAATAAAAACTTTCATGAAGATCATTGGAAAAATTAAACTTGATTCTTTGTAATAGATTTGAGATATGATGATAGTGATATGTGAGTCATGTTGGAGAGTAATTATGCTTTAGTAAGAATATTGGTATTAAGGTTTGTGATTCCCTGTGCAAGCACGAAAGTCAATTGTTATGCAATGGAATTACATCCTACTTAAGGTGCATTTTTCAGTGTTAGTTGTGCTTAATGCTTGCTTATGTGATTTTTCGTTTCTTGGTTGGTTGCTTCTCAATCTATTTGCTAGCCTCCATTTGTACTAAGTAGAGATACTACTTGTGCATCCCAAATATTTAAACCCGGTTTTGACATATGAGTCCACCATACCTACCTATATGCAGTGTTTCCGTTCCGTTCTAAGAAAATTTGTATGTGCCATCTCTAATTTTCAAAATGAATTTCCTTTCTGTGTGCCCGTACCGCTCATGAAGCGGCAGGGGGTGGCCAATATTTTCCATGCTAGATGTGTTATTCTCAAGATGAGTGTTTATTCACTTGTCATTGCAAGAGAGTACGGCGGTAATAAGGATGATGTGTCCTAAAATGAAAAAGAAATTTACTTTATGTTGACAAATAATAAATTCCTTGGAAAGTGTTGGTATGGAAGGCACCCGTGGATACGGCTAGCCATGGGTTGTGAAAAGAATGGTGGAAAAAGGAATAAACTTTATTTTATGTTTTGAAACCGCCTATGATATATCTAGCATGTAAAGTGTTGGGAATTACTAGGTCATTTTTGTTGATGGGAAAAGTAGGCCTCTCAAAAATATGTATCTCTCAATTTAAGCTTTGAGCTCTGGCACCCCTACAAATCCATACTTCCCTCCGCGAAGGGCCTAATTATTTACTTTATGCAATTTTTTATTTGAGTCTCCATCTTCTCTTATAAAGCACCAACTAGGGAACACTATGATCATACTTGAGCATTGGATGTAGCTAATATGCGAGTGTGTTTCATGAATGGATCAATGCTTGAGCATGATAAGCTAAGGATAACTTTCTTTAGTGTAGATATTTTGAAAGATATGGTTGCTTGTTGATATGCTTGAGTATTGAAATCTTCATGTCAAAACTAGACTATTGCTTTGAACCATATAAAGTCCAAATGTCCATGCTACAAAAGAAATAGAATATGTGATGAACATGTTAGGCATCATTCCACATCAAAAATTCTGTTTTTTATCATTTACCTACTCGAGGACGAGCAGGAATTAAGCTTGGGGATGCTGATATGTATCCAACGTATCTATAATTTTTTATTGTTCCATGCTGTTATATTATAATTGTTGGATGTTTTACAATCATTTTATAGCAACTTTATATCAGTTTTTGGTACTAACCGATTAACATAGTGCCTAGTGCTAGTTGCTGTTTTTGCTTGCTTTTTACTTCGCATAATATCAGTAACAAATGGAGTCCAAATGCAGCAAAACTTTTTGGAGATTTTCTGGACCAGAAGACACCCAGTGGGCCAAAGAACTACCAGGGGGAGGCCCGTGGGGCGCACAACCCACCAGGGCGCGCCCAGGGGGGTTGTGCCCCCCTCCCACGGAGCCCCCTGCACCTCCTTTGCGCCCTATAAATTCAGAGATATTCCAGAAACCCTAGGGGAGTCGACGAAACACAATTCCAGCCGTCGCAAGTTCTAGAACCACGAGATCTAATCTAACACAATAACAAAGGGGTTCATCATCCTCTTGGGGGGCCTCTCCGATGATGCATGAGTAGTCCACCATAGACCTACGGGTCCGTAGGTAGTAGCTAGATGGCTTATTCTCTCTTTTTGATTCTGAATACAATGGTCTCTTGGATATCTATTTGATGTAACTCATTTTTGTGGTGTATTTGTTGGGATCTGATGAACTTTGAGTTTATGATCAAATCTATATCCATGAATATTATTTGAGTCTCGATCGATTTTTCTTGCCATGGGAAGAGGTGCTTTGTGATGGATCTTGTGGTGTTCTTTCGCAGTGATAGAAGGGGCATCAAGACACACATGTATCATTGCTATTAAGGATAACAAGACGTGGGCTATTCCTACATGAATAGTTCTCATCTACATCATGTCATTGTTCTTATTGCAGTACTCTGTTTCTCCATGAACTTAATACCCTAGATGCATGGTCGATAGCGGGCGATGTGTGGAGTAATAGTAGTAGACAATGGTACGCGTTGGTGCTAGACAAATGGTTTCTAAGTCCTTTCCGCGACGGCTTTCGTACCGTCGCCAAGTGAGTGACTGCGATAGGGGGTCCTTCCCACACGACCCAGAAACCGCCGGGGATAGGGAGCCTCGATGCATATAAAGTACCCCCTACTCGTTTGTGCTTGCATTGCCATTGCAGTCGGTATTCTGTGGTGCTATGTTTACGATGCGCGACCCATCGCAAATAGTTCACGATTGTAGAAGTAGACAATCACACACATTTACTTTTCCTCGACTGTGTGTGATTCGATGTAAGAGCGCACATAGTTGTCGCTATAAAACTATGCAAAGCTTGAATACATCCCACATGATTCATCCGTCATACCCGCATCGGATGATCGACCTATTGCACGCGTTCTTATATGACCAAACGTTTGCGATGCACACAACATCACAAACAGTCCATAATTTTGAAGCGTGTGTGATAAGGTGACTATCGCAAACATTTAATAAGAAAGAACTGTGTGCTATGTTGTTGTTAATTGCACAGTCTTTTCTTGGCTGATTGTGTTTGCAGTGGAGATTGATCGCACACGTAGTGGATCCTGGAAACATGTCTGATCTCCATGTCTATCGCAGATGTTTCATTTCCGCAAACCATGTGAAGTGTAATCCCTAATTAATCCCTAATCTAAAAATCACATGTTTTGAATTTGAAAGTAGGCAATCACTTATTTCATATCCAACCATGTTTATTACAAATATAGGTTTAAACATGAATGCGTAATACGATGCACAAGTACATATACTGAAGAACTACAAAAGCACCAAGTTAAGAATGATTAACAATAGTTGTACTAAAGACTGTAAAGAGAGAGGTGAAAGACATTCTGGTGGCTGGAGAAGGTGAATTGGAATGCCCAAATTGTGCCCGCCTCCACGTGTAATGCACGCACGACTCTAGGCCAATCACTTGTGATGGCTGCCCGTCCATCCTTCACTGTCTTCATTACGACTTCTCGATGCTCATGGTTGTCTAGATGAAATACTTTAACCTTCGTTGTGTGTCCACCAATCATGTACTTTACGAGGTAATCTTGAGTGAACTGCTTCGGGAACCACTGCGAACAAAAAATATTCAGACATTCTTGTCTAACAACTCATTATGGGCAGTAAAAAGAGAAGGATGAAGAGTTTGTAGTTACCATCCTACAACTCACTGTTGTGTTGGATAGAGCATAAACAAATAATTCTCTTGCCACTATCTTTTTGCTAATAATCATTATCAGATTCCTCACATGATGCTTGTTCATGAATATCTCATTGCCCCATATGCAAAAAGGGTCGATGCGTGGATCCTTGCTAAGGGAATATGTACCTACAAGGAACAAGTCAATATTAGAAGCTAACAAGTGTCCATGCCTGGATCTATATGCATTGCATTATGGAACGACGGGGGGGCGGTGTACATGCTGAGGGATGAAACTAACATCTGAAAAATGGTGGCCACTCCCATTGTTGTCCTCCATAAGTAGTGGAAAAGCATGATAAGTACACCAAACTTAACATCAAACAAATATAACAATGGTAAACAACATCATACCCAAATGATAGCTTGAATGTGTTGGTTTCCGCATGCTGTTAAAGAAGATATAAAATAGAAGGCAATGTTACCGACAGGAGGGTTAACAACCATCAAATATTGCAATTTCAAACTGGTATTGTTGAAAATGAATAGAATAATGCTTAAACATCACACTCAATAAATGTGTAAAACTGAAATAAAGGGCATAAGTTAACTACACCAAGCATAACTGGAACCAAATATAGAAGTTCAAACTGGTATTGATGCAGTCGAGCGGCACAGTTCCGACTTGCACATAATGAACAACACATTGTGAATGACTGAAATAAACAAGGCATAAATGGTTAGTATAACAACCAAATATAGCCATTGAAAACTGGATAGAGTCTCACCGCAACCGACCTAACAAGCAAATATAGATAAACATGGCATATGCATGAAAACTGGACACATGCTCACTGCAACCAACCTAACAAGAAAATACAGATAAACAAGGCATTTGCTAGAAAATTGGACAAATGCTCATTGCAACCAACCTAACAACCAAATACATATAATCAAGGCATCTGGTTGATAACTGGACAAATGCTCACTCCAACCAACCTAAGAACCAAATACATATAAACAAGGCATCTGCTCGATAACTGGAAAAATGCTCACTACAACCAACCAAACAACCAAATACCGATAAACAAGGCATCTACTCACTATAAACAACCAAATATAGCCATTCGTGAAACTAAAGTGGACAATTCATACTTAAACATCACATAGCCCTATTGAATAATACATTTTTGCATAACTGAAATAATTAAACACGGCACAGTTAAAGAATCACACGTCAAATGCTACTACAACAAAGGGTATGGGTTGGCAAGCTAGAAAAGGTAAGATTTGCTGATAGGATGTTGCTTCACATGTCATGGATGGGATCCCTCCAGTATGAAGAGCACAGAACCATGGTGCGCTCTCTCATGTCACAGATGGGCTGTTTCACCTTGGAAGAACCTTTGTGGGTGCCCTCCTCATGGTCGTGGTCATGGTCGATGAGATCTGACTTGGAAATTGAGGATCCCGAGCCGCCACCGTAGAACGTGTCCTTCAGAAATGACAAAATGGGCATGATGGCGTACAAGGATCGCAAATCCTTGATCACTTGGCCGTGGAGATCAGCGCCAGGGCCGTCGAAGATATCGACGGCAGTTGCACCAGAGGGGTTGGGGATGGACCACTTAACATGTGACATGGCCCACGTGAAGCCGTCACTGTCGACGAGCTTGATGTTGTAGCCAGCTTTCCTGAGATACAGTAATATGCTTTCCCGCCAACATGAAGGCTTCGGCATGGCAACATAGTCAACGTCTTCGCTGACTTACGCGGCTATGTGTTGCTCCAGGATCGATAGGTCGGGACGAACGGAGGCCACCTTGCCAACGTCCGCAGGAGAGGCCATGATAAAACTCTTCTTGGACGAATGCTCGTCGGGATCCCCGGGATACGTGGTCGAGCTTAGGCTGCGACATTCTAGAGTAGGGGATGTGGATCTGGCGGAGAGGGACACCCCAGGCCACATCTAAAAACTCAGGGGAGTGGGGCGACAGTATGGGCATCGATGGGTAGCCTAAACTTTATTATCTAAGCTAGGAGGAATGGGCAGATCGGCAGGGGTTGGCGGCGGCGCCGGTGGCGGCCGCGAGCTAGGGTTCGAGGGGGGAGGGGCGGCTGGGGGCACTGTGGAAGGGGGTAGAGTTTGAGGATACGCCGCGACTACTGAAAATTTTACTAATGGTGGGTGGACATGGTGGTGGACGAGGGAGGGCGACATTTCAAATGCCTCGGCTACTACAATTTTACTATAAGGTCGGTGCTGGAGGAGTGTGGGCAACAGTTGAAGTACGACGCCTACTAAAATTTGGGTAAAGGAATTGATGTGGGGCGGGAGTGCCCAAGATCACGCACGGTCCAATAAGAATATGCGTGTATGATAGTAAGGAAAAGTGGCGGAACTGCCGATTTTTGCAATGCTCAAGGCGGGTTGTTTGTTTTTATATTTCTATCTAGCTAGTCTATCGCACATGGTTCATCCTAATTTCTAAATAAACTACCCGCCTTTAGCTTGCGTGGGTGGTAATTTTACAGCGCACTTGCATCGCACACGGTTAAGCTAGTACCTCCACCCTTTGCCCGCGCTTGCGCAGTCGTGGTGATTTTACAGCACACTTGCATCACACACGGTTGAGCTAGCACCTCCACCTTTGCTCGCTCTTGCATCGTGATTCACAACGCACTTGCATCACACACGGTTAAGACATTATACCCATGTTCGTTGAGCATCATCAGAGTCTTTGCAGCAAAAAACATTAGAGAGGGTAAAAAGACAGCCACACCAGCTTGTGGCCCAAATATATATGAGTGAAAAGGGCGGTCTGTGATATTCAAAATTCCAATGAACAACCTTGACCGCGCGGGCCCATGGTTTGGCACATCGTTGAAGAACGATGAGAGGGGCCAGAAGTCAAGAACCACCTAGAAGTGGCCAAATATATGTAGGAAAATTATGTGTGATGCTTAAAACTTTAAAGACACAATGCACAATTTTGGTGGCACCTGCCTTGCAAACCTGAAAGCACCCTTGGATATATCTATAATGACATAATGTCGTAGCTAGCTAGGGTGCATGACCCACCACCTCCCACTTCGTGTCAGCGGGGCAGATACACGTAATAATACTTTGTTCATACATGCATGTCGCCATGACCTACCATAAGACAGAGCAATGAATATATCGTTTGGTCAAACGACAACTCTTGTGGTCTATAAAACCACTTGGGACAATAGTTTGAACCATCATAAAAATCGCACGAGAGGGACCACAATACCAGCACCTCTTGCATGCGGCCCAAAATGATGTACGCTGGAAGGGGTGATGTGTGTTTTTAATATAGAATAATGTACAATTTAGATGTGGTGCCTACCTCTCGATACAGACAAAAACCATGAAGGTCATGTAGTTAAGGACGAGATATGCAGGGTACGATGTAGGTCGAACTCAGCAATCCGAGCATGTGGGAGGTAATCCCGACAAAGCATGAGCTCGAGCTATAGTTGAACGACATGTGATGATGATCATCCCTAGCACGAACTAGGAGGAATACATTCATGGCCAACACATACCCCCATTACCGGTCAAAGAAATGATATATATACACTCGGAGAGCCCACAGATATCTGTGTCGGCACAAAAAACCGCACAAGGGAGATGTGGTCGATGAGACCCGTAAACACTGCATGCGGCCCGAAAATATGTATGGGTACGGTGGTGTGTGGTGTGTTTAAATCCCGAATGGACAACTTTGATGGGCCACCAACTACATTACAAACTGAATACCATACCCGACTCCAAGCCTGGGTCAATACGTACAATGTCGGTTTCCAACTTCGAG
>NC_041382.1:247452623-247477213 GCF_002162155.2 Triticum dicoccoides | reverse complement strand
GTGGGTCATCCGACGCATGCGTTCAAACTTTATTTGGTCTAACATGGCACACATAGCAATAGGAAACCATCATAGTCAAACCCTTCTCGTTTTTGGGTGAAAGGGATAGATTGTGTGGGCCCCCCTCATTGTCGGTAAAGGATAATATATATACCTCGGGGAGCCCACAAATATGTGTAGCATCTATAAACCGCACAAGGGAGACATGCTCGATCAGAACAACCTACCCCCTATACCCTGCATGCGACCTGAAAAAGTTTTATATAATCACCATGATAGGTCACTATAGAGTCAATCATTCTTTAATTTTTAGAGCAAAAAAATCAATAAAAACATAGTCCCCAAATTAGCAAAACAAGGATCCCAAGGTTTATATAATCTCCATCACAGGTCACTATAGAGATATTTATCTCTTTATCTCTATAATGACCGTGTCATAGCATTTAAATGAAGCTTGAGATATGCAACTTCCCACCGGGTCAACCATCCTTGGACTACTCCAGCCTGGTCACGCTTAACTTCTGCATTCCATTCGACTAGGCTAGCGGATTGGAAGCCGCACCTTGCTGATAGGAATTGCCTCATTGCCTTTAAGGCGTTTCATGTTGGTCACCCTATGGGACCTACTCCCTCGTATCAAACACATTTGTGCTTTTAGAAACTGTGTGCGATATTTACATGGCCGGTGTGTCACCGCCTAGCTCTCAATGAGCACTGACACTGATAGCGGGAAAACAATGGGAGAAGAGGCAGGAAACCGATGAGAGGAGTGGCGGGAAACGGTAGCCTATTTAGAAAACTTAGTAGAGAAGGAAGTGCGAGCTAGCACGACGCATCGCACAGTGCTTACTCATGTACTGCATGTGCTGTCCAAAGGGCCGAGGATTACTGTTCGGTCTAGGAGCATCCAACAGTACAGACGTACGATTAGTGGGGTTTGGGTTCTGGCCAATCAGAATGCACGACTCAGATCGCACGCAGCAGGGGGGATGGGGGCATCGACCACGATTTGGTAGGCACACGAATTACGTGAGTGAACCGTGTGCTATTTGAAAACATTTCGTGAGAATAATCTTGATTTTTAAATCCCCGTAAATCCAAAACTCACCCGAAAATCGTGAAACTTGGCATGGTGACATGACATGGCACATATATGTCGAGGAATTTTTTTCATCCATTTTGGTGCAAGTTTTATTACAAGCCTCTTACAAACTGAAGCTTCTCTCAAACAAGCCTCATGGTTCCGATAGGGAAACATGTCCCCCTTGTGCGCGAAAAGATAATCACTTGCTCTTTTCACCTTGTATTTTTTTCTACGTGCAACATGGAACGACAGGATATCCTTGCTGAAGTTTAAACTTATTCAGGGTTCGTTTGGCCTTTTTATACACCAATTGAGTTTCCTAGGCATTTAATGTCCATAATTCAAATCTGAACTCCAAATATATGCTCCAGTTCACCAAAATGGCTAGAAAAATTATACATGTGTCCTTGGGTGCATGTTTAGGTCCGATGCCAGGAATGGGAACGAATTACAACCATACCGGCATCCTGGCTCATGCTCAAACATTTGGAATCTCGGTTTTTAAATCCCTATAAATCCTAAACTCACTAGAAAGTCATGAAAGTTGGCATTGTTTTACGTCATGGCAGATATATGTCGTGGTAAAAACATTGTCCAATTTGGGCCAAGCTTTATTACAAACCTCTTACAAACTGGAGCTTCTCTCAAATAAGCCTCATGGTTCCGATAGGGAAACGTGTTCCCCTTGTGGCAAAATGTAATCACTACCGCTTTTCGCCTTGTATTTTCTTCTATGGGCAACATCGAACGATAGGATATCCAAGCTGAAATTTAAACTTATTCAGGGCTCGTTTGGCCTTTTTATACAATAATTGAGTTTCCTAGGTACTTAATGTCCATAATTCAAATCTGAACTACAAATACATGCTCCAGTTCACCAAAATGGCTAGAAAAATTATACATGTGTCGTTGGGTGCATGTTTAGGTCCCATGCCATGAATGGGAATGAATTACAACCGTACCGTCATCCTGGCTCGTCCTCAAACATTTGGAATCTCGGTTTTTAAATCCCCATAAATCCAAAACTCACCAGAAAGTCATCAAAGGTGGCATGGTGTCGCGTCATGGCACATATATGTCGTGGTAAAAACATTGCCAATTTGGGCCAAGCTTTATTACAAACCTCTTAAAACTGGAGCATGTTGCACGAACCCTCAAGGTTTCGATAGGGAAATGTGTCCCCTTGTGGGAGAAATGATTACAAGTCCCTCTTCTAGCCTTGTATTTTCTGCTACACTCAACACGGAACAACGGGAGATTCATGCTGAACTTTGAAATTATTCAGGGTTTGTTTGACCTTTTATATTCATTATCTGAGTTAGGCATTTAATGTCCATAATTCAAATCTGAACTACAAATACATGCTCCAGTGCACCAAAATGGGTAGAAAAAATGTACATGTGTCCTTGGTGTGCATGTATAGGTCCCATGGAATGAATGGGGATGAGTTCAGCCGTCTCGCCGTCCTTGCTTGGCCACAAACATTGCGAATCTCAGTTTTTAAATATCTGTAAATCCAAAACTCACCAGGAAATCATGAAATTTCGCATGGTGTCACTACATGGTACATATAATTGTCCAATTTGGGCGAAGCTATATTACAAGCCTCTTACAAACTGAAGCTTCTCGCAACCCTCGTGGTTCTGGTAGGGAAATATGCCCCACTTGTGGGTGAAATGATAATCGCTGCCTCATCTCACCTTCAACATTGTTTTCTACAGACAACATAGAATAACAGGAGTTTCATGCTGAAATTTGAAACTGTTCAGGGTTTGTTTTGCCATTGTATATATTAATTAAGTTTACTAGGCACTTAATGTGGTCTATAATTCAAATTTGAACTACAAGCACATGCTCCAGTGAAGCAAAATGGGTGGGAAATCGTACATGTATCATTGGGTGCTTGTTTAGGCCTCATTTAAGGAATGGGAATGAATTACAAACTTCTCGTCATCCTAAAACATTGAGAATCTCGGTTTTTAAATCCCAGTAAATCGGAAACACACCCAAAAAATGAAACTTGGCATGGTTTCATGACATGGCACATATATGTCGTGGTAAAAAATCGTCTAGTATGAAACAACGCGCACACATTAATAGCCAATGAACTCCTTTTTGAAACAAATAGCTGACACATTAGTATCACAAATGGTTGTATTATGTGAACCGTGTCAAAATTTAACCATACTCGATGGCGTGTGTGCAGCTGTTTGATTAGATGGGTTGAGCGCGAGAAGTTCGTCATGCAGGCTCGATGGGACGCGTGCGAGCAATCCGCCGCGCAGGCTCAACGGGACGTGTGCGAGCAGTCCACCGCACAGGCTCAACGGGACGCATGCATCCTGTCCACCTCACTGGCTCGATGGGACACGTGCGAGAAGCAAGGCCGCCCATGCTCACCGGGAAGCGAGCTCTTTGACCTCCATCCACCAGCCTCCGCCCACCTTGCTCACAACTTCTCCATTAATGGGTTAATTAAAGCACCTGGACAGAGGGTGTTTGCTTGTGATCCCACGGTAGCATTTGCTTTGTTTGTGTTTTCAACTCATATTCTGGCCTAATTTAAATTGCCACGTAGGGCAACGGATAATACGACGACAAATAAAATGGCAACGGATAATACAACAACATATTTACAATGGCGCAGATAATAATTGTCTTACATATTCTGAATAATTTAAATGCCGCATGCGGCAAAGCCCAGAAGATACGGGGGCAAGAGACAACGATCTGGGTGGCTACTGTCTCTACTCATCGATGAATTGCTGGGAAATGACATCCCCCAGCTCCTTCAATTCCTCACGACTTTGCTTGAAATCAGCCACAGATTCCTCCACCTCCTGCGCGTGCTCAATCTGGAGCTTCCTCAAGTCACCCATCAGTTCCTCGATGACCGCTGTCAGTGTCATCCCCGAGGCACTGCTCTGCGCATGCAGCATCTTCTAGCGGGCGGCATCCTCCTCCTTCTCGACGAGCGCCTTGAGGAGCTTCACATTGTCACCCTTGAGTTGCTCGACGAGCCCAGTCGCCTTATCAACCGGGGAATCGCTGATCTCAAGCAGCTTGTGACGCCCCCGATTCAATCATACACTAATCATACACGCAAACGTGTACGATCAAGATCAGGGACTCACGGGAAGATATCATAACACAACTCTACAAATAAAATAAGTCATACAAGCATCATATTACAAGCCAGGGGCCTCGAAGGCTCGAATACAAGAGCTCGATCATAGACGAGTCAGCGGAAGCAACAATATCGGAGTACAGACATAGGTTAAACAATTTTGCCTTAAGGAGGCTAGCACAAACTGGGATACAGATCGAAAGAGGCGCAGGTCTCCTGCCTGTGATCCTCCTAAACTACTCCTGGTCGTCGTCAGCGGGCAGCACGTAGTAGTAGGCACCTCCGGTGTAGTAGGAGTCACCGTCGAAGGTGGCGTCTGGCTCCTGGGCTCCAACATCTGGTCGCGATAACCAGGTAGAAGGGATAGGGGGAAAAGAGGGAGAAAGCAACCGTGAGTACTCATCCAAAGTACTCGCAAGCAAGGAGCTACACTACATATGTATGCATTGGTATCAACTGTAATAAGGCTATTATATGTGGACTGAACTGTAGAAAGCCGGGATAAGGGGGGATAGCTAGTCCTTTCGAAGACTACGCTTCTGGCAGCCTCCGTCTTGCAGCATGTAGAAGGGAGTAGACTGAAGTCCTCCAAGTATCATCACATAGCATAATCCTAACCGATGATCCTCCTCTCGTCGCCCTGTGAGAGAGCGATCACCGGTTGTACCTAGCACTTGGAAGGGTGTGTTTTATTAAGTATCCGGTTCTAGTTGTCATCAGGTCAAGGTACAACTCCAAGTTGTCATGTTATCGAAGATCACGGCTATTCGAATAGATTAACTTCCCTACATGGGTGCACCACATATCCCAACACGCTCGATCCCATTTGGCCAGACACACTTTCCTGGGTCATGCCCGGCCTCGGAAGATCAACACGTCGCAGCCCTACCTAGGCACAATAGAGAGGACAGCACGCCGGTCTAAATCCTATGGCGCAGGGGTCTGGGCCCATCGCCCATTGCACACCTGCACATTGTGTACGCAGCTGGAAGCAGAACTAGCCCCCTTAATACAAGAGCAGGCTTACGGTCCAATCCGGCGCGCGCCACTCAGTCGCTGACGTCACAAAGGCTTCGGCTGATACCACGATGTCGAGTGCCCATAACTGTCACCGCGTAGATGGTTAGTGCGTATAGGCCAGTAGCCAGACTCAGATCAAATACCAAGATCTCGTTAAACGTATTAAGTATCCGCGAACACCGACCAGGGCCAGGCCTACCTCTCTCCTAGGTGGTCTCAACCTGCCCTGTCGCTCCGCCACAAAGTAACAGTCGGGGGCCGTCGGGAACCCAGGCCCACCTCTACCGGGATGGAGCCACCTGCCCCTTCAGCCCCCATCTCCGAACAGTATCACAGGTAATGTAACAGTGTAAAGCATATAGTATATGCCCGTGATCACCTCCCGAAGTGATCACGGCCCAGTAGTATAGCATGGCAGACGAACAAGAATGTAGGGCCACTGATGAAAAACTAGCATCCTATACTAAGCAGTGGGATAGCAGGTAAGGGTAACAACAGTAGCAACAATGACAGGCTATGCATCATAATAGGATTAACCGAAAGCAATAACATGCTACACTACTCTAATGCAAGCAATATAGAGAAGGAATAGGCGATATCTGGTGCTCAAGGGGGGGCTTGCCTGGTTGCTCTGGCAAAAACGGGTCGTCAACACTGTAGTCGATCACAGGGGTACCGGCAGCGGTCTCGGGGTCTACCGGAAAAAGTAACGGAGGGGGAACACAATAAATAAGAGAGCAATCAAAGCATAACATGACAAACGTGGTGCTATAGGTGTGCCCTAACGCAGTACTAGGTGATACCGTGAAAGGGGGGAAACATCCGGGAAAGGATTCCCGGTGTTTCGTGTTTTCGGACAGATGAACCGAAGGAGGAAAGTTGAGAGTTCGATAGGATGTGTGGCGGACGAACGGGGTGCGTATCCGGATTCGTCTCGTCGTTCTCAGCAACTTTCATGTACAAAGTTTTTCCATCCGAGTTATGGATTATTTTATATTAATTTTCAAAGTTTTAATTTATTTTTGAAATTCCTGGATTTATTATTAATTCGAAATTAAAACAAAAATTCTAAGTGTACCCAGGGGTTGACTAGCCTAGTCTATGACAATGGGGTCAGGGAGGTTTGTTTGACTGTTGACCAGGTCAATGATTGACCAGTCAACAGGGTTAGTGGACCCACATGTAAGTGTAATATGTGAAAAAATTATTTTAGTTAATCAATTTACCTAGTGGGGCCACATGTAATAGACCCAAAGTGAGGTGCGTTAGTACAAGAGGGAATTAGTACAAGAGGGGGATTAGTACTAGAGGGATTAGTACTAATCTAATGGGGGTTGGCCTCCTGGATAGAGGCAGTAGCTGCAGCCGCAGCACGCACGAGCACGCAAGGGTGCCAGCGGCTGAAACCAGCGTTGCCATCAGCAGGGACGCGGCGCGCACGCATGCACGGGCTGGGAGCAGCCATTACATGGCCCCGGGCAGTAGCAGTTAGAGCACACGGCAGCAGGAACAGCAACTAGCAGAAGGAGCAGTAGGCGGGAGGAGGGCCGGCCGATGCGGGCGGGGCAGCAGCGGTCGACGCGGCGGGGAGCTGCGTCCGAGGGCCGGCGCGCGTGGCCACGGCCAGGGGCGGAGTGAGCACAGGCCGGGGCGAGGCAGTGTGCAGGCGGGGCAGAAAAGGGGGCGCGCAGGGAGGCACAGGTCGCGGCGGAAGCGGGCGAGTACGTGCGGAGAGCGGAGCTCCGGCGGTCCGGCCACGATAGCCGAAGTGCGGGGCGGCGGCTAAACGGCGATGGAACAACGAGGGAAAAGAGGGGAATCAAACGAGGGGCTCACATAGAACGCGATGTTGAGCTCGAGGAAGCCGGGGATGCAGCGGTGTTAAAGAATCGACGGCGAGGCAGTGACGACCGAGGTGGAGGAGACGGCGATGGCGAGCGCACGGGCCGCGTCATCTTGGTTTGGTGCTCAGGAAGGATGAAGCCGGCCACGGTGGATCTCCTGGACGTGTTCCCGCACGCCGGAGACGTCGATGGCCGCGACAAGGGAGACGAGGTAGCGGTCACTACACGGGCTCACGAGCTCGAATCCAAGCCCGAGAGGAGGTGGGAGATGGGGGATCAGGGGGGAATGGGCGTGCTCGATCTAGGGTTTTCGTTTGGCATAGTTATAGGCCGAGGGGGGAGGACGTGGAGGCCATCCATGGCCAGGTGCCATGGATGCATGACACGCACACACTCAGCCTGTTCCTACTGTACCAAGGAGGGAGAAGGCCTTTACGTGGGCTGGGCTGCCCTGTAGCTGCGACCGGGCCAAGCGAACAGTGTCGGTTACCTTTTCCTTTCTTTTACTTGCGTCTTTTATCTCTTCTCTGTTTTGCAATAGTTGGGCCACCAAATAATTTTTTTTATAAATGAAACTTGACACCTAAATCACGCTCAATATTATGGTGTTGTACAAAAAGTTTCAAAGGGTTCGGTGAAGTTTAAATATTTTATAAAGTATAAAAGGTATCTAACTAATTGTTTTGCTGTTGTTTATTTATTCAAGAGTATTTAATTATTTTATAAAAATGTGGTCTCTCCGCCCTAATTACTTATGCAATATTTGGTTCACTCCGAACATTTTCTTTTAATACTTGAAAACTTTTATTGTTTGCTTGAATTTGAATTTGAATCGGTTCAAACTAACATGAATTAGCAACAGTAATCGAAATGATGTGGCATCATTAGCAGAGGGTTACTATAGCTTAATTATACGGGCGTCACAATTCTCCTCCACTACAAGAAATCTCGTCCCGAGATTTAAGAGGGGTGTAAGGGGGAAAGTTTTGGTTACGAAATTCTAACGGATCTTCTCGTCTTGGGTTGCTCTTCTCGAAGAGGTCGATCCATTACATTGACGTCTTTATTTATCTGCTTCGGGTCATCATGGTGAAGTCGTCCTTTTCTTCAGGAACTCCAACGTACTTACGAATGGGTAAGGGGAAGCTCGGCTACGACAGAATGCTTATGAGGGAAACAATCTGGGGTTAACCCATGAATGAGCATAAGAGTATCTCTCGAGTTGAACCAATACGTCGAGAGTAAGGTATGAAGGTACAATAAGTGGTCCCAAGCGGATAGATAGTTGCTCGAAGTCTGAACCAGAGTGAGAAAGGGGTTCGGAGCAATGAGAGTAAGTATTGCGTCTGATACCAGAATAGAGCACCAATAAGGTGGCCCATGAATTACATACGAAGCCAAACATGATGATTGACTTTGGGAACAGGGGTGTATAGGAGAGTCAGGCTTCGATCCTGTGGAACTGTGGGTTATGGGCCCACCATGTGGATTAAAAGTAGGAAGCATTGATATCTTGCATGGTCATGATAGCAAGACATGTCAGAGGGTAGTATCAGTTATGTTGGCAACAATGTCGATACCAAGGGCGAGGGACGAAGAGAACCATTTTCCTACTCGTTGAACGAGGCAGACCATTAGGCAAAGTTCTTGTCCATCGGTGGCTACCCAATGTCATCAACAAAAGTAACAGGGTCTTTCTGACAGAATTGTACACCGAGGTGTTTACCAAAGCAGGAGAATATTACTGCTTAGATCGTATAGATCACAAGAAAGGTTAAACCAAACAATGGAGAGAAAAATATGATTATCAGATTAATCAGAACAATGGAAAGGAAAATGTGTTTAAACACATATTTCAAGGGTATATCCTTCCCAAGGACAAGCAGAGCATGATATCCATGACAGGATAGAAGTATAAAACCCTTTAGGTAAGGGGGAAGAAAATTCATGACATTACCCATCCAACGGTGTTTGGATTGTAGATCAAGAAACATTCGACAATGTGCTCCCAATGTTCTTGTTGATATCCGGAATACCTCAGTCATGCTTCGAGGTAGCATTAACATGGTGTTCCAAGTAGGGGTTGGAGTTGAAGATCACAAGAAATAATCAAGGAACAATTGCAGGAATAGCAAGGAACTCAAGGTAGAACATAGAACACGAACAAGTTTGTGTCGAACGGAAGGCAATAAAGTGGTAGATGATAAAACAAATCATCAAGGGCAAGGATGGTATTTCTCATCATGAATTCGATATATATCTTGGAAGAGCTCAGGATGTTGCTGATGACCACAACCCATTTGTCGAGTGATTTCATGAAGATGTAATCGGTCGGCGATGACATCAAGTCAAATGATGATGCAGCAAAAGCCAAATAATACTTGAAGAAGAACTCATAAGAAGTTATGTAGTTCCGTGATAATCTCGAGATACTAGAGGGGGTAATACTCGATGACATATCAAAGTAGAGGTTGGACTGGGGTATTGCGCTATAGAAGACAAGCACTTAAACTTGCACGCGGAATGGTATTTAAAGGAGAACATGGTCGGAACCATGATTGCAAAAGGCCAGATCCCAGATATAAGATGAACTTATACCAAAGGAATAATTTAATTTAAGAGAAGCTTTAATGGTAAGATCTACATCGTGCCCATGGGCATGAACATAAAGTTCAAGGTCGACTCCCACTCCTCCAATGCATAACCTTTCATTCACTTCTCACTTTCGAAGAAGTTGTAGTGTTGAAATTTTATTTCATAAAATACCAGAAGTGTATGACTCGTGAAAACTTCCGAGTTCACACAGTTTAGAGAAGGCATATGTTCAACCCATAGGGGCTTCTTAGAAACATATACCACAAGTTTCGAGAGTAAATATCACAATCTCGAAAGTAGAGCAAGGTTGAGAATGTAGATGATACCATTTACCAAAGGCATTATGTATCCGAGGGAAGGCTCACAAGGTTATTGAATATGAAGGACGCTGTCGGATAAAGTCCACTAAAGGATCTGCCGGTCCATAATAGAGCTAACGTGAGCATCGGCACACAACCAGAGGAAGTAACAATGCAAAGGCATTGGATTATGGAAATAACTGACTAATCCTGAGCTCAAATGCAAAGGAATTATGATTTTCAAATCAAGGGATCAGAAGCAATGTTCTGATTAGGGACGAATAAGTTAAATAGCCTTAGGGGTACAATCGACGACAATTGGATTTGTTGAGAACCAGCTCATGTTTAAAATGACGTCTAAGCCGGAAAGATAATTTAGAAGGATCAACTAATGATTGCGTGCATTCGCACTCATGTTGAATCAAAGGGATCAAAATGACGGTGTCTAAGGATACTAACGAATATTGCCAGACGTATGGAAAGCATCCATCATGCAAGCAGGCAAGTATTGCAGAGCAATAAGCTACTAAGGATTTTTGGAGGATCGAATAGTATATCGATGACCATTGTGAAACACATGAACAACTAATCAGCGGATACTCGATAAGTGCGAGAATTATCCGTAGGGGTATTCAGGTGACAAAGAACAGCAAGGCAGTAAGCTTAAAGGATTATCGAAACAACGACGAGTATTTTGGGGTATCTTGTAATAACAAGACCAACTGGGAATAAAAGTAAGAACGACAGGTGTAAGTATTTATCCCTAGGGATTTTTCGGTGGTAGGGAATTGCAAAAGCAATGGCACAAAGTTTCGGGAGAACATCATAGAGTATTATCAGAATCTTCTGTTGAAGCAGTCGATCATCTGTAATGAAGGGCTCTCCGGGAGAAAGTGATAACGAGATCCTAATGTTAGATTTAGCAAAATTCATTTAACCCGAATAGAAGAGAGTTCAGAGTCCCAGAGTAAGGACCGAGGAGTAAAAGATCCTAATACCACCCAGATGGCGACGTGGGCCCGTAAGCCGCACAACCATGTTAGTAAAAGTTTTTCAATGACTAGACTCGACTTCGGCCAAGGAGTTGGAAGGGGGATTCCTACAGGCAGTCAGCTTTGATACCAACTTGTGACGCCCCCGATTCAATCGTACACTAATCATACATGCAAACGTGTATGATCAAGATCAGGGACTCATGGGAAGATATCACAACACAACTCTACAACTAAAATAAGTCATACAAGCATCATATTACAAGCCAGGGGCCTCGAAGGCTCGAATACAAGAGCTCGATCATAGACGAGTCAGCGAAAGCAACAATATCTGAGTACAGACATAGGTTAAACAAGTTTGCCTTAAGAAGGCTAGCACAAACTGGGATACAGATCGAAAGAGGTGCAGGTCTCCTGCCTGGGATCCTCCTAAACTACTCCTGGTCGCCGTCAGCGGGTAGCACGTAGTTGTTGGCACCTCCGGTGTAGTAGGAGTCGCCGTCAAAGGTGGCGTCTGGCTCCTGGGCTCCAACATCTGGTTGCGACAACCAGGTAGAAGGGATAGGGGGAAAAGAGGGAGAAAGCAACCGTGAGTACTCGCAAGCAAGGAGCTACACTACATATGTATGCATTGGTATCAACTGGAATAAGGCTATTATATGTGGACTGAACTGCAGAAAGCCGGGATAAGGGGGGATAGCTAGTCCTTTCGAAGACTACGCTTCTGGCAGCCTCCGTCTTGCAGCATGTAGAAGAGAGTAGACTGAAGTCCTCCAAGTATCATCACATAGCATAATCCTAACCGATGATCCTCCCCTCATCGCCCTATGAGAGAGCGATCACCGGTTGTATCTGGCACTTGGAAGGGTGTGTTTTATTAAGTATCCGGTTCTAGTTGTCATAGGGTCAAGGTACAAGTCCAAGTCGTCCTGTTACCGAAGATCACGGCTATTTGAATAGATTAACTTCCCTCAAGGGGTGCACCACATATCCCAACACGCTCGATCCCATTTGGCCGGACACACTTTCCTGGGTCACGCCCGGCCTCGGAAGATCAACACGTCGCAGCCCTACCTAGGCACAACAGAGAGGTCAGCACGCCGGTCTAAATCCTATGGCGCAGGGGTCTGGGCCCATCGCCCATTGCACACCTGCACGTTGCGTACGCGGCCGGAAGCAGAACTAGCCCCCTTAATAGAAGAGCAGGCTTACGGTCCAATCCGGCGCGCGCCACTCAGTCGCTGACGTCACGAAGGCTTCGGCTGATACCACGATGTCGAGTGCCCATAACTGTGCCCGCGTAGATGGTTAGTGCATATAGGCCAGTAGCTAGACTCAGATCAAATACCAAGATCTCGTTAAACGTGTTAAGTATCCGCGAACACCGACCAGTGCCAGGCCCACCTCTCTCCTAGGTGGTCTCAACCTGCCCTGTCGCTCCGCCACAAAGTAACAGTCGGGGGCCGTCGGGAACCCAGGCCCACCTCTACCGGGATGGAGCCACCTGCCCCTCCAGCCCCCATCTCCGAACAGTATCACAGGTAATGTAACAGTGTAAAGCATATAGTATATGCCCATGATAACCTCCCGAAGTGATCACGGCCCAGTAGTATAGCATGGCAGACGAACAAGAATGTAGGGCCACTGATGAAAAACTAGCATCCTATACTAAGCAGTAGGATAGCAGGTAAGGGTAACAACAGTAGCAACAATGACAGGCTATGCATCAGAATAGGATTAACCGAAAGCAGTAACATGCTACACTACTCTAATGCAAGCAATATAGAGAAGGAATAGGCGATATCTGGTGATCAAGGGGGGGGGGGCTTGCCTGGTTGCTCTGGCAAAAAGGGGTCGTCAACACTGTAGTCGATCACATGGGTACCGGCAGCGGTCTTGGGGTCTACCGGAAAAAGTAACGGAGGGGGAACACAATAAATAACAGAGCAATCAAAGCATAACATGACAAACGCGGTGCTATAGGTGTGCCCTAACGCGGTACTAGGTGAGACCGGGAAAGGGGGGAAACATCCGGGAAAGGATTCCCGGTGTTTCGTGTTTTCGGACAGATGAACCGAAGGAGGAAAGTTGTGAGTTCGATAGGTTAGCGATGTGTGGCGGACGAATGGGCTGCGTATCCGAATTCGTCTCGTCGTTCTCAGCAACTTTCATGTACAAAGTTTTTCCATCCGAGTTATGAATTATTTTATATTAATTTTCAAAGTTTTAATTCATTTTTGAAATTCCTGGATTTATTATTAATTCGAAATTAAAATAGAAATTCTAAGTGTATCCAGGGGTTGGCTAGCCTAGTCTATGACAATGGGGTCAGGGAGGTTTGGTTGACTGTTGACCAGGTCAATGATTGACCAGTCAACAGGGTTAGTGGACCCACATGTAAGTGTAATATGTGAAAAAGTTATTTTAGTTAATCAATTTACCTAGTGGGGCCACATGTAATAGACCCAAAGTGAGGTGCGTTAGTACAAGAGGGAATTAGTACAAGAGGGGGATTAGTACTAGAGGGATTAGTACTAATCTAATGGGGGTCGGCCTCCTGGATAGAGGCAGTAGCTGCAGCCGAAGCACGCACGAGCACGCAAGGGTGCCAGCGGCTGAAACCAGCGATGCCATCAGTAGGGACACGGCGCGCACGCATGCGCGGGCTGGGCGCAGCCATTACACGGCCCCGGGCAGCAGCAGTTAGAGCACACGGCAGCAGGAACAGCAACTAGCAGAAGGAGCAGCAGGCGGGAGGAGGGCCGGCCGACGCGGGCGGGGCAGCAGCGGTCGACGCGGCGGGGAGCTGCATCCGAGGGCCGGCGCGTGTGGCCACGGCCAGGGGCGGAGTGAGCACGGGCCGGGGCGAGGCAGTGCGCAGGCGGGGCGGAAAAGGGGGCGCGCAGGGAGGCACAGGTCGCGGCGGAAGCGGGCGAGTACGTGCGGGAGAGCGGAGCTCCGGCGGTCCGGCCACGACAGCCGAAGTGCGGGGCAGTGGCTAAATGGCGATGGAACAACGAGGGAAAAGAGGGGAATCAAACGAGGGGCTCACATAGAACCCGATGTTGAGCTCGAGGAAGCCGGGGATGCAGCGGTGTTGACGAATCGACGGCGAGGCAGTGACGACCGAGGTGGAGGGGACGGCGATGGCGAGCGCATGGGCCGCGTCATCTTGGTTTGGTGCTCAGGAAGGATGAAGCCGGCCATGGTGGATCTCCTGGACGTGTTCCCGCACGCCGGAGACGTCGGTGGCCGCGACAAGGGCGACGAGGTAGCGGTCACTGCACGGGCTCAGGAGCTCAAATCCAAGCCCGAGAGGAGGTGGGAGATGGGGGATCGAGGGGGGGAATGGGCGTGCTCGATCTAGGGTTTTTGTTTGGCATAGTTATAGGCCGAGGGGGGAGGACGTGGAGGCCATCCATGGCCAGGTGCCATGGATGCACGACACGCACACACTCAGCCTGTTCCTACTATACCAACGAGGAAGAAGGTCTTTACGTGGGCTGGGCTGCCCTGTAGCTGCGACCGGGCCAAGCGAACAGTGTCGGTTACCTTTTCCTTTCTTTTACTTGCGTCTTTTATCTCTTCTATGTTTTGCAAATAGTTGGACCACCAAATGAATTTTTTTATAAATGAAACTTGACACCTAAATCACGCTCAATATTATGGTGTTGTACAAAAAGTTTCAAAGGATTCGGTGAAGTTTAAATATTTTATAAAGTATAAAAGGTATCTAACTAATTGTTTTGTTGTTGTTTATTTATTCAAGAGCATTTAAATATTTTATAAAAATGTGGTCTCTCCGCCCTAATTACTTATGCAATATTTAGTTCACTCCGAACATTTTCTTTTAATACTTGAAAACTTTTATTGTTTGCTTGAATTTGAATTTGAATCGGTTCAAACTAACATGAGATTAGCAACAGTAATCGAAATGACGTCTCATCATTAGCAGAGGGTTACTGTAGCTTAATTATACGGGCGTCACACAGCTTCATCAAGCCGTCGAGCAGCTCCGCTTCTTAATGAGGCCAGCGAGAATGTCGTCGTCGTCGGCCAAGGACTTCAGCAACACTAGCTCGTCACAATCGCCGACACTGCAAGTGCGCTTGTGAGAGCCCTCGCATGCCCGTGAGAGCTCGTTCGAGGGCTCCACGGCATGCCGGGACATCTCTGTAGCGGCTGCTTCTTCGCGGCAGGACCTCTCTAGTGCTTCTGTGGCCTTGGTCTTTGCTGCCTGGCTATATGTCCACCCGAAACTCCTCCTACCGGTCATGGCGGAACGACATGACAGGAAAGACCAGTTTTGTGGGTGATGAGGAGAGGAACTGTGAACTAATTTTTGTGTGGGCAGTTTTTATATCCCGGTGCTAAGTGTGAACACATATTAGTTTGATCGGTGTGAACACATATGAGTTTGATCGGTGTGAACACATATTAGTTTGATCTGTGTGCACAAATTTGTAATTACTTATTGTGTTGTAATCTGGAATGTGATGAGAAACAAAGTCAAAATTTGTTGATGGTTTTGGCCTACAAAGCCCCATTTCTGTTGTTCTGTCTCATCGCAAACAGTTCTTTTGGATCAACCGTATGCCACACATCGGAGGCCCCGAAACATGGGCCCTTCTTCTTGGATGTATGTGTACGTGTCTGCCCACTATCACACATGATCATGATATCACCATCGTGTCCTATGTATGCGCCGTTGCGTCTCCCACAGGGTGCTAGAAGCTTGACCAAGTGGTTGCTTGATACGTCTCCAATGTATCTACTTTTCCTAATGCTTTTCCTCTTGTTTTGGACTCTAATTTCCATGATTTGAATGAAACTAACCCCGGACTGACGTTCTTTTCAGCAGAACAACCATGGTGTTGTTTTTGTGCAGAAATAAAAGTTCTGGGAATGGAACCGAACTTTACGATGAATTTTTATCTAATAGAAGAGAATTTATGGAGCCAAGACCTACCGAAGGGGGGGCACTTGGGTGTGCACAACCCACTAGGGCGCGCCCCCCTCACTAGGCGCGCCCAAGTGGGTTGTCCCCACCTGGTGGCCCCGCAGACCCTGATTCCAACTCCATAAATACCTATTTTTCCAGAAAAAATTGAGGGAGAAAGAATTATCACCGATCCACGAGATGGAGCCACCGTCACCTCCCGTTCTTCATCGGGAGGCCATATCTGGAGTCCGTTTGGAGCTCCGGAGAGGGGGATCTTCGTTCTTCGTCATCCCCAACCCTTTCCCATTGCCAATTCCATGATGCTCCCCACTAGGAGTGAGTAATTCCTTCATAGGCTCGCTGGTTGGTGAGGAGTTGGATGAGATTCATCATGTAATCAAGTTAGTTTTGTTAGGGCTTGATCCCTAGTACCCACTATGTTCTTAGATTGATGTTTCTATGACTTTGCCATGCTTAATGCTTGTCACTTTGGGCCCGGGTGCCATGTTTTCCAATCTGAATCGTTTATGTTATCACCATTATATCCATGTTCTAGATCCGATCTTGCAAGTTATAGTCACCTACGATGTGTTATGATCAGGCAACCCTGGAGTGACAATAGTCGAGACCACTCCCGGTGATGACTGTAGTTTGAAGAGTTCATGTATTCGCCGTGTTTTAATGATTTGTTCCAGTTCTGTATTAAAAGGAGGCCTTAAGATCCCTTAGTTTCCAATAGGACCCTGCTGCCACGGGAGGGTAGGACAAAAGATGTCATGCAAGTTCTTTCCATAAGCAGGTATGACTATTTATGGAATACATGCCTACATTATATTGACTAGTTCCGTATCGCCCTAGGTTATAACTGTCTCATGATGAATGTCATCCAACAAGTCACTGACCCACTGCCTATGAATTTATCTTATATTGTTATTGCTAAGTTACTACTGCTATCATCACTGTTACACTTGCTACAAAATCACTTCTATCATTGTTACTGTTACCATTGCTACTGCTACTATTATCAAAACTATCATATTACTTGGCTACTGATTACTTGTTGCAGATAATTAATCTCCAGGTATGGTTGAATTGACAACTCAGCTGCTAATACCTTCAAATATTCTTTGGCTCCCCTTGTGTCAAATTTATAAATTTGGGTTGAATACTCTACCCTCGAAAACGGTTGCGGTCCCCTATACTTGTGGGTTATCAAGACCTTTTTCTGGCGCCTGTGCCGGGGAGCATACCTATATTTGTTGAGTCACTTGGGATTATTATCATATTATCACTATGAAGAATCTTAAGGATGCTAAGACTAAGATATTTCCCTTAAAGATGAGGGGAGGTAAGGAACTGCCATCCAGTTCTGCTTTAGATTCACCTTCTGTTATTATTAAACTTGCAACACCACCACATGCTATTAATTTTGATATGTCACAAGTTATTGATGATGCTACTTCTATTATGGATAATGCTTATGATGATGCTAGTACCTTGCTTAATGACGATGTGCCACTAGGTGACTTTCTTGATAAAAATTGCTAAAGTTATACAACATGATGTCATTGAATTTGATGATGAGCTTGAAACTGAAACTCCTGAAACACCTGCTAGAACTATCCCTCCTAGATATGAATTTCCTAAGGTACCGGAAGGTTATGTCATGAGCGAAGAAACAACTAGACATATTCTTGCTTGCAGAGATAGAGATGATCTAGAGAAATTATTATGCAAGTATAAAGAAAAATCTCTGAATGATAGAATGAAATATGATCCTAAGTTTGCTACCTCACATATCTTTATTGTTGATAAGGATTATGAATTCTCTGTAGACCCGGAGTTAATTACATTGGTTGAATCTGATCCTTTCCATGGTTATGAAACTGAAACTATTGTGGCACATCTTACTAAGTTGAATGACATAGCCACCATTTTTACTCATGATGAGAAAACTCGCTATTACTACATTCTAAAATTATTTCCTTTCTCATTAAAGGGTGATGCTAAAGCTTGGTACAATACTCTTGCTCCTGTTGTGTCCGTAGTTTCTAGGATATGATTTATTACTTTTCTGAAAAATATTTTCCTGCTCATAAGAAACAAGCTGCCTTGCAGGAAATATTTAATTTTGTTCAAATTAAAGAAGAGAGTCTCCCACAAGCTTGGGGGACGCTTTGCCAATTACATAATGCTTTGCCTAATCATCTTCTTAAAAAAATGAAATACTTGATATCTTCTATAATGGACTAACCGATGCTTCTAGGGACTTCCTACATAGTTGTGCTGGTTATGTTTTTCAGTGAACGAACTATTGGGCAAGCCGAAGAATTATTGAATAAAATATTGTTATGATGATTCCACTCTTCTTGAATCACACCTAAACCCACTCCGAAGAAGAGGGGTATACTATATCTCAGTCCTGAAGATATGCAAGAGGCAAAGAAATCTATGAAGGAAAAAGTTATTAAAGCTGAGGATGTTAAAAATTTACCTCCTATTGAAGAAATACATGGGCTTAATACACCACCACTGCCTAAGGTGGTAGAGGTAAATTCTCCAATAAAGTTCAATGATAATGACAATTCTCACAATATGCATCCTCGTCAATGCCTTTATGAGTTTGAAATTATATTAGAAAACAAGATCACTTCAATGCAAATGTTATGAAACAACTGAAATACAATTCTGATATGATTGCTCGCTTGAGTGACTTGTTATTTAGAATATCAAATGATGTCAGAGGTGTTGGAAAGCATGCTTCTATGGTTCAAACTCAGGTAGAACAAGTTGCAAAATCTCAAAGAGAGTTGCTTGATGAAGTGAATAATAATATGCATGACTTTGTTGTGAGAGTAGCAACTAGATGAGGTAAAATGACTTAGGAACCACTTTATCATGAGGGACACCCAAAAGGAATTGAACAAGATTCACAAAGAGCTAACACTAGTGCACCTAGTTCTTCTGGAAAGAAAAAGAAAAATGATAGGACTTTGCATGCTCCTAGTGAACCTGAAATAGAAAAACCTCCTAACAATGATAATCAAGTTTCTATCTGATGTTGAAACTCAGTATGGTAATGAACACTCACCTAGTGATACTGAAAAAGATAATGCTGATGTTCATGAACACACTCAACCAAATAATAAAGAACCAGACAATGATGTTGAGATAGAACCACCAGTTGATCTTGATAACCCACAACCTAAGAATAAAAGGTATGACAAAAGAGTCTTCATTGCTAGAAAACACAGTAAATAAAGAGAACCATGGGTTCAAAAACCTATGCCTTTTCCACCTAAGTCAACTAAAAAGAATGGTGATGAAGAATTTGAACGCTTTGCTGAAATGTTGAGGCCAGTCTTTTTGCGTACTCGCTTGACTGATATCTTGAAAATGCCTCCTTATGCAAAGTATATGAAAGACATCATCACAAATAAGAGAAAAATACCGGAAGCTGAAATCTCCACTATGATTGCAAATTATACTTTTAAGGATGGAGTACGTAAAAAAACTTGGGGATCCGAGAATACCAACTATACCTTGTGAAGGAAATATGCCCTAGAGGCAATAATAAAGTTGTTATTTATATTTCCTTATATCATGATAAATGTTTATTATTCATGCTAGAATTGTATTAACCGGAAACTTAGTACATGTGTGAATACATAGACAAACAGAGTGTCCCTAGTATGCTTCTACTTGACTAGCCCGTTAATCAAAGATGGTTAAGTTTCCTAGCCATGGACATGTGTTGTCATTTGATGAACGAGATCACATCATTAGAGAAGGATGTGATGGACTAGACCCATCTGTTATCTTAGCACTATGATCATTTATTTTATTGCTATTGCTTTCTTGATGACTTATACATGTTCCTATGACTCCCAAATACCGAAGTAACACTTAGTATGCTATCAAACGTCACAACGTAACTGTGTGATTATAAAGATGCTCTATAGGTGTATCCGATGGTGTTTGTTGGGTTGGCATAGATCGAGATTAGGATTTGTCACTCCGATCGTCGGAGAGGTATCTCTGGGCTCTCTCGGTAATGCACATCACTATAAGCCTTGCAAGCAATGTGACTAATATGTTAGTTGCAGGATGATGCATTACGGAACGAGTAAAGAGACTTGTCGGTAACAAGATTGAACTAGGTATGATGATACAGACGATCGAATCTAAGGCAAGTAGCATACAGATGACAAAGGGAACAACATATGTTGTTATGCAGTTTGACCGATAAAGATCTTTGTAGAATATGTGGGAGCCAATATGAGCATCCAGGTTACGCTATTGGTTATTGACAGGAGATGAGTCTCGGTCATGTATACATAGTTCTCGAACCCGTAGGGTCCGCACACTTAATGTTCGATGACGATCAGTATTATGAGTTTATGTGTTTTGATGTACCGAAGGTACTTCGGAGTCCCGGACGAGATCACGGACATGACGAGGAGTCTCGAAATGGTCGAGACATAAAGATTGATATATTGGAAGACTATATTCAGACACCAGAACAGTTCCGAGGTGTATCAGATATTTTCGGGAGTACCGGGGGGTTACCGGAACCCCCCGAGAGGTTATTGGACCGCATGGGCCTATTGGAGCTAGAGAGGAGGTAGGCCAAAGCAGGGCTCATGCCCCCCTATCCCAAATCGAATTGGACTAGGGGGGCAGTCCCCTAGCCCAAACCAAATTGGACTAGGGGGGTCGGGCCCCCTTTCCTTCTCTCCTCCCTCACCTTCCCCCTTCTCCTTGTTGGAATAGGAAAGGGGGCGGAATCCTACCTGGAGTAGGATTGCGCCCCCATGGCATGCCTCCACCCATTGGCCAGCCTCCTCCTCCCTCCCCCCTTTATATACGTGGGAGGGGGGCACCCCAAAGGCACACAAAAGTTCCTCTTAGCCGTGTGCGGTGCCCCCCTCCATAGATACACACCTCAGTCATATCGTTTGCAGTGCTTAGGAGAAGCCCTGCACCGGTAACTTCATCATCACAGTCATCACGCCCCTGTGCTGACGAAACTCTCCCTCATCCTCAGCTGGATCAAGAGTTCGAGGGACGTCATCGAGCTGAACGTGTGCAGATCGCGGAGGTGTCGTGCGTTCGGTACTTGATCGGTTGGATCGCGAAGACGTTCGACTACATCAACCGTGTTACTTAACGCTTCCGCTTTTGGTCTACGATGGTATGTAGACACACTCTCCCATCTCGTTGCTATGCATCTCCTAGATAGATCTTGCCTGATCGTAGCAATTTTATTGAAATACTGCATTCCCGAACAGTGGTATCAAAGCTAGGTCTATGCGTAGATGTTATATGCACGAGTAGAACACAAAGAGTTGTGGACGATAATAGTCATACTGCTTACCAGCATGTCATACTTTGATTCGGCTATATTGTTGGATGAAGTGGCCTAGACCGACATTACATGAACGCGTTCATGAGACTAGTTCTACCGACGTGTTCTGCACACAGGTGGCTAGTGGGTGTCTCTTTCTCCAGCTTTAGTTGAATCGAGTGTGACTACGCCCGATCCTTGTTGAAGGTTAAAACAACACACTTGACAAAAAATCATTGTGGTTTTTGATGCGTAGGTAAGAATGGTTCTTGCTAAGCCCGCAGAAGCCACGTAAAACTTGCAACAACAAAGTAGAGGACGTCTAACTTGTTTTTGCAGGGCATGTTGTGATGTGATATGGTCAAGATGGGATTATATAAATTGTTGTATGAGATGATCATGTTTTGTAACACAGTTATAGGCAACTGACTGGAGCCATATGGTTGTCGCTTTATTGTATGAAATGCAATCGCCATGTAATTGCTTTACTTTATCACTAAGCGGTAGCGATAGTCGTAGAAGCAATAGTTGGCGAGACAACAACGATGCTACAATGGAGATCAAGGTGTCAAGCCGGTGACAATGGTGATCATGACGGTGCTTTGGAGATGGAGATCAAAGGCACAAGATGATGATGGCCATACCATATCACTTATATTGATTGAATGTGATGTTTATCTTTTATGCATCTTATTTTGCTTAGTACGATGGTAGCATTATAAGATGATCCCTCACTAAATTTCAAGGTATAAGTGTTCTCCCTGAGTATGCACCATTTCTACAGTTCATCATGCCGAGACACCACGTGATGATCAGGTGTGATAAGCTCCACGTTCACATACAACGGGTGCAAGCCAGTTTTGCACACGCGGAATACTCGTGTCAAACTTGACGAGCCTAGCATATGCAGATATGGCCTCGGAACCCTGAGACCGAAAGTTCGAACGTCAATCATATAGTAGATATGATCAACATAGAGATTTTCACCATTGAAAATTATTCCATCTCACGTGATGATCAGACATGGTTTAGTTGATATGGATCACATGATCATTTAGATGACTAGAGGGATGTCTATCTAAATGGGAGTTCTTAAGTAATATGATTAATTGAATTTTAATTTATCATGAAC
Source organism: Triticum dicoccoides (assembly GCF_002162155.2). Taxonomy (NCBI): domain Eukaryota; kingdom Viridiplantae; phylum Streptophyta; class Magnoliopsida; order Poales; family Poaceae; genus Triticum; species Triticum dicoccoides. Next base: position 247,454,831 of record NC_041382.1, on the reverse strand, counting down.
TTAGTTCTGATAGTATTTGTAAATTATGTTGTCGATCAATAGCTCTCTTTACAGCTCCCCATTTATTTTTGATATGTTCCTAGAAACAATTAAGTAGAAAGATGATAGTAGCAATGATGCGGACTAGATCTGTGATCTAAGGATTATCCTCATTGCTACACAAAAGAATTATGTCCTTGATGCACCGCTAGGTGACGGACCTTTTGCAGGAGCAAATGCAGACGTTATGAATGTTTGGCAAGCTCGATATGATGACTACTCGATAGTTTAGTGCACCATGCTTTATAGCTTAGAACCGGGACTTCAAAACGTTTTGAATGCCATGGAGCATATAAGATGTTCCAAGAGCTGAAATTGGTATTTCAGACTCATGCCCGAGTCGAGAGGTATGAGACCTTTGACAAGTATTTTGCCTACAAGATGGAGGAGAATACCTCAACCAGTCAGCATGTGCTCAGAATGTCTAAGTACTATGATTGCTTGAATCAAGTGGGAGTTAATCTTCCAGATAAGGTAGTGATTGACAGAGTTCTCTAGTCACTATCATCAAGTTACTGGAACTTCTTGATGAACTATAATATGCAAGGGATAAAAAACAATTCCCGAGCTCCTCGCGATGCTGAAATTGGCGAAGGTAGAAATCAAGAAAAGCATCAAGTGTTGATGATTGACAAGACCACTAGTTTCAAGTAAAAGGACAAGGGAAAGAAAGGGAACCTCAAGAAGAATGGCAAGCAAGTTGCCACTGCCATGAAGAAGCCCAAAGCTAGACCCAAGCTTGAAACTGAGTGCTTCTACTGAAAGCAAAATGGTCACTGGAAGCGTAACTGCCCCAAATACTTGGCGGATAAGAAGGATGGCAAAGTGAACAAAAGTATATATGATATACATGTTATTGATGTGTACTTTACTAGTGTTCATAAGTAGCCCCTGAGTATTTGATACCGGTTCAGTTGCTATGATTAGTAACTCGAAACAGGAGTTACAAAATGAACAGAGACTAGTTGCGGGCGAGGTGACGGTATGTGTTGGAAATGATTCCAAGGTTGATAAGATCACCATCGCATACTCCCTCTACCTTCGGGATTAGTATTGGAACTAAATAAATGTTATTTGGTGTTTGCGTTGAGCATGAATATGATTGGATCATGTTTATTGCGATACAGTTATTCATTTAAGTCAGAGAATAATTGTTGTTCTATTTACATGAATAAACTTTATATGGTCTTACGTCCAATGTAAATGGTTTACTGAATCTCGATCGCGGTGATACACATAATATTGATGCCAAAAGATGCAAAGTTGATAATGATAGTGCAACATACTAGTAGCACTGCCGTTTGATCATATTGGTGTAAAGCACATGAAGAAACTCCATGCGGATGGACTTTTGGAATCACTTGATTATGAATCATTTGATGCTTGCGAACCATGCCTCATGGGCAAGATGTAATACCCTGGGTGTAACTTTCCCAATTTGTACTCCAACTCTTGCCGTTTCTGGCGTTAAGTTATTTTATTTCCTCGGGTTCGGGTTTTTGTCTTCATGTGTTGTTGTCTTTTTCATGCATCTCATATCATGTCATCATGTGCATTGCATTTGCATACGTGTTCATCTCATGCATTCGAGCATTTTCCCCGTTGTCCGTTTTGCATTCCGGCGCTTCGTTCTCCTCCGGTGGCCATTTCTAGCTTTCTTTCGTGTGTGGGGATTAAACATTTCCGGATTGGACCGAGACTTGCCAAGCGGCCTTGGTTTACTACCGGTAGACTGCCTGTCAAGTTTCGTACCATTTGGACTTCGTTTGATACTCCAACGGTTAACCGAGGGACCAAAAAGGCCTCGTGTGTGTTGCAGCCCAACACCCCTCCATTTTGGCCCAAAACCCACCAAACTCTGCTCCATGTCCTAGAGCGTTTGATCACGATCGCATGGCCAAAAACCGCACCACATTTGGACTCTCCTAGCTCCACTTATGCCTATATATACACCCCTCCATTTTCGGATCTCTTCTTCCTCCCCGAAACCCTAGCTTAAAAAAAAAGAGGATCCCCGCCACCGACGGACACGTCCGCCCCCGGCCGGACGCATCCGCCGCCGCAGCCCATCCACCCGCAAGCCGCCACGTGGTGCGTCACCACCTCCGCGCCGCCGGCCCGGGCAGGCCCATCGCCGGCCCCCGAGGCCCGCTCCCGCCGCCGCCGTCC
>NC_041382.1:247409232-247452448 GCF_002162155.2 Triticum dicoccoides | reverse complement strand
CGCCGCCCGCCTTCGACGCCGGCCGGCCGCGTACTCGCCGGACCGCCCCGACCTTCGCCTCCCGTCGCCGCCTCACGGGCTGCCGGCGCCGCCTCGCCAGGCCCCCGCCGCGGGCCACCCCGCCGCCTCGCCGACCCATCCGGCGACCCCGCCGCCCTTCGCCGATGCCGGCCGACCCCGGATCCGGCCCCGGCGCCTCCTTCAACCCCGGCCATCCTCGGTTTTCGCGAAGTGCTACAGTACCCCATGGAGAAACCCTAGATCTGTTCTTGAGGGTTGACTTTTCCCCTCTCCCTCTAATTTTTCGAGCAAAGTTTGACCAGCCGTATCTCCGCATCCGTAGCTCCTAATAGCGCATATAGTATATCAAACTGTTCGACTCGAAGAGTACATCATTTCATTCCATTGCATCATTTTAATTTGAGTTCATCTTGATGCCCGACATGCTGTTAGAAGGAGGCTTCATGAGTTAATTGTCAGATCTGCTAGTTCATCTTAGACTTTTGTCATTTTTGCCATGATTATTGTGTGCATGATATGCATGTGAGTCCTTCATATGTTTTGTTAAGGATTTTGTCTTCTTTCCAGAGGTGCCACCCATGCATTTTTAGGATGTGTGTGATGACTTGTGCAAGCTTGCAAAGAGAAGCACCCGGGAAATCTGTTTTCAGAGACTTAGTTGTTTTCACTAAGTCTGGGATTGTTTAGTTCATGATGCCATATGTTCAGCTTGTTTCCTAGAGATCCGTGCCACTTTTGAGGATGATCAGTAAGGGAGTTTTGTTAATCTTATCATGCTCTACCCATCCATGCCTTTGTTTGCAATTATGGAGCAACCTAGGTTGAGTAAATCGAGCTCTACTTTTGCTTCGTTGTGAATCTGGGCAGATCGTCAACTCGTTTGCGATTTTGCCGATGTTATTGTAGTTGATCCGTGCATGCTATGCCATTGTTCTTGCCATGTATAGCTTGTATTTTGTGCCTTATTTATGGATGTATGCTTGCCTTGCCATGAATTGCACCGTGGTGAGTGCATCGAGCTCGTTTACATGCCTTCGTGCGTTATATTTCAGCATGTCTTAGTTTTCACTAAGTCTGAAAACTGATTATGTTTTTGCTATGTTCTTGTGCTTGTTAGTATATTTTGTGATCCCTTTTGGCCCCAGGTCACTTTGGGACTTTTGTTAAGCTTGTTGAGTAGCTCCATTCCATGTTCTTACTTGTCTTAATGAGGTCATGTATCATGTTGTTTTGCTGCTCCGAAGAGGGCTCCGTGATCTGAAATTTCAGACAAGTGTTAATTTCACTCTGTCTGGAATCTGTTTTGCATTTGCGTTTTTGCCATGCTTGTTAGAACCTCATATTGGATGAATTGGCCGTGGCTCAGTGCTAGTCTTTTGTTAAGCATCTTGTGTGCATCCCTGCCATGTTTTTTGTTGTCTTGTTTGGTTGCTGTAGCATGTTCATTTCATTGCATTTAGATGCCTACTTGGTGTAAATCGCAGACCGGTGTCATTTTGAAACGCTTGCCATTTCCAAACCGTAACTCCGATTCCGGCGTTCTTTATATCGTTTTCAAGAGATTTCATCTCATCTTGCCAGTGGCACACTTGGAATTCCAAGTTGAGGCCAGGTTCATGCATTTTCCTGTCATATCTTGCATTTTGCATCCCGCATCGCATCCCGCATAGCATATCATCATTTCATCATATTGGTTGAGTTTGCACGTGGTTGATTGTATCCTTGTTGCTTGTTTGTCTTGTTGGGTAGAGCCGGGAGACGAGTTCGCTACCGAGGAGCCCGTTGAGTTTGCTTGTGAGGATCCAGTCAACTCTGACAACTGTGCAGGCAAGATGATCATACCCTCGAAATCACTACTATCTTTGCTATGCTAGTTTGCTCGCTCTTGCTATGCGAATGCTACGATGCCTACCTTTTGCTTGTCAGCCTCCCAATTGCCATGTCAAACCTCTAACCCACCTTGTCCTAGCAAACCGTTGATTGGCTATGTTACCGCTTTGCTCAGCCCCTCTTATAGCGTTGCTAGTTGCAGGTGAAGATTGGAGGCCGTTCCTTGTTGGAACATTTATTTACTTGTTGGGATATCATTATATTTCTATGTTATCTTAATGCATCTATATACTTGGTGAAGGGTGGAAGGCTCGGCCTCTCTCCTAGTGTTTTGTTCCACTCTTGCCGCCCTAGTTTCCGTCACATCGGTGCTATGTTCCCGGATTTTGCGTTCCTTACGTGGTTGGGTTATAATGGGAACCCCTTGATATTTCGCCTTGATTAAAGCTTTTCCAGCTATGCCCAACATTGGTTTTACCATTCGCCACCTAGCCCCTTTTCTTTCCCTTGGGTTCTGCAGACTCAAGGGTCATCTTATTTTAACCCCCCCGGGCCAGTGCTCCTCTGAGTGTTGGTCCCACTGAGCGATGTCCGAGGCTACCGGGGGCAACTCTGGGCTGTCTTACCCGACGTCTGGCTCATCTGAGTGTGCCCTGAGAAAGAGATATGTGCAGCTCCTATCGGGATTTGTCGGCACATTCGGGCGGTGTTGCTGGTCTTGTTTTAACCTGTCGAAGTGTCTTGAGTTACCGAGATACCGAGTCTGATCGGAACGTCTTGGGAGGAGGTCTATTCCTTCGTTGACCGTGAGAGCTTGTCATGGGCTAAGTTGGGACTCCCCTGCAGGGATTGAACTTTCGAAAGCCATGCCCGTGGTTATGGGCAGATGGGAATTTGTTAATGTCCGGTTGTAGATAACTTGAACCTTAATTAATTAAAATGAATCAACCGAGTGTGTTACCGTGATGGCCTCTTCTCGGCGGGGTCCGGGAAGTGGACACGGTGTTGGAGTAATGTTTGCGCAGGTTGCCCTCTAGCTTCTCGCTCGTGCTTTGCCTCCTCTTCTCGCCCTCTTTTGCGAATAAGTTAGCCACCATACTTGCTAGTCGCTTGCTACAGCTCCACTCATATTTAACCTTGCCATACCTATAAGCTTAAATAGTCTTGATCGCGAGGGTGCGAGATTGCTGAGTCCCTGTGGCTCACAGATTACTATTACACCAGATGCAGGTCCAGGTGATTCCGCTCCAGGTGACGAGTACGAGCTCAAGTGGGAGTTTGACGAAGACTCTCAGCGATACTACGTGTCTTTTCCTGACGATCAGTAGTGGTGCCTAGTTGGGGTTTGATCGGGACCGTGTCGCATGTTGGGTTCTCTTCTATTTTGGCACCGTAGTCGGGCCATGAGTGTTTTGGATGATGTAATCTTATTTATATTCTTGATTGACGTGGCGAGTGTAAGCCAACTATGTTCTCCCCTTTATTATTCATGTTACATGGGATGTTGTGAAGATTGCCTAACTTGCGACATATGCCTTCAATGCGATTATGTCTCTAAGTCGTGCCTCGACACGTGGGAGCTATAGTCGCATCGAGGGTGTTACAAGTTGGTAATCAGAGCCTTCCCCGACCTTAGGAGCCCCATTGCTTGATCGTTCTTAGCGGCCGAGTTGTATCTAGAAAAATGTTTTGAGTATTTAGGAATTATATATCGGAGAGTTTAGGAATTCTTTTTACTTCCCAGTCTCTTCATCGCTCTGGTAAGGCATCCTGATGTAGAGTTTTGACTCTTCTCTTCTCAAATTTCACTAAATTTTTTTTAGGATCACGCGAGTATCTTGGAATCGTTCTGATGGCTTATGATGAGAACATTGTCTTGGTGCCTCCTGTCAGGGGTTTAGTGGAAGTGTCCCAGGGAGTTGAGCTCTAAGGTGTTGTCATCATAATTTTATCGTTACAATTCTGGAATACTTGAGATATGTTCGCCGACATCGAAAATCTCTTTTATGCAGTTCGTTGGTGAGATAACCTCGACGCCACCCAGTACTGGGGCGGGAGTTCGGGAGTATCGCCATAACTTGTATAACGGATGCTTTTCGAAGATTGAGGTAGATGGTTTCTGAAGTTTTCTTGGTTATGTGTTGAAGGATGGATACAGCTGGATGTAGGATTTGCTAGTTTGGGTGAATTATTATGCTTCCCCTGTATCCCCAACACCTGATTGCATAACCGGAATGGTTCGGGAGTTTCATAGGTGGGAATTCTAGTAGCTCTAGTTCTTCTTCCACGGATATTGCTTTGAGATTGGGATTTCTTACCGATTATTCGTTCTTGATCCGTACCTTGTTGATTTATTTCTCTACCTTAATTCTACGTGGCTTCTCAATTTATGGATATGTGACCATTTGAAGAGGAATGCATTCGTTCATTTTGTTCGGATGTGAAGACTATATGTTGCAATTTTCATTCCGTTGGATTCAGCTTCAATATTTATCTATCAATGTGCTAATGGTGGTCAACCTCTTCAGGATGGCTCCTCCAACGCGCACGACTCCGAATCCTGATCCGCCACCGCCTCCACCTCCTCCAGAGGCATGGCAAGCTGTGATGGCCGCAACCAATGCAAACACTCAGCTGATCATGCAAATTCTTCAAGAGCGCAATCAAGGCAGTCAAGGGAATCAAGGCAGCAATCAGAGTCACTTTGCTACACTCAACCAGTTCCTTGCTAACGGGCCAAAGACTTTCAGCAATTGTGTTGAGGCAACCGATGCTGACGATTGGCTTGTGGATCTGTGTAAGCATTTCGAGTGCAGTAACGTCAGGCCTGAGGACTTTGTCAAGTTTGCTTCCTTCCAACTCAAAGATCAAGCTGCAGAATGGTTCCAGCAGTACAAGGATTCCAGAGGTGGACGTGTTATCACTTGGGATGATTTCCGTCGAGATTTCCGAGCTCATCATATTCCGCAGAGCGTGGTTGAAAGCAAGCGTGAGGAATTCCACAATCTGAAGCAAGGCTCTTTGTCTGTCTATGACTACAACAAGTTGTTCCAGAAGCTCGCTCGCTTTGCCAAGCAGGACGTCCCTGATGAGAAGAGCATGATATATCAGTTCAGGGGTGGTCTCAGAGAAGATATTCAGCTCGCTCTTGTTCTCTTCGAGCCCTTGAGATACGATGAGTTCTACAACATGGCACTAAAGCAAGAGGCTGCTCAGTTGAGGTGTGATGCTTCCAGGAAGCGAGTCAGAGATGTTACTCCTTCTTCCTCTACTCAAGTGGCCAAGCAGCAGAAGTTTTGGCTTCCTCCTCCTCCGTTCCGTCAGCCGTATCAGCAGAAGAGCAAAGGTGGCAGTGGTTCTTCCCACCCACCCAACCCTGGCTTTCAGAACAAGACTTCGTCTCAAGCTCCAAGATCGAGTGCTCCGTATCACCGTCCGCTTTCAGAGGTCACGTGTAACAAGTGCCAATAGAAGGGTCACTATGCCAACAAGTGTCTCAACCAGAGGCGTCTTCCTCCTCCTCCTCCTGTCAGATCGGCAAGTACAGCTGTGGTCAAGCATAACCCCAAGTCCGCCAAGGTCAATTTGATGAATGCAGCTCAGGCGGAGGACTTGTCAGATGTGATCATGGGTAACCTTCCTGTTAATGATATTCCAGCTAAAGTTCTTTTTGACACGAGTGCATCGCATTGTTTCATCTCGAGGCCATTTGTTTCTAAGCATGAGTTGCCTTTGCAAGATTTGCCTAGACAGTTATCTGTTGTTTCTCCGGGTAAATTCATGAATGCAAGCGCTATTGCCCCAGATGTTTCTATCACATTGGGCGTTTACAAGTTTCTCTCTTCTCCGGTGGTTCTTGGTAACTCGGATATTAATCTTATTCTCGGGATGGATTGGCTTTCTAAGCACAAGGCACATCTTGATTGTGCAGCCAGGCAGATTCAATTGACTCATTCGTCTGAGGATGTAATTGTCTTTGCCGCTCGGGATAATACTATCCGTCTGTTTTCTCTCAATGAGAAGGGTGAATTGGATGCCATCTCGCAAATTCCAGTCGTTTGCGAATATCAAGACGTCTTTCCAGAAGAGCTTCCAGGAATGCCTCCGCACTCGCCAGTTGAATTCGTTATTGAACTTGAGCCTGGCACGGAACCTGTGTGCAAGCGTCCTTACAAGCTCGGACCTGAAGAGTTGAAGGAGCTGAAGAAGCAACTCGATGAGCAAGAAAGAATGGGTCTCATCCGGCCTAGTTCTTCTCCGTGGGGTTGTGGTGTTCTTTTTGTAAAGAACAAGGATGGAACGGACCGACTTTGTGTTGATTACCGTCCAGTGAACAAGAAGACCATCAAGAACAAATACCCACTTCCCAACATCAATGAGCTGTTCGAACAACTCAAAGGTGCTCAAGTATTCTCCAAGCTTGATCTCCGTATGGGTTATCACCAGATTCGCATTCGTGAAGAAGATATTCCCAAGACAGCATTCAGAACATGCTTTGGTTCATATGAATACACTGTCATGTCTTTTGGCCTCGCCAACGCTCCCCCGACGTTCTCTCGCATGATGAACTTCATCTTCAACGCCTACACCAATGACTTCGTTTTGGTCTATCTTGACGACATTCTGGTTTTCTCGAAGAACAAGGAAGATCATGCCAAGCACTTGCATTTGGTTCTTGATAAGCTCAGGGAACATCAGTTCTATGCCAAGTTCTCCAAGTGTGAATTTTGGCTCGATGAGGTTCTTTATCTTGGTCATATCATCTCTGCCAAGGGCATTTCCGTGAATCCTGAGAAGGTGTCTGCAATTGTGAATTGGGAACCTCCTCAGAACATGAAGCAACTCCGCAGTTTTCTCGATCTCGCAAGCTATTGCAAGAGATTCGTTGAAAACTCTTCTAAGATCGCAAAGCCTCTCTCAAATCTTCTTCAGAAGCACGTCAAGTACGTTTGGTCTCCGGAGTGTGATATTGCTTTCAACACTTTGAAAGAGAAGTTGATCACTGCTCCAGTTCTGACTCCGCCTGATGAATCCAAGCCGTACGAGGTCTTTTGTGATGCCTCTCTCCAAGGTCTCGGTGTAGTTTTAATGCAAGATAAGAAAGTTGTTGCTTATACCTCTCGCCAGTTGAAGCCTAATGAGAAGAACTACCCCACTCATGATCTCGAGTTGGCGGCAGTTGTGCATGCTCTGTTGACTTGGAGACATCTTCTATTGGGAAGAAAAGTGGACATTTTCACTGATCACAAGAGTCTCAAGTACATCTTCACTCAGCCTAATCTCAACCTTAGGCAAACTCGCTGGGTCAAAATGATTCAAGAGTATAATCCGAGTATTGAGTATACTCCAGGCAAGGCCAATGTGATTGCTGACGCTTTGAGCAGAAAGGCCTACTGCAACAGTCTGATTCTTAAGCCTTATGAACCCGAGCTTTGTGAAGCTTTCCGCAAACTTAATCTGCAAGTTGTTCCTCAAGGTTTCCTCGCCAACCTTCAAGTCTCTCCTACCTTAGAAGACCAAATTCGCCAAGCCCAACTTCTTGATGCTATGGTGAAAAAGGTGAAGATCGCGATTGCCAAGAGTCGGTCCAAGTACAAGTGCTACCGCCTTGATGACAAGGACACTCTCTTCTTCGAGGATCGTATTGTTGTGCCCAAAGGTGACCTCCGTAAAGTGATCATGAACGAGGCTCACAATTCTCTCCTCTCCATCCACCCTGGGAGCACGAAGATGTATCAGGACCTTAAGCAAGCTTATTGGTGGACTCGAATGAAGCGCGAGATCGCTCAATTCATGAATGAATGTGATGTCTGCAGAAGAGTGAAGGCATAACACCAAAGGCCAGCAGGTCTCCTCCAACCTCTTGCCATTCCAGAATGGAAGTTTGACCACATTGAGATGGACTTCGTGACTGGGTTTCCAAAGTCCAAGCGTGGCAATGATGCTATATTTGTTGTCATCGACAAACTCACCAAAGTGGCTCACTTTCTGCCTATCAAAGAGTCGATCACTGCAGCTCAATTGGCAGAACTCTATACCTCTCGCATTGTCTCTCTGCACAGTATTCCTCAAGTGATATCTTCAGACCGTGGCAGCATCTTTACCTCCAAGTTTTGGGATTCTTTTCAGAAGGCCATGGGCACGAACATCCACTTCAGCACAGCTTTCCATCCTCAAACAAGCGGTCAAGTCGAGCGTGTCAACCAGATTCTTGAAGATATGCTCAGGGCTTGTGTGATCTCCTTCGGCATGAAGTGGGAGGATTGTCTTCCTTATGCTGAATTCTCCTACAATAACAGTTTTCAAGCAAGTTTGGGCAAGGCCCCTTTTGAAATTCTGTATGGCAGGAAGTGTCGTACCCCTCTCAACTGGTCTGAAACCGGTGAACGTCAGCTTTTGGGTAATGACTTAATCACAGAAGCAGAAGAAATGTGCAAAGTCATCCGTGATAAGCTCAAAGCAGCCCAATCCCGCCAGAAGAGCTACTATGATAGTAAGCACCGTGATTTGGCTTTCGAGATTGGAGATCATGTTTACCTCTGTGTCTCTCCTATGAAAGGTACTCGTCGCTTCGGTATCAAAGGGGAGCTTGCCCCTAGATACGTGGGACCTTTCAAGATTGTCAGCAAGAGAGGCGACCTCGCCTATCAACTCGAGCTTCCTTCAAACAGTGCAAATGTTCATGACGTGTTCCATGTCTCTCAGCTTCGAAAGTGCTTCAAGACTCCTGACCGCACCGTCAACTTCGAGGACATTGAGCTCCAAGAAGATCTCTCTTATCGTGAGCACCCAGTTGCTATTCTTGAAGAGACTGAACGCAAGACTCACAACAAGTCAAACAAATTTCTCAAAGTCAAGTGGTCGCACAATTCTGACCGTGAAGCTACGTGGGAACGCGAGGATCACCTCCGTTCTGAGTACCCAGAGTTCTTTCAGTCCTAGATCTCGGGACGAGATCTTTTCGTAGTGGTGGAGTGTTGTAACACCCCGGATGTAACTTTCCCAATTTGTACTCCAACTCTTGCCGTTTCCGGCGTTAAGTTATTTTATTTCCTCGGGTTCGGGTTTTTGTCTTCGTGTGTTGTTGTCTTTTTCATGCATCTCATATCATGTCATCATGTGCATTGCATTTGCATACGTGTTCATCTCATGCATTCGAGCATTTTCCCCGTTGTCCGTTTTGCATTCCGGCGGTTCGTTCTCCTCCGGTGGCCATTTCTAGCTTTCTTTCGTGTGTGGGGATTAAACATTTCCGGATTGGGCCGAGACTTGCCAAGCAGCCTTGGTTTACTACCGGTAGACCGCCTGTCAAGTTTTGTACCATTTGGACTTCGTTTGATACTCCAACGGTTAACCGAGGGACCAAAAAGGCCTCGTGTGTGTTGCAGCCCAACACCCCTCCATTTTGGCCCAAAACCCACCAAACTCTGCTCCATGTCCTAGAGCGTTCGATCACGATTGCGTGGCCGAAAACCGCACCTCATTTGGACTCTCCTAGCTCCACTTATGCCTATATATACACCCCTTCGTTTTCGGATCTCTGCTTCCTCCCCGAAACCCTAGCTTAAAAAAAGAGAGGATCCCCGCCACCGACGGACACGTCCGCCCCCGGCCGGACGCGTCTGCCGCTGCAGCCTGTCCACCCGCAAGCCGCCACGTGGCGCCTCAGCACCTCCGCGCCGCCAGCCCGGGCAGGCCCATCGCCGGCCCCCGAGGCCCGCTCCCGCCGCCGCCGTCCTCCTCTTGTCCGGTCGCCCGAGGAGCCCGCGCCGCCGCCCGCCTTTGACGCCGGCCGGCCGCGAACTCGCCGGACCACCCCGACCTTCGCCTCCCATCGCCGCCTTGCGGGCTGCCGGTGCCGCCTCGCCCGGCCCCCGCCGCAGGCCACCCCGCCGCCTCGCCGACCCATCCGGCGACCCCGCCGCCCTTCGCCGACGCCGGCCGACCCCGGATCCGGCCCTGGCGCCTCCTTCAACCCCGGCCATCCTCGGTTTTCGCGAAGTGCTATAGTACCCCGCGGAGAAACCCTAGATCTGTTCTTGAGGGTTGACTTTTTAACTCTCCCTCTAATTTTTCGAGCAAACTTTGACCGGCCGTATTTCCGCATTCGTAGCTCCGATTTGGGTATATAGTATATCAAACTGTTCGCCTCGACGAGTACATCATTTCATTCCATTGCATCATTTTCATTTGAGTTCATCTTGATGCCCGAAATGCTGTTAGAAGGAGGCTTCGTGAGTTAATTGTCAGATCTGCTAGTTCATCTTAGACTTTTGTCATTTTTGCCATGATTATTGTGTGCATGATATATGCCTGTGAGTCCTTCATATGTTTTGTTAAGGATTTTGTCTTCTTTCCGGAGGTGCCACCCATGCATTTTTAGGATGTGTGTGGTGACTTGTGCAAGCTTGCAAAGAGAAGCACCCGGGAAATCTGTTTTCAGAGACTTAGTTGTTTTCACTAAGTCTGGGATTGTTTAGTTCATGATGCCATATGTTCAGCTTGTTTCCCAGAGATCCGTGCCTCTTTTGAGGATGATCAGTAAGGGAGTTTTGTTAATCTTATCATGCTCTATCCATCCATGCCTTTGTTTGCAATTATGGAGCACCCTAGCTTGAGTCAATCGAGCTCTACTTTTGCTTCGTTGTGAATCTGGGCAGATCGTCAACTCGTTTGCGATTTTGCCGATGTTATTGTAGTTGATCCGTGCATGCTATGCCATTGTTCTTGCCATGTCTAGCTTGTATTTTGTGCCTTCTTTATGGATGTATGCTTGCCTTGCCATGACTTGCATCGTGGTGAGTGCATCGAGCTCGTTTACATGCCTTCGTGGGTTATATTTCAGCATGTCTCAGTTTTCACTAAGTCTGAAAACTGATTATGTTTTTGCTATGTTCGTGTGCTTGTTAGTATATTTCGTGATCCCTTTTGGCCCCAGGTCACTTTGGGACTTTTGTTAAGCTTGTTGAGTAGCCCCATGCCATGTTCTTACTTGTCTTAATCAGGTCATGTATCATGTTGTTTTGCTGCTCCGAAGAGGGCTTCGTGATCTGAAATTTCACACAAGTGTTAATTTCACTAAGTCTGGAATCTGTTTTGCATTTGCGTTTTTGCCATGCTTGTTAGAACCTCATATTGGATGAATTGACCGTGTCTCAGTGCTAGTCTTTTGTTAAGAATCTTGTGTGCATCCCTGCCATGTTTTTTGTTCTCTTGTTTGGTTGCTGTAGCATGTTCATTTCATTGCATTTAGATGCCTACTTGCGTAAATCGCAGACCGGTGTCATTTTGAAACGCTTGCCATTTCCAAACCGTAACTCCCATTCCGGCGTTCTTTATATCGTTTTCAAGCGATTTCACCTCATCTTTCCAGTGGGAGACTTGGAATTCCACGTTGAGGCCAGGTTCATGCATTTTCCTGTCATATCTTGCATTTTGCATCCCGCATTGCATCCCGCATAGCATATCATCATTTCATCATATTGGTTGAGTTTGCACGTGGTTGATTGTATCCTTGTTGCTTGTTTGTCTTGTTGGGTAGAGCCGGGAGACGAGTTCGCTACCGAGGAGCCCGTTGAGTTTGTTTGTGAGGATCCAGTCAACTCTGACAACTGTGCAGGCAAGATGATCATACCCTCGAAATCACTACTATCTTTCCTATGCTAGTTTGCTCGCTCTTGCTATGCCAATGCTACAATGCCTACCTTTTGCTTGTCAGCCTCCCAATTGCCATGTCAAACCTCTAACCCACCTTGTCCTAGAAAACCGTTGATTGGCTATGTTATCGCTTTGCTCAGCCCCTCTTATAGCGTTGCTAGTTGCAGGTGAAGATTGGAGGCCGTTCCTTGTTGGAACATTTATTTACTTGTTGGGATATCATTATATTTCTATGTTATCTTAATGCATCTATATACTTGGTGAAGGGTGGAAGGCTCGGCCTCTCTCCTAGTGTTTTGTTCCACTCTTGCCGCCCTAGTTTCCGTCATATCGGTGTTATGTTCCCGGATTTTGCGTTCCTTACGCGGTTGGGTTATAATGGGAACCCCTTGATATTTCGCCTTGATTAAAGCTTTTCCAGCAATGCCAAACATTGGTTTTACCATTCGCCACCTAGCCCCTTTTCTTTCCCTGGGGTTCTGCAGACTCAAGGGTCATCTTATTTTAACCCCCCCGGGCCAGTGCTCCTCTGAGTGTTGGTCCCACTGAGCGATGTTCGAGGCTACCAGGGGCAACTCTGGGCTGGCTTACCCGACGTTTGGCTCATCTGAGTGTGCCCTGAGGAAGAGATATGTGCAGCTCCTATCGGGATTTGTTGGCACATTCGGGCGGTGTTGCTGGTCTTGTTTTAACCTGTCGAAGTGTCTTGAGTTACCGAGATACCGAGTCTGATCGGAACGTCTTGGCAGGAGGTCTATTCCTTCGTTGACCGTGAGAGCTTGTCATGGGCTAAGTTGGGACTCCCCTGCAGGGATTGAACTTTCGAAAGCCGTGCCCGCGGTTATGGGCAGATGGGAATTTGTTAATGTCTGGTTGTAGATAACTTGAACCTTAATTAATTAAAATGAATCAACCGAGTGTGTTACCGTGATGGCCTCTTCTCGGTGGGGTCCGAGAAGTGGACATGGTGTTGGAGTAATGTTTGCACAGGTTGCCCTCTAGCTTCTCGGTCGTGCTTTGCCTCCTCTTCTCGCCCTCTTTTGCGAATAAGTTAGCCACCATACTTGCTAGTCACTTGCTGCAGCTCCACTCATATTTAACCTTGCCATACCTATAAGCTTAAATAGTCTTGATCGCGAGGGTGCGAGATTGCTGAGTCCCTGTGGCTAACAGATTACTATTACACCAGATGCAGGTCCAGGTGATTCCGCTCCAGGTGACGAGTACGAGCTCAAGTGGGAGTTTGACGAAGACTCTCAGCGATACTACGTGTCTTTTTCCGACGATCAGTAGTGGTGCCTCGTTGGGGTTTGATCGGGACCGTGTCGCATGTTGGGTTCTCTTCTATTTTGGCACCGTAATGGGGCCATGAGTGTTTTGGATGATGTAATGTTATTTATGTTCTTCATTGACGTGGCGAGTGTAAGCCAACTATGTTCTCCCCTTTATTATTCATGTTACATGGGATGTTGTGAAGATTGCCTAACTTGCGACATATGCCTTCAATGCGATTATGTCTCTAAGTCGTGCCTCGACACGTGGGAGCTATAGTCGCATCGAGGGTGTTACACAAGATGACTAAAACTTCGTTCTCCGGAACAATGGAGCGAGCCACTGCCTTATTGGAAATAATACATACTGATGTATGCGGTCCGATGAGTGTTGAGGCTCGCGAAGGTTATTGTTATTTTCTGACATTCACATATAATTTAAGCAGATATGGGTATATCTAATTAATGAAACACAAGTCTAAAACATTTGAAAAGTTCAAAGAAATTCAGAGTGAAGTTGAGAATCATCGTAACAAGAAAATAAAGTTTCTATGATCTGATCGCGGAGGCAAATATTTGAGTTATGAGTTTGGCATTCATTTAAAAACGATGTGGAATAGTTTCACAACTCATGCCACCTAGAACACCACGGAGTAATGGTGTGTCCGAATGTCTTAATCGTACTTTCTTAGATATGGTGCTATCTATGATGTCTCTTACCAATTTACCACTATCGTTTTGGGGTTATGCATTAGAGACAGCTACATTCACGTTAATAGGGCACCGTCTAATCCGTTCAGATGACACCGTATGAACTATGATTTAGCAAGAAACCTAAGTTGTTGTTTCTTAAAGTTTGGGGTTACGATGCTTATGTGAAAAAGCTTCATCCTGATAAGCTCTAACCCAGATCGGAGAAGTGTGTCTTCATAGGATACCGAAAAGAAACTGTTGGGTACACCTTCTATCACAGATCCGAAGGCAAGATCTTTGTTGCTAAGAATAGATCCTTTCTAGAGAAATAGTTTCTCTCGAAAGAAGTGAGTGGGAGGAAAGTAGAACTTGATGAGGTAGTTGTACCTTCTCCGAAATTGGAAAGTAGTTCATCACAGAAATGAGTTCTAGTGATTCCTACACCAATTAGTGAGGAAGCTAATGATAATGTTCATGAAACTTCAGATCAAGTTACTACCAAACCTCGTAGGTCAACCAGAGTATGGTCCGCACCAGAGTGGTACGGTAATCCTTTCTGGAAGTCATGTTATTAGACCATGATGAACCTACGAACTATGAGGAAGCAATGATGAGCCCAGATTCCGCGAAATGGCTTGAGGCCATGAAATCTGAGATGGGATCCATGTATGAGAACAAAGTATGGACTTTGATTGACTTGACTAATGATCAGCGAGCCATGGAGATTAAATGGATCTTCAAGAGGAAGACGGACAATGATAGTAGTGTTACGATCTACAAAGCTTGAATTGTCGCAAAAGGTTTTTGACAAGTTCAAGGTCTTGACTACAGTGAGAGTTTCTCACTCGTATCTATGCTTAAAGTTTGTCTAAATCATGTTAGCAATTGCCGCATTTTATGAAATTTGGCAAATGGATGTGAAAACGGCATTCCTTAATGAATTTCTTAAAGAAGAGTTGTATATGATGCAACCAGAAGGTTTTGTCAATCCGAAAGGTGCTAACAGAGTGTGTAAGCTCCAGTGATCCATTTATGGACTGGTGCAAGCATCTCAGAGTTGGAATGTACGCTTTGATAGTGTGATCAAATCATATGGTTTTATACAGACTTTTGGACAAGCATGTATTTACAAGAAAGTGAGTGGGAGCTCGGTAGCATTTCTGATATTATATGTGGATGACATATTGTTGATTAGAAATAATACATAATATCTAGATAGTATAGAAGGATACTTGAATAAGAATTTCTCAATGAAATACCTCAGTGAAGATACTTACATATTGGGCATCAAGATCTATAAAGATAGATCAAGACGCTTGATAAGACTTTCAATGAGTACATACCTTGATAAGGTTTTGAAGGAGTTCAAAATGGATCAGTCAAAGAAAGAGTTCTTGCCTGGGTTGTAAGATGTGAAGTTGAGTAAAGACTCAAAACTCGACCATAGCAAAAAATAGAAAGAGAATGAAAAGTCATTCCCTATGCCTCAGTCATAGGTTTTATAAATTATGCTATGCTGTGTACCAGACCTATTGTGTACCTCACCATGAGTTTGGCTAGAGTATACAATAGTGATCTAGGAGTGGATCACTGGATAACGGTCAAAAATTATCCTTGGTGGAATAAGGACATGTTTCTCGGTTATGGAGGTGACAAAAAGTTCATCGTAAAGGGTTACATCGATGCAACTTTGACTCTGATCCGGATGACTCTAAGTCCCAATCTGGATACATATTGAAAGTGGGAGCGATTAGCTAGAGTGCCTCCTTGCAGAGCATTGTAGACATTAGGGATGGCAACTTTATCCATGGATATGAATACCCATGGATGCCCAACCCGGTTGGGCAAGGGTATGTAGAACATTTCTACCCATGGGTCCATGGATATGGATACCCACAAACAGCTGGGTTGGGCACAGTTATAGTCTGTGCTCCATGGATATCCAGTGGATACCCGTATGACATGTGAGGCCATATGCGAGTGACAGTAGAAAGAATGAATCAATGGGAAATGGCAAGCAATATGCAACTGGTGCCATAAGCTATATGCTGCAAAATCATCCTCTAGTATGTCACACTTCAGGAATCATCGTATTACTTGTTTCCTACTTATGCATGTAGCTTATGTCGACATTTGTGAGTGAATGATGTTGAGTTAATTTGATCTTCGGGAAGGCTTCATGCTTACTTTTCTATGACCATGGACCTCCATGGGTATGTGGTATCCAGCGGGTTTGGGCATGGGCACAAGTTGTGCCCGTGGATAATTTGGTGGATGGGCGGTGGGTAGGAAGATGGGTCATGGGTTGGATTTGGACCATCTCCACCCTCCCTAAACCCGACCCATTGTAATCCCTAGTAGACATAGAAAATTTGCAAAATACATACAGCTCTAAATGTGGCAGACCAGTTGACTAAACTTCTCTCACAAGCAAAACATGATCACTCTTTGGTGTTAATCACATAGCGATGTGAACTAGATTATTGACTCCAGTAAACCCTTTGGGTATTAATCAGGTGGAGATGTGAACTAATCACATAAAGATCTGAACTATTGGTGCTAAACCACATGACGATGTGAACTAGATTATTGACTCTAGTGCAAGTGGGAGACTGAAGGAAATATTCCCTAGAGGCAATAATAAAGTTGTTATTTATATTTTCTTATATCGTGATAAATGTTTCTTATTCATGCTATAATTGTATTAACCAGAAAGTTAGTACATGTGTGAATACATAGACAAACAGAGTGTCCCTAGTATGCCTCTACTTGACTAGCTCATTAATCAAAGATGGTTAAGTTTCCTAGCCATGGATATGTGTTGTCATTTGATGAACGAGATCACATCATTAGAGAATGATGCGATGGAATAGACCCATCCGTTAGCTTAGCACTATGATCATTTAGTTTATTGCTATAGCTTTCTTCGTGACTTATACATGTTCCTATGACTATGAAATTATGCAATCCCGAATGCCGGAGGAACACTTAGTGTGCTATCAAACATCACAATGTAACCGGGTGATTGTAAAGATGCTCTACAGGTGTCTCCGATGGTGTTTGTTGAGTTGGCATAGATCACGATTAGGATTTGTCACTACTATTGTCGGAGAGACTTGCCGGTAACGAGATTTAACTAGGTATGATGATACCGATGACAAAGGGAACAATGTAAGTTGTTATGCGGTTTGACCGATAAAGATCTTCATAGAAAAAGTGGGAGCCAATATGATCATCCAGGTTCCGCTATTCGTTATAGATCGTAGATGACTCTCGGTCATGTCTACATAGTTCTCGAACCCATAGGGTCCATAAGCTTAACGTTCGATGATGATCGGTATTATGAGTTTATGTGTTTTGATGTACCGAAGGTAGTTTGGAGTCCCGGATGAGATGACGGACATGACGAGGAGTCTCGAAATGGTCTATACATAAAGATTGATATATTGGAAGACTATATTCGGACACTTGAACAGTTCCGAGGTGTATCGGATATTTTCCGGAGTACCGGGGGGTTACCGGAACCCCCAGGGTGTTATTGGGCCTCATGGGCCTATTGGTGGATGAGAGGAGACATGCCAAAGCAGGGCGCACGCACCCCTACCCCAAACCGAATTGGCCTAGGGGGGCGGCCCCCTTTCCTTCACTCCTCCCTCAGCTCCCCCTTCTCCTTGTTGGAATAGGAAAGGGGGTCGAATCCTACTTGGAGTAGGATTGCCCCCCCCCCCATGGTGTGCCTCCACCCCTTGGCCGGCCTCCTCCTCCGTCCCCCTTTATATACGTGGGAGGGGGGCAAAAGGCACACAAATTTTTCTATTAGCCATGTGCAGTGCCCCCCTCCACAGAAACACACCTCGGTCTTATCGTTGCAGTGCTTAGGCGAAGCCCTGCGCCGGTAACTTCATCATCACCATCACCATGCTGTCATGCTGACGAAACTCTCCCTCGTCCTCAGCTGCATCAAGAGTTCGAGGGACGTCATCGAGCTGAACATGTGCAGATCGTGGAGGTGCCATGCGTTCGGTAATTGATCGGTTGGATCGCAAAGACATTCGACTACATCAACCGCGTTACTAAACGCTTTCCGCTTTCGGACTACGAGGGTATGTAGACACACTCTCCCCTCTCGTTGCTATGCATCTCCTAGATAGATCTTGCGTGATCGTAGGAACTTTTTTGAAATATTGCGGTCCCCAACACCTTGCTCTATCAAAAATAATTATGTGAAAACTGTTTTGTGTGATTTAGGAGCTGGTGTTAGTGCTATGCCTTTCCCTTTATATAAAAGACTTGATTTGAATAAACTCACACCTACTAAAATATCTTTGCAAATGGCTAATAAATCACCTATCATACCTATCGGTATATGTGAGGATGTGCCCATTGTTGTTGCTAATGTTACTATTTTGAGTGACTTTGTTGTACTTGAGATGCCCGAGGATGATAACATCTCTATTATCCTTGGTAGACCCTTCGTGAATACTACAGGGGCTGTTATTGATTGCAATAAAAGCAAGGTCACTTTTCACATCAATGGTAATCAGCATACGGTTCACTTTCCGAAGAAACAATTCCAAGTGAATGGTATTAATGTTATTGAAAAATCTCCGACAATCACTATTGGAAGTTTTCAAATACCTCTACCTACTATCAAAAATAAATATGAAATGCTTATTGTTGGGGACATGCATATCCCTATTGAGGTAACTTAGTGATTTACGAAAGTTCTTCAGTTTTATGCTAATCGAAAGTGGTTGTTAATAAGACTTGATCAACCTTGTTAATGGATCATTTTTGAACAGTATGAAGTTGATGAATTTGGTAAGCACTACCTTCTGTCCCTACTTTTTATTCTCTATTTTTATTAGTTAAATAGAATAAAATGCCATGTTTTTCCAGTTTTCTGTTTTTCCCGTGCAATAAAAAATGACCCAAAAATAAAAGTTCTCAGAATGCCCTGAAAATTTAATACGATTTTTTTCTGAATTTTTGGAGCAAATAACATCATAGGGAGGTGCACCAGGTGGGCAAAACCCACCTGGGCGCGCTAGGACCCCAGGCGCGCCTTGGTGGGTTCTGGTCCCCGCGTGGGCCCCCTCACTTATCTCTTCATACCACATCATCACCTACCTCCAGAAAAAAAATCTCCATTGCTCTCTCTCCCGTGTTCTTGCTCTCAAACCCGCGGATTTTGATCTCTTTGCTCGAAGCTCCATTTCCAAAACTGTTTTGGGGGATTGTTGCTTGGTATGTGACTCCACCGTTTGGCCAATTAGTTTTTGTTTTAGTAGTTTATATTTTGAATAATTAGCTACTCTTGGTGCTGCTGTAGATGAGCTTGCATGTTGAATTCTTAGTGTTCTAAGTTGTTTGAATGCTTGCTTTGGCCTCTATGTATCCATATGAGTAGTTGGTATGATTTTTGTGAAGTTTTGTTGAGAAAATTATGTGGGCTAATAAATTTCAGAATTTTGTTCATAGGAAAACCATGAATATCTTTAGGAAGTTTGGCTCTAAGAAGAACTCCAAGGGTGTTATTGGGGAGTCATCTAATAGTGATCTTCATCCTCGGAGGTTGGCGGAGGTACGGTTGTGTGAATGGCCGCACACCCCGTTCCTGGAAGAGGCTGGAATCCTTTACGAGTTCATGCAATATGCTGCTAATGCCAGCCTCACCAAATTCATGGCAGACGAGTGTGAACAGCACCAAATCCACACAAATATCTTTGTTCAAAGCTTTACTTTCTTGCCTAGGAAAAATCCTCCTGAAGTGATCTTTGATTTATATTCTGAAAACCATTAGATACCACTTACTGAATTTTGTAACATATGCATGATCCCTTCTAATGGGAGCTTAGCCGAGCCTAGGCCAACTGAGTTTGTGGCCTTTTATCGCACTTTCATAGTGGGAGATGAGAGAGGGGTGTCAGCTATCACTGCCGTTGGCTTGCATTTTCCTGCGGTTCATTACTTTGCTCTTTTCATTGCAAAATGCTTGCTTGCTAGGGAGAAGGTGGGTGCGCTCAGCTCACCAGACCTTATTGTTTTGCCTCGTGCATTAGAGGGCAACAACACTTATAGCTTGGGAGATATTGTGGCTCGTCGCCTCCACCTTAATAAATCCAAGGGTAAAGTTCATGGTGGGATTTATACTACTCGTTTGGCGGCTCACTTCGAGGTTGAGAGACGCCCTCATGATTGTCCTCTGACCAAGGTTTACCTAGACCGTGCTGCCATGGATCACCACCACTTTCCTCATGATAGATCTCCTGACATTCCTATTCCATATAACCTGGTTTTTAGCATTGAAACTCGTGATATTATTCCGTTGCCTTTTCCTGCTTTGTTTGATTCTGTTGCCAGCGGTGGATATGGGATCAAGCCTGCGGACATCATCGCCTGCCGGAATGCTTCGGCTGCTGTAGAGGCAGAAGATGTGCCTCAGCAGTGGGATCAGTGGATGCCCACTCCTCAGTACCCCTACTACCATCCAGACCTCTGATCAATTATGAAGTTAGGCCAAAAGCCTAAGCTTGGGGGAGTATGTGTTTCTCACCGACATTACATTCATGTTCACTTATTCATCTTGTCGGTGTTCACACTTTTTCATTGTATCATCCATGTTTAAGTTTTATTTTATTTTTCTTGCTTTCATCCTATGTGTTTGAAAAACTTTAGAAAAAACCAAAAAAAAAATTAGTTCTAGCTAGTTTACTTTCTATGCATGCTTAGTAGTAATACTAAAAAGAAAATCCAAAAAGATTTCCTTGTTCTTCTTTTGCTTGTTGGGAGCTCTCCCGTGTAAATAGTTTTTTCTAGTTGTTGCTTTCCCTTTTTTATTTGCTTGTTCAAGAAAACCAAAAACTCCAAAAAATATTTTAGTGTGTTTTCTCTGAATTTCTTTTCTTTTATTCGAGTTGTACCAATGAGAAGACCTCGATGAAAATATTGAGTGGCTCTCATATGAATAATTGTTGAACTAATTAAGAGCCCATTTTACCTTGTCTTCCCATGTTGAATTAAATGTTTTACAGATTCTAGCTTAGTCCATGGCACTCTTGCACTATTATTATTTTCACATCGTTCGATCGTGCAAGTGAAAGGTAATAATGACGATATTCGATGAACTGGTCGTGGCAGGGAGAAACTGGTATGAACTCGACTTGTTCTGTTTGTGTAAATATGTTTAACCTAGTATCCATGATTCAGCCCATTATGATTAAACATGTTTGCAATGATAATTAGAGATTATAGTTTCTCATGCCATGCATAAGTAGCTGGGAGTGGATAATGATTTATTTTGGATGACAACATTGCGTTAACATGATTGTGATGTAGTATGAGGATATCGTATCCTCCTCTAAATGTTCGAGTGTCTTGACTTGGCACATGTTCATGCATGTAGTTGAATCAAAACCAACATAGCCTCTATGATATTTATGTTCATGGTGATCATATCCTACTCATGCTAGTTTCCAATGTTACTTATGCATAATGCATGATCCTGATCGTTGTTGCTCTCTAGCTGGCCGCTTCCCAATCTAATTACTAGCCTTCGCCTATACTAAGTGGGGATTCCAAAGGTATTACCCTGCCGTCCTAAGTAAATTTGCATGTGCCACCTCTAAAAAACTTCTAAAAAATATCCTTTTGTGTGCCTAGTTCGTTCAAGGAACGACAGGAGGTGGTGGGTATCTTCCATGCTAAGCGGGTTATTCTCAGGTCGAGTGTTTATTCACTCGCCACCGCACGAGAAAAGGGCGGTAATAGGGATGCCCAGTCCCAAACAGCAAAATACAAAACAAGTTAATCGCATGAATAATCAAACAAAAACTCCCAATGGAGTCAAAACCTTTACTTTTTCTTGCTTCGGAACCGCCACTAGCTTGTTTAGCATGGGAGATATTGATAACTGATAGTCGTGAAGTAAATGAGAAGGGTGCGTGTCTCAAAATATCATTTATCTCTGTTTTAAAACTTGAGCTCTGGCACCTCTGCAAATCAATGCTTCCCTCTACGAAGGGACTATCTATTGACTTTCAGCTTGTGTCATCACCTTCTAAAACAAGCTCTAGAACCTGAGAGCACAACTATCATGACTTATGCATTGTGTGTAGCTAATGTTGGGTGCATCATGACTGGATCTTTTCTATCATGAATTACAATGTTTAGCCACTTCTTGGACTTTGGAGGTGCTCTGCATTTATGTTTTGCGGTCTCAGAAAGGGCTAGAGAGATACCACTACTGTCATATTATATCGTGGTTGTTTTGACAACGTGTTGGCATTTGACACGTCTTATTATTGCTCGCTAGCTGATTATGTCGTTGATATGAGTTAACATAATCTTTAAGAGTTATTGTCGGCCTAGTTAGTTATAATGTTGGCTGAAAACCTGGGTGTTGTTTAAGCCTATTTATGCAAACAAGAGCAAAAGAGTTTGTAAAAGTTTTTCTTTTTCACTTTCAGTTTATCAACTAAATTGCTTGAGGACAAGCAAAGGTTTAAGCTTGGGGGAGTTGATATGTCTCCAACATATCTACTTTTCTAATGCTTTTCGTCTTGTTTTGGACTATAATTTGCATGATTTGAATTAAACTAACCCAGGACTAACGTTGTTTTCAGCAGAACTACCATGGTGTTGTTTTTGTGCAGAAATAGAAGTTCTCAGAATGGAACGAAACTTTGCAAGGAATTTTTATATAATAAAAGAGAATTTCTAGAGCCAAGACCTATGGAATGGGGCACCTAGTTGGGCACAACCCACCAGGGCGCGCCCCCCTCGCCAGGCGCGCCCAGGTAGGTTGTCCCCACCTGGTGGCTCCGCAGACCCTGATTCCAACTCCATAAATACCTGTTTTTCAAGAAAAAACAAGGAGAAAGAATTATCATGATCCAAGAGACGGAGCCGCTTTGACCTCATGTTCTTCATCGAGAGGCCAGATCTGGTGTCCGTTTGGCGCTCCGGAGAGGGGGATCTTCGTTATTCGTCATCACCAACCCTTCTCCATCGCTAATTCCATGATGCTCCCCACCAGGAATGAGTAATTCCTTTGTAGGCTCATTGGTCGGTGAGGAGTTGGATGAGATTCATCATGTAATTGAGTTAGTTTTATTAGGGCTTGATCCCTAGTATCCACTATGTTCTTAGATTGATGTTGCTATGACTTTGCCATGCTTAATGCTTGTCACTTTGGGCCCGGGTGCCATGATTTCAGATCTGAACCGTTTATGTTATCACCATTATGTCCATGTTCTAGATCCGATCTTGCAAGTTATAGTCACCTACTACATGTTATGATCCGGCAACCCTGGAGTGACAATAGTAGGGACCACTCCCGGTGATGACCGTAGTTTGAGGAGTTCATGTATTCACCATGTGTTAATGCTTTGTTCTGGTTCTCTATTAAAAGGAGGCCTTAATATCCCTTAGTTTCCAATGGCACCCCGCTGCCACGGGAGGGTAGGACAAAAGATGTCATGCAAGTTATTTCCATAAGCACGTATGACTATTTTACGGAATACATGCCTACATTACATTGACGAACTGGAGGTAGTGCCATATCTGTAATGCCCTCGATGCGGCTATATCTCCCACGTGTCGAAGCATGACTTAGAGGCATAACCGCATTGAAAGCAATGTCGCAAGTGAGGTAATCTTGACACAACCCATGTAATACATAAGGGAAAGAGATACATAGTTGGCTTACAATCGCCACTTCACACAATACAAGAATAAAGCATTACATCATCCAGATACAATCAAGGTCCGACTATGGAACCAAAATAAAAGAAGATTACCCCAAAAGCGACATGGTCCCCGATCGACCCCAACTGGGCTCCACTACTGATCAACTAGAACGAAATCAACACAAAGGACAAGATCTTCATCGAGCTCCTCCTTGAGCTTGGTTGCGTTATCTGCACAGTAACCTCGGCACCTGTAAAATTGGTTTTTGAAGTATCTGTGAGTCACGGGGACTTAGCAATCTCACACCCTCGCGGTCAAGACTATTTAAGCTTATAGGAAGGGTAGAAGGTGTGAGGTGGAGCTGCAGCAAGCAACTAGCATATATGGTGGCTAACATACACAAACGAGAGCGAGAAGAGAAGGCAAAAGCACGGTCGAACAACTATGATCAAGAAGTGATCCTAGAACAACCTACGTCAAGCATAACTCCAACACCATGTTCACTTCCCGGACCCCGCCGAGAAGAGACCATCACGGTTACGCACGCGGTTGATGTATTTTAATTAAGATAAACTTCAGGTTTTCTACAACCGGACATTAACAAATTCCCATCTGCCCATAACCGCGGACACGGCTTTCGAAAGTTCAAATCCCTGCAGGGGTGTCCCAACTTAGCCCATCACAAGCTCTCATGGTCAACGAAGGATATTCCTTCTAGCGGGAAGACCCGATCAGGCTCGGAATCCCGGTTACAAGACATCCTCGACAATGGTAAAACAAGTCCAGCAGGACCGCCTGATGCGCCGACATCCTGATGGGACCTACACAGATCTCGTTCTCAGGGCAACACCAGATGAACACTACATACAGCTAAAATCAGCCCTCAAGTTTCCTCGAGGTAGCGCCGCAAGTGGCTCTGTTTTGGACCAACACTTAGACAAGCACTGGCCCGGGGGGGTTAAAATAAAGATGACCCTTGGGCTGGCCTAACCCGAGGAAAAAAAGGCTAGGTGGCTAATGGTAAAACTGAGGTTGGGCCTTGCTGGAGGAGTTTTATTCAAGGTGAACTGTCAAGGGGTTCCCATTATAACCCAACCGCGTAAGGGACGCAAAATCCGGGAACATAACACCGATATGATGGAAACTAGGGCGGCAAGAGTGGAACAAAACACCAGGCATAAGGCCGAGCCTTTCGCCCTTTACCAAGTATGTAGATGCATTAATTAAATAAGATATATTGTGATATCCCAACAAGTAAAAATATTCTAACAAGGAACAACATCTCCATGTTCCAACAAGGAACAAACTTCAATCTTCACCTGCAACTAACAATGCTATAAGAGGGCTGAGCAAAGAGGTAACATAGCCAAACAACGGTTTGCTAGGAAAAGGTGGGTTAGAGGCTTGGTTCAACAATATGGGAGGCATGATAAGCAAGTGGTAGGTATCGCAGCATAGGCATAGCAAAAGAGCGAGCAACTAGCAAGCAAAGATAGAAGTGATTTCGAGGGTATGGTCATCTTGCCTGAAATCCCGCAAGGAAGAAGAACGAGTCCATGAAGAAGACAAACGGACATAGTTGAACGGGTCCTCACAAACGCGATGTTATCGGAACCAACCCGACGAAGCAACACCGGAAAGAAGCGCACAACATAGTAAACAACCAACACATGAACATGGTATGATATGCGGGATGCGGTATGTGATGCATATGCATGATTTCGAAAGAAATGATTGAACCTGTCCTCAACATGGAAATCAAAGAGTGCCACTGGAAACGTGAGGTGATTTCGGTTGAAATCAATATAAAGATCACCGGAATCGGATGCACGGTTTGGAAATGGCAAGCAAAACAAATATGGCACCGGTCTGCTATAATCAGCAAGTGACCAACTAAATGCACCAAGTTAAATATGCTACAACACTCAAACATGACAACAAAATACATGGCAGGGATTCACTCATGATGCTTTACAAAAGATGAACACTGAGCTACGGCTAATTCACTCATTAACAGGTTCAAACAAGCATGGCAAAAGTGCAAATGACAACAGGTTTCAGACTTAGTGAAATTAACACAAGTCTGGAATTTATCATCAGGAAGCACACTTTAGAGCATGAAAACTACAGGCTACAGGAACTTAACATGGCAAAGCAAGGCATGGCACGAATCTACTCAAAGCACTTAACAAAAGTCCCTTAGTGACCTTGAGCCAAAAGGGATCAGAAAATACAATTGCAAGCATGTGAACATGGCAAAAACATAAACAGATCTTAGACTTAGAGAAAAAACTGGAGCATGCAAAACAGTTTTTTTTGACACCTGAAACAATAGGAGAAGCTCCTACTGTGTATATTAATTAAAGTATCAGAAAGATCTTACAAGATCATAACCTTACATCCATGGTCATGATATAAATAGAGTGTAAGTTGGGGTGAGTAAGATAAAGGACTACCCTACGGATGTACAAAGTACTCTAGGAAAGAGGGAACAAACCCTCTGTGTCTCTCCTTGGCCCGATGAGTAAGGAGAGAGAAGTCTTCTTTGAATCTTGTTTCCCACGAGATGATAGAAGGAGCAATGCCTCGAAAATGTTTATTATTCCTGTCTTTCCACAAGCTCCAAGAGGCATACAGGAAAATCACCATGAACATTGGGTTGTTCCAAGCAGTTTTGGCTTCCTAGATCCAAAATAATCTATCTCCTTGTGTAGCCCAGTGGATATGTAAAGTGTCCCAACAAGCCTTGCTGAATGGGCAATGAAAGATCATATGCTCAAGAGTTTCCTCGTCATTAGTACCGCAGAGGATGCATCCATAGTTGTCTCCAATTTTATAGTTTCTTCTCTTTAGCATATTCCTTGTGTTAAGATGATCAGAGAGAAGTAGCCATCCAAAGACTTTAATTTTCATTGTGGCGGAAGATTTCCAGAGCCATTTGTAAGCTTTGTGAGCTGACACGTCTCGAAAATAGAATTTGTAGTAACTTTTGGTCGTGTAGACGTCAGATCCCCAAACATAGCACCACTGATCCCTCTCAACTTCATCAACCTGGTTCCCAACATGTGCTGTGATTTCCTGGATATGTCTCAGCTCATCATGGGCTTGCATGGAGAGGGGAAGGTGGAAGGTTTCATTGAGATTTTGGCTCCCAAGGAAGTTTCTAACTGAGATATGTTCAAGTTTGGCGTAAGAAAATGCACGTGGGTGTGATTCTGCCAGGACCTCATCAAGCCAAAGGTCTTTCCACATCAGGACCGTGTTCCCCGAATGAACAACCACATGGGAGATGCCTCCATAAGTCGGAGTAAGTTTGAGAATGTCTTTCCACCAGAATGAACCACACGGGTCTGAGACATGAGGGATTTTGTCCACATAGTAAGTAGACCAAATCAAGTCCACCCAACATGCAAAATAGTTAACAAGTAGGCATGTTTACGAGCTTGATGCACTCACTACAGAGCATGGCATGACAAACTAAGCATACACCCATCAGGAAGACATGGCATAGAAGCTAGACATGGCATAGAAGCTAGACATGGCAATAACAACAACATAGCATGCACGGATCAATAGGAATATCGTCGGCAAAATCGCTAAACATGTCAACAATCTGCCAGGATCATTTTATAGCAAAAGTAGAGCTCGATTGGTTCAAGCTAGGGTGCTCCATAAATGCAAACAAAGACATGGATGGATAGAGCACCACAATGTTAACAAAACATCCTTACTGATCATACTCAAAAGAGGCACGGATCACTAGGAAACAACATGAACATATAGCATAATGACAAAATCAGGACAAGGACTTAGTGAAAAACTAAGTCCCTGAAATCAGCATTACCGATTACGCTACTTTGCAAGCTTGTGCTAGTCACCACAATTATCACAAAAATACATGGAAAGCACCTCTGTAAAGATGGCATGGCATATAAGAAAACACATGTAGAGCTCAGGATCATAGCATGCACACATTAAACATGACAAAAATGACAAAAGTCTATTTGATGAAACAGATCTGACAACTTCATCACATAGCCCTCTTCCAACAGCATTTAGGGCATCAAGATGAGCTCAAATGAAAATGACGCAAAGAGATGAAATGATGTACTCGTCGAGACGAACATTTTGATATGCTACACGCGCGAATCGGAGCTATGGGTGGAGAGTTATGATGCGATGAAAAGGCCCAAAAATTACTGAAATCTGGGGGACTTAGTGAAATTTGGACCTCTCGGGAAAAGTCAACGCGGGACTGGATGAAGCGGGACGACACGGATCTGGATCGGGACGACGCGTTTGGATGGGGAGTGGGTGGATCTGATCCCACTCTCCCCGGATCGGGATCTGGCCGGAGCTCCGGCGAGCTTGCGACGTCCGGCGATGAAGGGGATGCCGGGAAGGCGGCGCGGGAGGCCGGAGAAGCTCGGGGCGACGATGGGCGAGGGCGGCCAGCGAGCCCCTGGCGCGGGAGGCGGGTGGAGGCGCGGGCGCTCCGGCGCATGTTGAACAGCGGCGGGGCAGGCGGGCTCCGGCGAGCGGCGGGCCGGCGAGCTCGCTCGTGGCGGCGGAGCTAGGGCAGAGCGGGCTGCGCTAGGGCGGTGGCGAATGGGCCAGGCGGCGGCGGGATCTGGGCCCACGCGGTACCTAGATGGGCTCCGCGGGCCGCGGCGGCGGAGACGGCGGCGAACGGTGATGTGGCCGGCGCGGATTGGCTGAGGGCGAGGGCACGGACATGTCCGGAGCGGTGGAGAAGTGTCCGACGGCGCGGAGAGGATGAAGTTAGGGCTTCATCCGCAAATTTCGGGAGGGGAGCACATACTTATATGTAGAGGGAGCTAGGAGAGTCCAAATGAGGTGCGGTTTGCGGCCACGCGATCGTGATTGAACTACCAAGATGATGGAGGAGGTTTAGGTGGGTTTTGGCCCACTTTGGATGGGTGTTGGGCTGCAACACGCACGAGGCCTTTTCGGTCCCTCAGTTAACCGTTGGAGTATCAAACGAAGTCCAAATGGCATGAAACTTGACAGGCGGTCTACCGGTAGTAAACCAAGGCCGCATGACAAGTCTCGGTCAAATCCGAAAATGTTTAGCACCCGTACATGAAAAAGAGATAGAAAGGGACACCGGGTGACATAGGAGCGCCGGATTGCAAAACGGACAATGGGGAAAATGCTCGGATGCATGATACGAACATGTATGCACATGATGACATGATATGCAATGCATGACACGCAAGCAATGACAAGGAAACAAACAGCGAATAACTGGAGGACACCTGGCACATCGGTCGCTGGGCGTTACAGTATCGCCCTAGGTTATAACTGTCTCATGATGAATATCATCCAACAAGTCACAGATCCAATGCCTACGAGTTTATCTTATATTGTTCTTGCTAAGTTACTACTGCTATCATCACTATTACACTAGCTACAAAATCACTTCTGTCATTGTTACTTTTACCATTGCTACTGCTACTATTATCAAAACTATCATATTATTTGGCTACTGATTACTTGTTGCGGATAATTAATCTCCAGGTGTGGTTGAATTGACAACTCAGTTGCTAATACCTTCAAATATTCATTGGATCCCCTTGTGTCGAATCTATGAATTTGTGTTGAATACTCTACCCTCAAGAACTGTTGTGATCCCCTATACTTGTGGGTTATCATTGCTCGCTGTTGAGGGGCTTGCGGTGCACTCTGCTCGCATCCGTCCGCGCGTTTTTCTTGCCATTGAGGCGGTCGCGGCGTGCTCCACTCTGGCGTCCCTGCGTGCCCTCTGCTCTCCGTTGAGGCAAATTTACAATGGCAACGGTTCATAATTGTCTTACATATTCGGGATAATTTAAAATGCCACAAGATGCAAGGCCCAAAACACTCATGACCTACTTATGCATACAATTATAATAAAATATGGCTAAAGGGCCGATCCGGCGGCCTTCGGACGACGGTCTTCTCGGACTCCATGATCTGCATATCACCCTTGCGGATGTTCATTATGTGTAATATACTAATCATCTCACATGAGTACTCATAGCCGCATCGTGTGTGATACTCCTAGCCACCGCAAGCAACTAGTTTGCATTTTTCAAAGTTTTTTGTACAAACATAATCGCACACTAACTTACTATAGTAATTGTCTGTGTTATAATTTCTCATCGCAAATAGTTCATTCGAGTGGGTTGTTTACTGCGTATCACACACATCTTGTTTACACGAATCATTTGTGTTCTTTTGCCTTATTGCAAATGCCGCATATCACACACATCTTGTTAAGTTGAACCGTTTCTGTTCTCTTCCCTAATCGAAAATAGTTTGTCCGAGTGAACCGTATGTTGTATATCGCACACACCATGATCTGGCTGACCATTTCTATTGCATTCCCTAATAGCACACAGTTCATCAGAGAGAACTGTATGCCGTATATCACACAGACATTCATATGGTTGCCCGTTTCTGTTGTTCTGCCTCATCGCAAATAGTTCTACTAGATCAACTGTATGCCCAGCATCACACATGTAACTAAAATCTAAACCGAGTTTGATGTATCCGCCATCACAAAAGTTTTGCATCTTTTTTGACGGTTCTTTTACATCCCCATTTGCGATTAATGCATCCTACACCATTTCGTCAAAGGGTCTCTGATCGTAGTGTCGCGTTAGCAGCATCCTGGAGTAATGAGATGCAGGCAGGAGTCGGTCTACTAATCTCGGACATGATGCCTATATATTGATCATTGACTTGGATATCGTCATAATTATTTGATATTCTATCAATTGCCCAACAGTAATTTGTTTACCCACTGTGTGCTATTTCTTGAGAGAAGCCAGTAGTGACATCTACGGCCCCGGGCTTATTCTTTATCATAGTTGCCTTCAGATCTATTTTTAATCGCATTTGTTTTCAGATCTATTATTCCAAAACCCCAAAAATACCTTGTTGCATATTTTTATTTTTATTTTTTGTGTTATTGTGAGATCTATTTATCCAAAATCGCACAAACCAATCTATCTTTTTCCCGAGGAGGGATTGACAACCCCTCCTATGTGTTGGGTTGAAATTATTTGTTCTTTGTGTGCAGGCACCTTTTACATGGTGTTGCTTGGTTCAGCTACTTGATTGATATTGGTTTCATAATTGAGGGAAATACCTACCGTAGTTGTACTGCATCTTCCATTCCTCTTTGGGTAAATACAGACGCAATTTCAACCGACATCATGTCACATACATCAATGAATAGATTGAAGTTTACTGTGTTGCCGATGGTGCCCGAATTTAGTGCTTGGATTCGCGAACTCACATAGATCGAAAACTTGCTATAGTGCGGGAGCCAATGACGGAGATCTAACCATTGGAATTGGCTTCAATTTTGAGGAGTGGGGCGGAATTATATACGACATGATTTCACCGGAGGGATTGATACGTCCATTTTGCATCATCTATTCTGCACATCTCCAAATGAGCTAAAACTTCACGAGAATTTTTGATGGAATATATAAGAATTATTGGAGAAAATAACTACCAGAGGTGGCCCACCAGGTGGGCACAACCCACGTGGGCGCGCTAGGTAGCCCAGGTGCGGCCTGCTGGGTTGTGCCCTCCTCGGCCCACCTCTAGTGCCCCTCTTCTAGTATATAAGTCATTTTAACCTAGAAAAATAAGGAGGGGACTTTCAGGACAAAACGTCGTCGTCCCGAGGTGGAACTTGGGCAAGAGTACTTTTGCCCTACGGCGGAGCAATTCCGTCGAGGGAACTTCCCTCCTGGTCGTCATCATCATGACCAACAACTCTCCCATCTTGGGGAGGGAAATATCCATCAACATCTTTAATAGCACCATCTCCTCTCAAACCCTAGTTCATCTCTTGTGTTCAATCTTTGCACTGGAACCTTAGGTTGGTGCTTGTGGGTGACTAGTAGTGTTGATTACATCTTGTAGTTGATTACTATATGGTTTATTTGGTGGAAGATTATATTTTCAGGTCTGCCATGCTATTTAATACCCCTCTGATCTTGAGCGTGATTATCATTTGTGAGTAGTTACTTTTGTTGTTGAGGTCACGGGAGAAATCTTGTTGCAAGTAATCATGTAAAATTGATATGTGTTCGATATTTTGATTATATGTATGTTGTGATTCCCTTAGCGGTGTCATGGGAACGTCGACTACATGGCACTTCACCTTATTAGGGTCTAAGGGAATGCATTGTGGAGTAGTTATTAGATGATGGGTTGTGAGAGTGATAGAAGCTTAAACCCAAGTTTAGGCACTACTTTGTAAGAGACTGATGTGGATCCAAAAGTTTAATGCTATGGTTAGATTTTATCTTAATACACTACTACAGGATGCTGCTAACGCGACACTATGATCAGAGACCCTTTGACGAAACTGTGTGCGATGCAATAATCACAAACAGGGATGTAAAAAAACCATCAAAAAACTGCAAAACATTTGCGATGGTGGAGCCATCAAACACGGTTCAGATTTTAGTTATGTGTGCGATTCAGGGCACACGGTTAACATGTTAGAACTGTTTGCGATGAGGCAGAACAACAGAAACGGGCAGCCATATCAATGTGTGTGCGATATGAGATATATAGTTCTTTCCAATGAACTGTTCGCTATTAGGGAGTGCAACAAAAACGGTTAGCCAGATCAAGGTATGTGCGATATAGGACATATGGTTCACTCGTACGAACTATTTTCGATTAGCGAACACAATAGAAATGGTTCAACTTAACAAGATGTGTGTGATACGTGGCAAACAGCCAACTCGGATGAACTGTTTGCGATGAGAAATTACAACACACAGAGTTAATACAGTTGCACTACTAGGGAAAAGCCTAGTAGTAGCGTGGGTTTCTTGCCTATTAGTAGCGCGGGGAACCGCGCTTCTAGTAAGGCGCTACAGCTATTACTTAGCAGTAGCGTGTGCGGCACATGCTACTGCTAAGACATATAGCCGCAACGCGTGTTTACCCTGGCGCTACTGCTAATCTAACTAGTAGTAGCGTGTTTCCTGTCCATCGCTACTAGTATTATTTTTTGCATTTTTTTTATTTTTAGTGTATTTATACGCCGTTATACAAATTTTGGTATAATACAAATTATGAGGTTGTTATATCAATATGTCCATGACAGTGTGTCAAATGAAGGTGGATTAGGTTCAAGTGGAGCCAACATGTGGTGCATGTCAAAAGTATACTACTAATCCAAACTTGATCTAGTTTGGACTAGTAGTACTTTCGATGTGCACCTCATGTTGCCTCCACTTGAATCTAATCAGCCAACACAAGCTATTTAATCATCATCATAGTCATTACCACCAACAATAGCTATTTAATCATCATAGTCATAGTGTAGCACACATCATCATCTTCAAACTCATTCTAGCTAGCTAATCACCACCAACACTAGCTGCGGTAGCTATATCTAATCACCACCAACACTAGATAATAATAATCATCATAGTCATTACCACCAACACTAGCTATTTGATCATCATAACTCATTTCTAGCTAGCTAATCACTCATGTTGCTCTCTCTCAGGTAAAATAGCATAAAACATGTGTAGCACTCCTGCTTCATCAAGTTGGAGCATGCAGATGAACCTGTCTCCTAATCGTGGGTTGCGCTTCTGATTGCTTCCCCCTAGTACTTCTCTGCGATCGTTCACAATTTTGCTCCAGTCTTTCACTATTAAGCATTCCTTTCTATTAGAAATCCTGAATGCACTAAAGTGCATTGTAGGATGTTGGTCGTAAGCTAACAATTCTCATGCGACCTTTAGTCTCGATCCAATGAGGCAAAACATTCATCGGGAGTCCCTGTTGAAGAACATCGTATAGTACATACTTAGCAATGAGGTTTAGCTTAAAAAATAATTTATGCAAAAGATGCACTGAGGACAAATAGTAAAAAATCTTACCATCTTTCCTAAATAGACGTGACCGTAGTTCAGTACGAACACTATTCGTCGCGCGTTTGGAGTACTAAGATTTTTAAGTCCAGAAAAATAATTTGTCTTGACAGTATGAAGATCCTCAAGCCATGAAACATAATGACTTATCTCCTCGCAGTTTAGTTCAGCCCCGGGACAGTAGTAGGTCATGTCTACCAAGCGCTGGACATGTTTGCTTGAACGGAAATAAGTTGTCAATAGAAATTAGTTGTCAACTATTTTAGAATAAACAATATCGAAGACATAAATATGGTTGAGAAACTCACATAATGGTATAACTGGAGGCATATGCACATTGACCCAGATGTCGATATTACCATCAATATCATCTTCCGGACGAATATCAAAGGTGATAACCATATCAGGCTCAAATGCATAAGTCTTGCATACTGCTAGCCAAGTTTTGCATTCAAAATAGATGTACGTGTCTGTGTTGTATAATTTTGCATGGAAAGTATAACCATGCTCGGTCTTCATGTAAACTCTCTTTACCTCCATAGTAGTTTTCATAGGACTGAAACCTATCTTATCCAAGACAAAAACTCTTGCATGGCAGGGGATACGCTAGTACAATAGTAAAAAAATTTAAATTATAAGTTGAAGCAAATGAAGTAGATGTCATGCTTAATTACGAAAAAAGACTTGTCGTTGTGACTTACTGTATCCACTTCAAAGTTCTCGTCCAGCTTGATGCTGAAGCGCCTATCATCATCTAGGAAGATTCTGATGCACAGGCCATGCTCATCTTCGCAGTATTCGCAAATACCGAAATCCTTTTCGTCATCAGACATTTCCTATGTTCATAGTTGAAACATTAATTGAAAATCAATCGAAGGCAACTGCCAGGATATTCAACACAAAAATCCGGGGCATTCGATATTTCCTACATATTCTGGCATAAGTCATGCCAAAATTCACGGAAAAATCCGGCATGACCTTTGCTAAAATAGGACATATCGAGCGCATGAAATTTGCCGAAACGGAAATAAATCAACACTTCGGCAAAACATGGGCCACTCAGAGGTGTAACCTGCAAACATGACCGGCCACTTGGGCAAGCACAAATCCTATTTGAGCAACACAAGATATACATTTAAAAATATCTTATAGGACTCATATTAACATGAGAATTTAATAAGCAAAACGAAATCGTAAAATAAATAAGTATTCAAATGAGCATGCATTTTATAAGCAAAAGTAAATCATCTCATGCGTCCGTACATCGTCGAATATTATCACTAATACATCCCGACTAGTATCATACATATAACATCACTAATACAACTAAAACTGTAGCGCACGACGGGTATCAGCGCGGGCGGTGGACACCCAAAGATAAGGAACCATCACAGGATCATAGCTCTAGTGAGATCCCTGGAGAACCTGCCAGGTATCGGAGAACCTGTCCTCCAACAGAAACAAGTAGCGATGGACGTGCGTGTCCTCCTCCCTGACACGGTGACATACCACCTCCGCGGGGTCCTCAAGCCTCTGCACCGTCACTGGCCCACACGACTTCCACCAAAGAAGGTTTGGGACAACGACGGGCTGGCTCCTCACCAAGATGCACCCCCGGTAGGTAGCGCCTCCAGTACCAGCCCGGCGGAGCCCAGTCCCGGGCATGGCCCATCTGGTCAAGCACGTGTCCTCCGCCAATTCGAAGACGAGGATGCGGGATAGGCATCATCGACGTCGATGCGGGAATAATTGCTTTAACTAAAAAAATAACAAAAATGGGACATCTTCAACTAGTTCTATTAATTCAACTAGTTCTTACTAAAAATAAACTTACTATAAATAAAATTAAACTAGTACATAATTAGTACCTAGTTCTTACTAACTAATTAGTACCTAGGAACTATTGCCTTATTTACCATCTAATTTGATGAACCTAGGGGTGGAAAGTGGTAGCGGATAATACGAAATATCCGATATTCGTATTCGATCGAATATTCCAATTACCCAACTTAATAGTCAAATAATTTTACTCGTTTTATGATTAATCTTAGAAATTATTATGCATTACAATAGTGTTTATTCATAAACCTATTTGTCATTGACTTATTGTATGTCACAAGTTGAATACTTCATGTCACATAGCTATTGACTAATACACTTAAGCAATATGTCGCTATTATTCGTATCCGTTCCGAATCAAGAAAACATCCAATTCATTTCCACCCCTAGATGAACCCTAACTAATTTGATGCAATTAAAATTTGAAGAACCCTAGGCAGAGGTAGGGGAGGGGGAGGAGCAGGCGTGCTCACCTCGGGTGCCTGCGGCGAGGGAGGGGCAAGCGGCGTCGAGGTCGGGGTCGGGGCTCGGGCGCTCGGCAGAGGGCGGCATCGAGGTCGGGGGCGGCGTTGAGGTTGGGGTCAGGGGCAGCGTCGAATCCGTGGTCGGGGGCGGCGCGCGGCGGCCGACCGGTGACGGTGGCGGCGACAGCATGGAGGAGTTTGGACTTGGGGGAAGTTGTCGTGGGGAGGAACAAACCGCGCGGTTAAGTCAAAACTAGCAGTAGCGCGTTATGGGAAGTGCGCTACTGCTAAGTTAGCTATAGCGCGCTTCCGGATATGCGCCACTACTATTCCTTTCTCTTTTTTCCATCTTTTCATTTATTTTTATTTACATTTTATTCTTTTCCTTTCTCCTTTTTCTATTTCTTTCATTTTCATTTACTTTTCTATTTGATTTTCATTTAATTTTATTTCCATTAGCAGTAGCGCCTTTCTGCGTAAACGCGCTACTACAAACCAACCAGCAGTAGCGTTGTTCGTAGTAGATCGCTACTACTATGTGTAGCCTATCGGCGCACTACTGCTAAAATTGTATTTGTAGCGCGGTTTGCGCCAACACGCTACTACTACTTAGCACTAGCGTGCTTTTTTAACATGCGCTACTGCTAAAGTTCTATGTATAAGGTTTTCCCAGTAGTGTTAGTTCGGGTGCGATTCTGTGTGTACAAAAAACTTTGAAAAATGCAAACTAGTTGCTTGCGGTGGCTAGGAGTATCACACGCGATGCGTCTACGAGTACTCGTGTGCGATGATTAGTAAGTTACACATACGGCCGCAAGGGTGCTATGCTGATCATGGAGTCCAAGAAGACCATCGTCGCAAGGCCGCCAACTTAGCATTTTAGCTTATATTTTATTATAATTGTATGCATATGTAGGTTGTGAGTGTTCTGGGCCTTGCCGCATGTGGAATTTTAATTATCCTGAACATGTAAGACAATTATTAAGAATTATTAATCATTGCCATTGTAAATTTGCTTCAATGGCAAGTAGAGCGCGCAGGGGCGTCAGAGTGGAGCGCGCCGTGGCCGCCTCAATGGCGAGAAAAACACGCGGACGGACGTGAGCAGAGCGCGCCGCGGCTGCCTCAACTATGAGCAACCACGTGGTTAACCTTCTGCCATCAATAAATTTTGACCTTGTTTCTCGTCACATTGCAGATTACAACGCAATAAGTAATTGCAAATCTTTTCATAACTATCAAACTAATATGTGTTCACAATTAGCACCGGTCTATGAAAACTACGCACTCGAAGATTACTTCACAGTTCCTCTCCTCATCACCCACAAAACTAGTCTTTCCTACGAAGTCGTTCCGCCATGACCGGTAGGAGGAGTTTAGGGTGGACATATAACCAGGCAGCAAAGACCAAGGCCGTGGAAGCACTAGAGACATCCCGCCGCGAAGCCGTAGCCGCAGCAGAGATGTCCCAGCGCGTCGCGGAGCCCTTGAACGAGCTCTCACGGGCACGCAAGTGCTCTCACAAGCTCATCCGCGGCGTCGGCCATCGTGACTAGCCGGCGTTCCTGAAGTCCTTCGCCGGCGATGATGACATTCTCACTGGCGTCACTATGCAACAGGAGTTGGTCAATGGCTTGATGAAGCTGCTCAAGATTAGCGATGGCTCGGTTGACAAGGCAACTGGCCTCATCGAGCAACTCATGGGTGACATTGCGAAGATCCTCAAGTTGCTCACCGAGAAGGAGGAGGAGGCCGCCGGCTGGAAGATGCTGCATGACGCTGGCATCGATCATCGAGGAACTAATGGGTGACTTGAGGAAGCTCCGGATCGAGCAGGAGTAGGAGGTGGAGGAATCCATGGCTGCTTTCAAGCAAAGTCGTGAAGAATTGAAGAAGGAGCTGGAGGATGTCGTTGCCCGGCGATCCATCGACAAGTAGAGAGGGTAGTGACCCAGATCGTTGTCTGCAATTTCCTTCTTCTCTTTCCCTCGTGTCTTCCGGACTTTGCCACATGTGGCATTTTAAATTATTCGGAATATGTAAGACAATTATTATCTGCGCCATTGTAAATTTGTCATTGTATTATCCGTTGCCATTTTAGTTGTGGTCGTATTATCCGTTTCCCTATGTGGCAATTTAAATTAGGGAGGAATATGAGTTGAAAATACGAACAAAGCAAATGCTGCCATGGGATCACAAGCAAACACCCTCCGTCCAGGTGCTTTAATTAACCCATTAATGGAGAAGTTGTGAGCGAGGTGGGCGGCGGCTGGTGCAAGGAGGTCAAAGAGCTCGCTTCCCGGTGAGCATGGGCGGCCTTGCTGCTCGCACGTCTCCCATCGAGCCTACAAGGTGGACAGGATGCACATGTCCCGTTGAGCCTACACGGGGGACTGCTCGCATGTGTCCCGTAGAGTCTGCATGGTGGACTTCTCCCGCTCGTCCCGTCTAATCAAACAGCTGCACGCACGCCATCGAGTATGGTTAAATTTCAACAAGGTTAATATAATACAACCGTTTGTGATATTAACATGTCAGCTTTTTGTTTCAAAAAGGACTTCATTGGCTACTAATGTGTGCCCCTCTTCTCTAACTGGACGATTTTTTTACCACGACATATATGTGCCATGTCATGAAACAATGCCAAGTTTCATATTTTTGGGTGAGTTTTTGATTTACTGGGATTTAAAAACCGAGATTCTCAATGTTTCAGGACGACGACAAGTTTGTAATTCATTCCCATTCCTTAAATAAGACCTAAACATGCACCCAATGAAACATTTACGATTTCCCACCAATTTTGCTTCACTGGAGCATGTGCCGTAGAAAACTTAGTAATTAGTGATATATACACTGGCCAAACGAACCCTGAATAGTTACAAATTTCAGCCCGACACTCCTGTTATTCTATGTTGCCTGTAGAATCCAAAGTTCAAGGTGAGAAGAGGTAGCGATTATCATTTCGCCCATAAGAGGGGCAATATTCCCTATCGGAACCATGAGGGTTGTGCCAGACTCCGGTTTGTAAGAGGCTTGTAATATAGTTTCGCCCAAATTGGACAATTATATGTACCATTTAGTGACACCATGCCAAGTTTCATGATTTCCTGGTGAGTTTTGGATTTACAGAGATTTAAAAACCGAGATTCGCAATGTTTGTGTCCAAGCCAGGACAGCGAGACGGTTGAATTCGTTCCCATTCATTCCATGGGACCTAAACATGCACCCCAAGGAAACATGTACATTTTTCTAGCGATTTTGGTGCTCTGGAGCATGTATTTGTTGTTTGGATTTGAATTATGGACATTAAATACCTATAAAACTCAATTAATGAATAAAAAAGGTCAAACGAACCCTGAATAATTTCAAAGTTCAGCGTGAATCTCCCATTGTTCCGTGTCCCGTGTAGAAGAAAATACTACGAGGCTAGAAGAGGGAGCGATTATCGTTTGGCCCACAAGGGGACACGTTTCCCTATCGAGACCACGAGGGTTCTTGCAACAGGCTCTAGTTTGTAAGAGGTTTGTAATAAAGCTTGGCTCAAATTGGCAATGTTTTTATCATGACATATATGTGCCATGACGTGACACCATGCCACCTTTGATGACTTTCTTGTGAGTTTTGGATTTACGGGGATTTAAAAAACGAGATTCGAAATGTTTGAGGATGAGCCAGGACACATGTACAGTTGTAATTCGTTCCCATTCCTGGCATGGGACCTAAACATGCACCCAAGGACACATGTGTTTTTTCTAGCCATTTTGGTGAACTGGAGCATGTATTTGAAGTTCATATTTGAATTATGGACATTAAATGCCTAGGAAACTAAATTAGTGTTTAAAAAGGCCAAACTGACCCTGAATAAGTTTAAATTTCAGCACATATATCATGTCATTCTATGTTGCCGGTGGAAGAAAATAGAAGGCGAAAAGAGGCAGTGATTACGTTTCGCCCACAAGGGGAACACGTTCCCTATTAGAACCATGAGGCTTCTTTGAGAGAAGCTCCGGTTTGTAAGAGTTTTGTGATAAAGCTTGGCCTAAATTGGACAATGTTTTACCACGACATATATGTGCCATGACGTGACACCATGCCACCTTTGATGACTTTCTGGTGAGTTTAGGATTTACGGGGCCTATAAAACCGAGGATCCAAATGTTTGAGGACGAG
This sequence comes from Triticum dicoccoides, assembly GCF_002162155.2. Classification (NCBI taxonomy): domain Eukaryota; kingdom Viridiplantae; phylum Streptophyta; class Magnoliopsida; order Poales; family Poaceae; genus Triticum; species Triticum dicoccoides. The sequence goes on along the minus strand of NC_041382.1, from coordinate 247,412,890 downwards.
CCAGGATGCGGGTACGGTTATAATTCGTTCCCATTCCTGGAATTGGAGACCTAATCATGCACCCAAGGACACATGTATAAATTTTCTAGCCATTTTGGTGAACTGGAGCATGTATTTAAAGTTCAGATTTGAATTATGGACATTAAATGCCCAGGAAACTCAATTAGTGTATAAAAAGGCCAAACGAACCATGAATAAGTTTAAATTTTGGCACGGATAAACTGTCGTTCCATGTTGCCCATAGAAGAGAATACAAGGCAAAAATAGGCAGTGATTACATTTCACCCACAAGGGGACACGTTTCCCTATCGAAACCACGAGGCTTCTTTGAGAGAGTCTTGTAATAAAAAATGCGCCAAAATGGACGAAAAAAATTCCTCGACATATATATGCCATGTCGTGACACCATCCCAATTTTCACGATTTTCTTGTTAGTTTTGGATTTACAGGATTTAAAAACCGAGATTCTTCTGATGAAATGTTTTCAAATAGCACACGGTTCACTCACGAAAGTCGTTTTCCTATGAAACCGTGGCCGATGCCCCCCTTCCCCCCCTGATGTGTGCGCGATCTGAGTCGTGCGTTCTGATTGGCCAGAACCCAAACCCCACGGATCGTACATGTGCACTGTTGGATGCTCCCAGATCGAACGGCAACCTAAGCCCTTTCGACAGCACATGCAGTACATGGGTAAGCACTATGCGCATGCGTTGTTCTAGCTCACGCTTCCTTCTCCACTAGGTTTTCTAAATAGGCTACCGTTTCTCGCCCCTCCTCTCATCGGTTTCCCACCTCTTCTACCATCGTTTTCCCGCTACCAGTGTCAGTGATCATTGAAGGCTAGCGGCGACACACCCACCATGTAAATATCCCACACAGTTTCTACAAGCACAAATGTGTGTGATAGTGATACGTCTCCAACGTATCTTTAATTTTTGATTGTTCCATGCTATTATATTATCTGTTTTGGATGTTTAATGGGCTTTAATATACATTTTTATATTATTTTTGGGACTAACCTACTAACCAAAGGCCTAGTGCAAATTGTTGTTTTTTTGCCTATTTCAGTGTTTCGCAGAAAAGGAATGTCAAACGGAATCCAAACGGAATGAAACCTTCGGGAGAGTTATTTTTGGAACAAACGCAATCCAGGAGAATTGGAGTGGACGTCAAGGAAGCAACGAGGCGGCCACGAGGTAGGAGGGCGCGCCCCCCACCCTCGTGGGCCCATCGTGGCTCCGTTGACCTACTTCTTTCGCCTATATATACTCATATACCCCGAAAACACCCGAGAGCACCACGAAACCCTATTTCCACCGCTGCTACCTTCTGTACCCGTGAGATCCCATCTTGGGGCCTTTTCCAGCGCTCCGCCGGAGGGGGAATCGATGACGGAGGGCTTCTACATCAACACCATCGCCTCTCCGATGATGTGTGAGTAGTTTACCACAGACCTTCGGGTCCATAGTTATTAGCTAGATGTCTTCTTCTCTCTCTTTTGATCTCATTACAAAAGTTCTCCTCGATTCTCTTGGAGATCTATTCGATGTAATTCCTTTTTACGGTGTGTTTGTCGAGATCTGATGAATTGTGGGTTTATGATCAAGATTATCTATGAACAATATTTGATTCTTCTCTAAAATATTTTATGCATGATTTAATATCTTTTCAAGTTTCTTCGAATTCTCAATTTGGTTTGGCCTACTAGATTGATCTTTATTGCAATGGGAGAAGTGCTTAGCTTTGGATTCAATCATGGGGTGTCCTTCCCTAGTGATAGCAGGGGCAGCAAGGCATATATTGTATTGTTGCCATCGAGGATAAAAATATGGGGTTTATATTGTATTTCTTGAGTTTATCCCTCTACATCATGTCATCTTGCCTAATGTGTTACTCTGTTCTTATGAACTTAATACTCTAGATGCATGCTTGATAGCGGTCGATGTGTGGAGTAATAGTAGTAGATGCAGAATCATTTTGGTCTAATTTGTCGTGGACTTGACGCCTATATACATGATCATGCCTTGATATTCTCATAACTATGCGCTTTTCTATCAATTGCTCGACAGTAATTTGTTCACACACCGTAGAATTTGCTATCTTGAGAGAAGCCACTAGTGAAACCTATGGCCCCCGGGTCTATTCTCCATTATATTATTCTCCCGTCAACACGCCATTTCTGTCGCTGTTTATTTTGTAATCTTTATTTTCCAATCTATACAACAAAAATACGAAAAATACTTATCTTATTATCTCTATCAGATCTCACTTTAATAAGTGACCGTGAAGGGATTGACAACCCATTTATCGCGTTGGTTGCGAGGTTCTTGTTTGTTTGTGCAGGTACGAAGGACTTGCGTGTAATCTCCTATTGGATTGATACCTTGGTTCTCAAAAACTGAGGGAAATACTTACGCTACTTTGCTGCATCACTCTTTCCTCTTCAAGGGAAAACCAACGCATGCTCAAGAGGTAGCAGATAGGAGGGAGTAGGTCCCATAGGGTGACCAGCGTGAAACGCCTTAATGGCAAGGAGGCAATTCTTATCAGCAAGGGCCGGCTTCCCATCTGCTAGCCTAGTCGAATAGAACGTAGAAGTTAAGCGTGCTCGGGCTGGAGTAGTCCAAGGATGAGTGACCCGGTGGGAAGTTACATACCTCAAGCTTCATTTAAATGCTATGACACGGTCATTATAGAGATATATTATATCTCTATAGTGACCTATCATGGCATTTATATAAACTTTGGGATGCTTGTTTTGCAAATTTGTATACTATGTTTTTATGGGTTATTTTTTGCTCTAAAAAATTAAAGAATGATTGACTTGACCTATCATGGCGATTATATAAACCTACTATGTTTTATAGGTTATTTTTTCCTCTAAAAAAATTAAAGAATGATTGACTTGACCTGTCATGGCGCTTATATAAACCTTTTTGAAGTTGCATGTCGGGTATAGGGGGCAGTGTGTTCTTTGCGAGCATGTCTCCCTTATGCGACTTATAGATGCGGCACATATCTATGGGCTCCCCGAGGTATATATACTATCCTTTACCGACAATCAGGGGGCCCACACAATCTATCCCTTTGACCCAACAACGAGAAATGTTTGACCATGATGGTTTCCTATTTATACTAGTAAGGTACACGTGCATTGCACGCATGAGATTTGGTAACCAAATTATGAATAAATACCACGCTATAACATGTAAGCTTTGAGTCATATATGCATGATGTAGATGTTCATTTAATTCTTATAGTTCATCTCATCCAAAATCAATTAGTTTTATAAAAAAACCTATTTTAGGATTCATGGAATTGTGCATTGTAAAGCGTAAAGTAAATACAAAAGTGACAATTCATTTAGAAAAAAGTTTGTGCAATTAAGATATGGAAGATTCTAGAGACCAAAGGAGAAGTAATTGTTTTTTGAGGTTTGTGCACTATGCTTAAGTTCAACCATGGAGTCTTCTAGATTGTACATGTGGCAGAATCTGGTAGAATGTAGATGTTATCGAATGGCTAGTAGTGCTTGGATTTGCCATCTCTGTACCATAGGATTGGCTTCATCCAACGACCAACTTTAAAAGTTATTCGCACACTATATAGGGGGATAGATATAGACGTGTCCCATGCTAGACCAAATAAAGTTTGAGCC
>NC_041382.1:247394565-247408914 GCF_002162155.2 Triticum dicoccoides | reverse complement strand
CATATGTATTGAACCAGGCTCGGAGTCGGGTATGGTGTTCGGTCTGTAATGTAGTTGGTGGCCCATCGAAGTTGTGCATTTGGGATTTACACACATCACACACCATCGTACCATACATATTTTCGTGCCGCATGCAGTGTATATGGGGTCTTCTGATCGACCATGTCTCCCTTTTGCGGTTTTTTATGACGACACACATATCTGTGGGATCCATGAGTGTGTATATATCATCCCATTGACCAATAATGAGGGGTATGTGTTGGCCATGAATGGATTCCTCCTAGTTCGTGTTAGGGCCAGTCACCATCACATGTCGCTCAACGAAAGCTCGAGCTCATGCATTTTCAGGATTCCCTCCCACATGCTCGGATTGCTCGGTTCGACCTACATCATACCATGCGTATCTCGTCCTTAACTACCTTTCCTTCATGGTTGTTGTCTGTATCGAGAGGTAGGAAACACATCTAAATTCTACGTTATTCTATATTGAAAACACACATCACCCCTTCCCGACGTACATCATTTTGGGCCGCAGGCAAGAGGTGCTGGTTTTGTGGTACCTCTCGTGTGATTTTTATGATGGTTCAATATATTGGCCCAAGCGGTTTATCGACAAAAATAGTTGTCATTTGACCAAATGATAGATTCATTGGTCCATCTAATGGTAGTTCATGACAACATGCATTTATGACCAAAGTATCGATCATTACATGCATCCGCCCCACTGACACGAAGTGGGAGGTGGTGGGCCAAGCATCCTAGATAGGAAATATATATATATATATATATATCCAAGGGTGCTTTCGGGTTTGCGAGGCACATGCCACCAAAGTTATGCATTGTGTATTTAAAGTTATAAACGTCCCCAATATTCCTACATATATTTGGCCACTTCCAGGTGGTTCTTGACTTTTGGCCCCTCTCATCGATCTTCGACGAAGCGCCCAACCATGGGCCCGCGCGGTCAAAGTTGTGCATTGGAATTCTGAACGTCATAGACTACCCTTTTCACTCATATATATTTGGTCCACATGCTAGTGTGGTTGTCTTCTGACCCTCTCTAACATTATTTTTTGTGCAAAGACTCTGATGACGCTCAACGGACATGGGTATAATATCTTAACCATGTGTGATTCAAGTGCGCTGTGAATCACCACGCCTGCGCAAGCGCGAGCAAAGGAGGATATGCTGGCTTAACTGTGTGCAAAGCAAGTGCGCTGTAAAACCACCACATGTGCAAGCTAAGGACGGGTAAGTTTATTTGGAAATTAGGACGCACCGTGTGCGATAGACCACTTAGGTAGAAATATAAAAACAAACTACCACTACTGCAAGATGGTGCTAACGCGACACTACGATCAGAGACCCTTCAATGAAACTTTGTGTGATGCCATAATCGCAAATGGTGGTGTAAAAACCCCGTCAAAAAAGGTGCAAAACATTTGCGATGGAGGATGCATTAAACACGGTTCAGATTTTAGTTGCGTGTGCGATGCAATGCATATGATTCATCTCAATTAACTGTTTGCGATCAGGAGGAACAAAAGAAACAGGCAGTCAGATCAAAGGTGTGTGCGATATACGGCATGCGGTTCACTCGGATAAACTACTTGCGTTGAGACATGAGAACAGAAACGGTTCCAATGAACAAGATGTGTGTGATACGCGGCAAACAGGTCTCTAATCAGAAGTGTGTGTGAATACAGATAATAACACAGACGATTACTCCTAATAAGACGTGTGTGTTGTGCGATGGGATTGCATACAGAACAACAACATATATATATATATACACACACACACACACATATATAAGGACATTCTTGCATAACCAAATTAAACATCCACTTACATAGGTGGCTACTACAACCATGGCATTTCCACACACCAAAGTAAACTATTACATGCATAATTACATAGGTGGCTACTACACACATGACATTTCCACACACCAATAAAGTAAACTATATATTCCATGCATGATTAACTAGCATAAACGATCACTTGATCATGATCTACTTCTTGTGATGCTTGCTCTGCTTGTGGCTCGATCCGGGCTCGTCGATTTGGGTAATGAGGCACTTCCTCATGTCAATGATCCGCCTGTGCATCTCATAGCATGTGTACACACCGTTGGCCGCAAACCTGAGGTGAGGTTCATCTAGTTGCCGCATCTAGGCCCCGTGCCAGCATACGGGACCTGTTCTCTGGGCATCCTGCTTCATATTTTCGTACTAAGGGTCGATGATGGTCGAGGCAAGTTCGACCGGGGAGTCCTTCTTTGTGCTGCCCCAAACCCTATAGTGGTCACGGATTTCGACAAGGTTCTTGCAGGCCAAGCTCGTAACACTGAGCACTTTTACATTGTTGGTGGTTTCCACCATGGCGAACTTGTAGTTAGTGATGTTGACAAACCTGTTGAAACAGTCGCAGGGCTCTATGGCCAATGCAGTAGTGGTAGATGAGGACATGATGGCACATGCACAACTGGGTGACAGCAACCTTCTGATATATGTCAGGATGACCGTCGGTGTACTGGAGGTCGATGCCGACCACCTTGTAATTGTCTCCAGCAAGCAACTGATCAACGATGTTGATGTAGTCCTGCAGCACGGCCGGGTCGATGGTGTACACCACCGAGAGATTCATCTTCCTCACGTGGGTCTCCACTCTATGCTCGTTGAACTCCATTGGAGCGCTGCAGGACATCCCCTCTCTACGTGTCGTCATCGGTGTGCTTGTTGTGTTGTGGGGCGCGATTGAAAGGTTCAAGAGACTAGAGTTATAATGGCCGCGGGAATGGAAGGGGAAGCCGGACGGCCAGGAATATAGGCAGGCCCTGATGGCAGTTCTAATTTGCAGCACGTAACTCCATCGTGCCGCACGTAACTACATCGTGTGGCAATGCTCGCGGCGCAACCGCATGCATACGGGGCCCCCGACGTGATCATGCGCCCGCCCAACCGTTGGCGGAGCGCGCACGGAGGGACGTGAGCAAAGCACTCCACGGTCCCCTAAACGGCGAGCAACCATATATATATATATGCATATAGCCGTTGAGCACGCAAGGAAAATCTGTCCACAAGCCGAGCACGCTGACGCACGCGAGCAGAGCGCGCCAACGGACGCGAGTAGAGCGCACCGCGGCGCCTTACGGCGGGATAGACCTTCATTCAATCCAAACAAAATAAGACTGGAATGTACATGTCTGTATTGAGCAAAGGGATCGCACATGTCTGTATTGACTGGAACGAGAATACAATAGCAAAATAAGAATTAAGGCCACGATGATGCGATCGCAGTGGCGGTTAAAGGAGGCGAGAAGAAATATGCATCCATCAACATACGACCTCCTCCTCCTCAACTCAGTGCGCCGACCGGGCTACCGACCGGCGGCTAAGGAGCGGTGTCTTTTGTGGCGAGGTCAAGGTTCTTCTCAACAAAGGCATCCAAGGCTTCTAGCCGGCTAAAGAAGGCCAACATAGTACTCACTAGCCTTGTAGATACCTATGTACACGATTCACTCACACACATGGATGTGTAGGTCGACGGTTTCTTGTAGGGAGAGGCGCCTCGCGGCGAGCGCGACCTCCAGGTGGACATTCTTCATGGCGTCGGTGGGCAGTCGCAGGGCCACTAGTTCTTGAAAGAGGTTCCGACCATGGAGGACGATTAGGGTGGCAGGAAATGAGGAGCCCGGGCACGCAGGCTGGAGGAGTACGGCGATGTCATCGGCGAGCTTCTTGACGACCGCGAACCTATTGGTGGTGCGAATGATCATCTGGTGCAACTAAGAGTCATGGCTGGCATCGACAGCGGCCATCCACCAGCCGGTCGCTAACACCATATGGGGACGATCCATGGTGCCATGCCGCAGACCGGCATCGTGGACCATCTGGCACAACCACTGGCTTCTCGCGCACATCGCCGCCTTGGGTCTGGAGTGGGAACTTTTGCGCTTATTATTGTAGGTGCGTAGGCAAATGCTAAGGTGCATATGATTTGGTAGATGCATTGGAATGGAGGGGCGCCTTTATATGAGTGCAAACTGCGTTGCATTCACATCGTGCTGCCTCTCTTTTCCTGGTCCTCCCATTATCTCCCTCATGCATTCACAAGATGCTAATTGAAGGAGGATGCATCATTGTCCATTCAACATTTCGGGAACAGCTACCCTCTCCCGCGTCTGTATTAAAGCCGTATCGGGAACTATGCCTCCCGTTGTCAAATCGAATAGTACTACACCGCCCGCTGCACGCCTGGCTAAACACGCCTCCTCGCCTCCATCTATGCTTAATTACTGAATTTTAGTTGAAAAAATTAGATACTGCTAGTGATGTTTAGCTTCATATTTTGACAAATCGCAGTGTTACAAGGTTGGCAACTGGCAATGTTACTAGATCAACAAATGTCAATCTTTCTAGTTTGACAAATGACAACATACCCAATATGACAGATGCAAATCGCACGAAATTGTTTGTAAGTGGTTCACACGGGTCATCCAAAAGAACCGTTAGTGTTCAAGAGATGCACAAATCCTGCTCTCACTTTGCACATGGGTGTTCTATCTGAAACCATCATGCTTGTTGTGAGAAGCTTTGGATTGTGAGAAGCATATACCCAAACCTGCCCCAAATGGGACAAAAAATTTACCACGACATGTTGATGCCGCTCCATGATAGCATGCCAAGTATCATGAATTTTAGACGAGTTTTGGATTTACTAGAATTGAAAAACCAGGCATCTCAATGTTTGCCGCCGAGTGATGGTGGCAGGGTGTTTGACATTCATTCTCATTTCTTGCATGGGACCAAAGCATGCACCCAAGGAAAAAGATTTGATTTTTCAACCAATTTATATGCACCGGAGAATGTGCATGTAGTTCAAATTTGAATTATGGACAAAAATGCATTGAAAACTCACTTAATGCATGAAAATGTCCAAAGGAACCCCGAAAAATAACAAAAAATAACACAACACTCCTGTTGTTCTAAGCTGACACGAGGAAAAATTTGAAAGCAATAAGAGGCAATGGATATCGTTTCGTCCCCAAAGGTGGGGCATTCCCTACCGAAATCATAATGCTTGTTGTGAGAAGCTCTAGTTTGTGAGAAGCATATACCCAAACCTGCCCCAAATGGGACAAAAAATTTACCACGGCATGTTGATGCCGCTCCATGATAGCATTCCAAGTTTCATGAATTTCAGACAAGTTTTGGATTTACTAAAATTTAAAAACCAGGCATCTCATTGTTTTGCCAGCAATCAACTGTGCCCTAGTGTTTGAAATTCATTCCCATTTCTTGCATGGGACCTAAGCATGCACCCAAGGACAAAGATTTGATTGTTCAACAAATTTATATGCACTGGAGCATGTGCATGTAGTTCAAATTTGAATTATGCACATAAATGCCTTGAAAACTCACTTAATGCATAAAAATGTCCAAACGAACCCCGAAAAATCACAAAAAATAACACGACACTCATGTTGTTCTATGTTGACACGAGAAAAATTGTGAAAGCAATAAGAGGCAATGGATATCGTTTCATCCCTGAAGGTGGGGCGTTCCGTACCGAAACCATCATGCTTGTTGTGAGAAGCTCTGGTTTGTGAGAAGCATATACCCAAAACCTGCCCCAAATGGGACAAAAAATTTACCACGGCATGTTGATGCCGCTCAATGATAGCATGCCAAGTTTCATGAATTTCAGACGAGTTTTAGATTTACTAGAATTTAAAAACCAGGCATCTCAATGTTTGCGGCCGAGTGACGGTGGCAGGGTGTTTGACATTCATTCTCATTTCTTGCATGGGACCTAAGCATGCACCCAAGGAAAAAAGATTTGATTTTTCAACAAATTACATGCGCCGAAGCATGTGCATGTAGTTCAAATTTGAGTTATGGACAAAAATGCATTGAAAACTCACTTAATGCATAAAAATGTCCAAAGGAACCCCGAAAAATAACAAAAAAAACACAACACTCCTGTTGTTCTAAGTTGACACGAGGAAAAATTTGAAAGCAATAAGAGGCAATGGATATCGTTTCGTCCCCAAAGGTGGGGCGTTCCCTACCGAAACCATCATGCTTGTTGTGAGAAGCTCTAGTTTGTGAGAAGCATATACCCAAACCTGCCCCAAATGGGACAAAAAATTTACCACGGCATGTTGATGCCGCTCCATGATAGCATTCCAAGTTTCATGAATTTCAGACAAGTTTTGGATTTACTAAAATTTAAAAACCAGGCTTCTCAATGTTTTGCCGGCAATCAACGGTTCCCTAGTGTTTGAAATTCATTCCCATTTCTTGCATGGGACCTAAGCATGCACCCAAGGACAAATATTTGATTTTTCAACCAATTTATATGCACCGGAGCATGTGCATGTAGTTCAAATTTCAATTATGCACATAAATGCGTTGAAAACTTACTTAATGCATAAAAATGTCCAAACGAACCCTGAAAAATCACAAAAACTAACACGGCACTCCTGTTGTTCTATGTTGACACGAGAAAAATTGTGAAAGCAATAAGAGGCAATGGATATCGTTTCGTCCCCAAAGGTGGGGCGTTCCCTATCAAAACCATCATGCTTGTTGTGAGCAGCTCTGGTTTGTGTGAAGCATATACCCAAACCTGCCCCAAATGGGACAAAAAATTTACCACGACATGTTGATGCCGCTCCATGATAGCATGCCAATTTTATGAATTTCGAACGAGTTTTGGATTTACTAGGATTTAAAACCAGGCATCTCCATGTTTTTCCGGCAATCAACGGTGCCCTGGTGTTTGAAATTCATTCCCATTTCTTGCTTGGGACCTAAGCATGCAACCAAGGACAAAGATTTGAGTTTTCAACCAATTTATATGCACTTGAGCATGTGCATGTAGTTCAAATTTGAATTATGCACATAAATGCTTTGAAAACTCACTTAATGCATAAAAATTTCCAAACGAACCTTGCAAAATTCCAGTTCTTTTATGACACATATATAGTTGCATGATCACTGCAGATAAAAGGTCTAGCAATTCAAACACCGTCCATGGCCACTGTGACCCCATTATGTAATTCAAATCATGACGAAAAATGAAGTGGATCCCACACAGTTTATTATAACCAACCATGTGAGATGCAGCACAAAATATCTTCCGACCGTGTCTGAATAAGGTACCGTGTCTGATGACACTTTGCGCGCCAGTTTTTTGGCTGAAACTATTCCAAATTTTTGGCTTCCACAGAATTATCTACCTCCCCACCCCTCCCCCTTACCAAAAGCCACATTTCACATGTTTTCGCCTTCCTTTCGAAGTTGAAACCTTCACTCCTTGCTTGCAGCGTTGCCGCCTCCTCGCAGATGACCCTCCTTCACGCTGCTCAGCCTCGCCTATCCAGGCAGGTAATCCACACCCGACCCCATCCTCCTCCTCCTTCCACATCCCACATGCCCCGACCGCCGGCGTGAGCGTGACACCTTCCACCCAAATCTCTGACCCCTCCACCAAATAAGTGCCGACCTAAGCCATGGTGCACGTAGTATAGCCAGGACCTCAAGGAGCATTTGGTAGCGGAGAAGCAAATCGCGGCCGCACATACGGATGAGGTCGCGATGGCTGCCATTTGTGCCGACCCCTAGATCTTGGAGGAGCACCTCGCCGTCGAGGCCACCATTGACGCCTCACGCGCCGACGCCGCGATGCGGTTGGCTGCTTTAAACGACAGTTCGTGGCATTTTCTCGAGGCCACCATCGGTGCCTTCGACAAAGACTACGAGGTGTTTTCTCAGCGTGCACATGCTTACCTCATCTCGAGAGACAGCAGGTTGGTGCCCGGAGCGGCTCAGGCAACTCACCACTACACAAGGACACCCACGATGCAGAGGCCTCGCCCTCTTCCATGTCCAAGGAGCCAATCTTCATCGATATCTCGGACAATGAGGAGTAGCTTGTCTTATTAGCTCACTATAAGGACCCATGTTCAGTTTGCTAGCTATTGCCTTTCCTTAACAAATTCTAGTGAATTGTGCTATCTAATTTTGCCATGCAATCTTCTTCTATAGTGTATATGTTCTATATGTCATGCAATGTGGTGTTTAATTAACTGCTTAGTTCAATTCTGTAAATGTGATGTTCAATTCTTTAGGGTGCAATATTTCCAAGTTGTTATGCATGCTTGGTTTGGTTAATTGTCTGATCTTCTATTAGGACTATGTTATATTGTTCAATTGGTGTTTAGTTAACTGCTTGGTTCATTTGTTGTGGCTTGGTTCACTTGTTGTGGTGTTTATTTAACTGCTTGGTTCAATTCTATAATGCGATGTGCAGTTGTTGTGGCTGCATTCTGTTATTGTATAACATGTCAGGAATAAATTGAATTTGGATGTACTAAATACATGAGAAACAAATACAATTGCTATATTTCCAAATTGTTAAGCATGCTTGGTTTGGTTAACTGTCTGATCTTCTATTAGGAGTATGTTATATTGTGCAATGTGGTGCTCAGTTAACATTTGGTTCATTTGTTGTGGTGTTTAGTTAACTGCTTGGTTTAATTCTGCAATGCGATGTTCAATTTCTGTGGCTGCATTCTGCTATTGTATACCATGCCAGGAATAAATTGAATTTGGCGGCACTTAATACATGAGAAACATATACAAGTGCTATATTTGCTTGTTCTTAATCATGCTTGGTTTTGACAAATGGATTTTCCATGTGGCTTGAATTAATCTGATGAATCTGCAATGTGCTTATTTTTCATCAACATATTTTGCTGATAGCATGCGAACCCTTACTTAAACTGATGACTAACTACCTTATATGTGTTGCAGGGAAACAATGGGAAGCACCGAGGTTTACAAGATGGTACTAACTATTATACCTTGCCTTTTTTATTCCTTTGCCCCGTTTCCAATATAGAGAAGATATTTATGCACATCCTTGTTTTCAGTGTTCACTAATGATTACCTCTCAAACCACCTCTGTGGTCAGGAGGTGAGGAAAGTTTTCATACAACACCGAGGGTTCGATATTGAAGTGTTCCTGAAGAGGCCGAAGGATGGACGGTCAATCATCCACAGGCACTGGCCTAAAGTTGCAAAGTCCTTCAACTTGAATGAAGGCTCAATATTCGCCTTTCACTTCAGCAGTTTTCTAGATGAGATGCATCTCTCTATGTACCATCTATGATGCTAATTTCGAAAGGTTCTAGATGTTGCATGTGAAACTTGATGCTGGTGCAGTTGTGTAATGGGGTAGCTGAATGCTGAAGCTATATCATGTTGTACTCCGATGTATTTCAATAATGAAATCCTGCTTCCTTAATATGGAAATGGAATATATTATGTGCTTAATATGAATGTCAATTAGATTAGTAATGGATTATTAATAATAGGCAAATTAGCCCGCTAATTAGCCAATTAGCTTGCTAATTGCGTTTTCCTATTGCAAACGGTTAATGAGAAAACACCGTGGGCGATGACCTCAGGAAACGCACACAGTTTCTAGGAATAAACCGTGTTGGATCAATGAACAATCACACACGACATTCTCTTCAAAACTCTTTCCATTATGCCACCTTGTGCAAGCGTTTTCCTTGTAGCGACTGTGTGGGATGTATATACGAACGGAAACGTTTAGCGGGGACTGACTATGTGGGATGTACTTGCGACCAGAAACAATTTCTTTGTATAATTGTATTTTAGCACTACAGTATGTATTTCCGTATTTGAGCGCTTGCCGGTCGCACACGACCTCATTTTGCCGAGCGCGTGTGCTAGGAGGGCATATCCCCAATGGTTTCTGGGTCGTGTGGGAAGGACCCCCCTATCGCCCACACTCACTTGGCGACGATTCCGAATGCCATCATGGAAACGGGTTAAAAACCGTTTGTTAAGGACCGACGCGTACAAGTGTACCTGCCATGAGCATTGCAAAAATCAGTGGTTCCGCGCCACTTTTCCTTATTATCATACACACATATTATTATTGGACAGTGCGTGATCTTGGGCACTCCCGCCCCAGTCAATTCCTTTACCCAAATTTTAGTAGCCATCGTACTTCAACCGTCGCCCACACTCCTCCAGCACTGACCTTATAGTAGAATTGCAGTAACCGAGGCATTTGAACCATTGCCCTCCCTTGTCCACCACCATCTCCACCCACCATTACTAAAAAATAGTAGCCGTGGCGTATCCTCAAAAACCCCCCCTCCATAGTCCCCCACCCGCCCCTCCCCCCCCCTCGAACCCTTGCTCGCGGCCACCACCGCCAACCCCTGCCGGTCTGCCTATTCCTCCTAGCTTAGATAATAAAGTTCAGGTTACCCAGCGATTCCCATACCATCGTTCCACTCCCTTGAGTTTTTAGATGAGGCCTGAGGTGTCCCTCCTGGCCACATCCACATCCCTTGCTACAGAAGAGGTTTATCATGGCCTAAGCTCGACCATGTATCCCAGGGAGCCCGGCGAGCGTTCGGCCAAGAAGAGGTTTATCATGGCCTCTCCAGTGCACGTTGGCGAGGTGGTCACCGTTCGCCCCAACCTATCGATCCCGGAGCAACACGTCGCCACGGAAGTCGGCGAAGATGTTGACTATGTTTCCATGCCGAGGGCTTCATGTCAGTGGGCTAGCGTGTTACTGTATCTCGGGAAAGCTGGCTACGACATCAAGCTTGTCCACAGCGACGGCTTCACGTGGGCCATGTCACAGGTTAAGTGGTCCATCCCCAACCCCTCTAATTCAACCGTCGTCGATCTCTTGGTCTCCTCCGCCAAGCGGTCAAGGATTTCCGAGCTTTATACACCATCGAGCCCATTTTCTCATTTCTGAAGGACACATTCTATTGCGGCGGCTTGGGATCCTCAATTGCCAAGTCAGATCTCATCCATCACGACAACGACCACAAGGAGGGCACCCATTGTCACATCCCTAGTCTGGTATGATTTAGACTAGCTAGCCATTTGTGCATCATATTTAAATTTCATTTAAATTTGAAATGAGGATTGGTGGAACCCTTAGAATCATTTTTGAAGATGACCCAAATAAAAATTTCTCCAAAAGGGTCCAAGAAAATGCTCATGTTGCCCTCTGAAAATATTGGACAGAGATAAAAATCAAAACAATATTTTTAGGAGCTCATGGATATTTATTTTGGCCATTTGGATTAATTCGATAAATATTTGCATTGGAAATATATTTCTATATATATGAAATATGGTCCAAAAATTATGCCAATTATAAAAGAGCTCTGGGATAATATATCTAGCTCCTACAAAAATTGGCATAATAAAATAAAATGGTTTAGTATTTTTATTAAACCAAACAAATGTCAGAAAAAAAATAGAAAAGGGAAATAAAACAGGAAACCTCACCTGTGCTTACCTGGGGCTTCCCCTGTGCAGCGCAGCCGCAGCAGGCCGGCCCAGCCAGCAGGCGGCCCAGCCCACCTGGCCCCCCTCCTCTGTCGTCTTCCTCCCCGACAGGGGAACGGAGCGTGCCCGGCGCGCGCGCGCGCCACCGCGCCACGCCTCCTCCCTCCCTGCCTGCCTGTCCTCCCCTCGTCGCTCTGGATGGACTGGAACGACGCCACGCACCCGCCCCGGTCCTTTTCCCCTCCCTCTCGCTCTCCCTCCTCCCTGGTTCTCTCTTCCCTGAGCGCACCCGAGCGCTGCCGCCGCCATCGCTTGCCGTTGCCGTGGCCACCGGCCTCCCCTCGCCTCCCCGACACGCTTCCGAGCTCTGCCACAACCCCCTCCACCTCCTCGTCGAGCCACGAACCTCCGGACGCCCTGTGTAGCCGCCATCGCCACCGTCTTCCTCCTCGGGCTCCGCCGTCCGACGACGTCGATTCGCCGTCACCAGGTCTCCCCCGACCCCGCTGTGCTGCTCTGCGTGATCACGGTGAGCTCCGCCGCTATTCCCCTTTCTTCTCCCCCTCGTATCCACGCCGTAGAGCCGTTCCCCACCATGGCCGAAGCCATCGCCGCCGCAGCCCCTCGCCGTCGTGGCCAGAGCCACCGCAGCCCGTGGCTGCACCTGCCACCGCGCTCAGTAGCCTCCCAGAAGTCCAACGCCTCCGCCCGCAGCTCCTGCCATGCCCCGCAGCCCGTTCCCGCTCGAAGCCGAGCTCCGGCAGCCGCCCCGAGCTTCGCTCCGGCGAGCTCCACCGCCCCCGCAGCCTCCCGCGTGTTCCACTAGATGCGCGTGAGCGCGGGCTTCGCTCTCGTGGTCTCCGCCGCCCGAATGGTCGCCGGAACAGCGATCCCGAGCCCCTCCGCCGCGCTCGGCCTCGCCGGCGGCTAAACGCCGGCGAGTTGACCGGGTTTGACCCCCCAGGGTCGCTGACCAGTGGGCCCCGGTGCCCCCTAACCTTTTAATTAAACTAAATTAACCCCTGTTAACCCCCCTGTCACTGATGTGTGGGTCCCACACGTCAGATTTGACCTGGACAGCCGCGTTGACCCGCTGATGTAGTGATGACGTCATGCTGACGCAATTATATATTTTCTGGAATTAAAATAATTCAGGAAATCCAGAAAATGATTTAAACTTCAAAAATTCATAGAAATTCAACCGTAGCTCAGATTGAAATAATTTATATATGAAAAATTATCAGAAAAATGCAATCTTTCCATCTGTACTAGTTTCATGCATGAAAAACCAACTTATACATGCTGGATATGGGAAAACACATTATGGCATATATAAGAGACTTAATTTAGAAATGCATTTGAACCTTTGGTTCAAATGGACTTCAAACCAATTGAACACTAGTTGCATTAGCTCAACAGCATCACATCTACATGCCATGTTCATGCATCATATTGTTGCATATGATTGTGTATTGATTGCCGGCACCGTTCCTTCTCGATAGGTCCTACTCCGGAGACGTTCCAGAGTACCTGTCTGTGAAGCAGTGCCCCCTCCTTGTTGATTTACCAGGCAAGCAAACCCCCTTGTTCATTTCGATAAAACCCTACTCTCTCGCTCCTGCTCTCAGTTATTGCATTAGGACAACAACGATTCATATGCTACTTTGTGCTGCGGTAGTTGAACCCATTCCTCTGCATGACCTGTCATTGCCACAGTAAATAGTTGAAACCCACTAGCATGTGTAGGAGTTGATTGAAGCCACTGATGTGTTCCTACCATGCTATGCCTGCTATTGCTTAGAGTTGTGTTAGGTCTGATTCATTGGGAATGAATTGGAGTGTTACGATATGTTCCGATGCTGGGAGTGAAGTGTGTGAACACGATTTGGTAAAGGTAGTGGTGAGAGGCCATGTAGGAGTACATGGTGGGTTGTCTCATTGGAACCGTCCTTAAGCACTGAGTTCTATGTATGTTGTCCAATGACTCGATACTACCACACATTGGAATGCTTAAGTGCCCCTCTCGACTTATTAACCAACTTGGTCTCTGTCCAGGAGTCGCAACTAGTTTCTGGTGTTTGTAGGTAGTGCTATTTTTCTACCAAGTGGCACCCGGCAGGGTGGGCTTGGGACAGACTAGGCACACGTGGCATGGTGTACCGAGTGGCACCCGGTTGGTGGGCTCGGGAACCCTGCTCACATCGTTTGGGGCCGTGAGCGACACCCCGGCCGGATCTCCTTGCGGATGGAACCCGAATAGGCGATAAACCTGGATTAGAGTCTTGTGTGGTTAGTCAGGTCGTGGCCGACACCCTCGCCAGGCTTCCGCTTGAAGGTTGCTGAGATACATGACGTGTACATGGCGGTAAGTGGCGAGAGCGTGTGTGAAGAAGTACACCCCTGCAGGGTTAACATGATCTATTCGAATAGCCGGGTCCGCGGTTACGGACTTCTTGGATGCTTACATGGTACATAGACAACTTGAAGTGGATACTCTAAAATGCTCAAGACAAGTGTGAGTGCTATGGATGGCCTTCTCGTAGGGAGACGGGGATGAATCCATAGTAGTGTATTGTGTGGTGATTAGTGGACTCGTGTACGTTGTTTCACCTCCAGAGTTTCTGGTAGTCGTAGAACAGGATAGCCACAGAGTCAAAGCTGGCTTGCTGCAACTAAACCCCACATTACCCTCTTGATACAAATGCATGTACGATAGGATCTGATGTAAGTCTTGCTGAGTACCTTTGTACTCATGTTGCTTTATTTATGTTTTTGCAGCTGAGACTTCGGTCTTACTAGTGTTCTCGTGGACTTCGACTAGTAGCTAGTACCTCAGCTACGACCCTGATCGGATGTTGTAGATAGTCAGGCTCTTCAGCCTTTTCATTTGTAGATGTCTGTACCCAGACATGTAATGCTTCCGCTTGTTGCTTGTATGCTCTGTATGATGGGTCTTGTGACCCCTGTTTGCAATAATTGCTAT
>NC_041382.1:247306594-247394453 GCF_002162155.2 Triticum dicoccoides | reverse complement strand
TGTGATGCCATGATGTACAGCACATACTTGCATGTTATGCGTACGTGTAATGTGTATTGCTATGTGTGGGATCTGACTATCTAGTTGTTTATTCTTAGTAGCCTCTCTTACCGGGAAATGTCTCCTAGTGCTTCCACTGAGCCCTGGTAGCTTGCTACTGCTCCGGAACACTTAGGCAGGACGACATGTGTCCTTCTTCGATCATGTGTCTGTCCCTTCGGGGAAATGTCACGCGATGAATACCGGAGTCCTGCTAGCCGCTACAGCCCGGTTCACCGGAGTCCTGTTAGCCCAGTGCTACAGCCTGGATTCACTCGCTGATGACCGACACGTTCGATGCTGGGTCATGGATGCCTGTCCCTGTAAGTTAGTGCCACTTTGGGTTTACGACTAGCCATGTCAGCCCGGGCTCTTTATCATATGGATGCTAGCGACACCATCATATACGTGTGCCAAAATGCGCAAACGGTCCCGGGCAAAGGTAAGGCGACACCCGTGGGGATACCGTGCGTGAGGCCGCAAAGCGATATGAGGTGTTACATGCTAGATCGATGTGGCATCGAGTCGGGGTCCTGACAGCTTTGGTATCAGAGCCTGACTGCCTGTAGGTTTACCAAGCCATACTGGTCGAAGTTGAGTCTAGAAATTCTTTAGTTATGTAAGGGAATTGATTGTGGGAAGGAACGTAAGGCTCTTTTTTACTCCTTTACCTCATGACCTTCTGATCTGAGTCGTCCTATCTTTCCGACGGGGTTAAGGAACTAGGCTTCTCTTCCGTCTATCAGGGTCACGTGTTACTACTCCGTAGTTCCATAGGATTGGTTGATCAGAGTCATATCCCAGCTTTGAGTATTTCCGGTGTAGTCTGCTTAGTATGATCTCAGAACCTTGAGTAATACTGATGAGTATGTTACCACCCCATTTTTAGTAGGATGTCTCATTATGAGCATTTTACTGTCGTTATGCTGCCGAAATTTCCCTAGGAGTTCGAGTGATACTAATTCCTTGTCCTACGTTCTACAGTCTATAGTTGATGCTGATTCCGTCCCTGGTTTTCGTTTCTCAGGATGTCATCAAGTTCTATTGTTCGTAGCCAGAACCACGAAGATGGTAGGGATGAGGATCCTCCCGACCAGCCTTCGTTGACAGAGTTCATGTTAGAAATGGAGAGGAACAAGCGTGAGTCCAACCGCTTGTTGGCACGTATCGAGGAGAACACCGCACATCAGTTCAAAGGGTCTGCTACCATTCATGACTTCATTCGTTTGCACCCACCTACCTTTCATCATTCCATCGAGCCACTCGATGCAGATGACTGGCTCCGTAGCATCACCCATAAGCTGCGTTCCGCGAGCGTAGCTGAAGATGACAAGGTCACTTATGCCACATACCACCTGGAAGGTCCTGCTAGTCTTTGGTGGCAGAACTATGAGACTTTGCTTCCAGCCGGCCAGATTCCTACCTGGAAGGATTTCACTGAGGCTTTTCGCGAGCATCACATTCCTCAGGCCCTCCTTGATCGCAAGAGAGAAGAGTTTTGCAGTTTCACCCAGAGTAAGATGGCTGTTGATGCTTATAGCAGAGAGTTCGAGAACCTCGCTCGCTATGCCACAGAAGAGGTGTCCACGGATGCTAAGAAGCAGGCTAGGTTCCGGAAGGGTCTCAACCCCAAGTTGCGTCGTGATCTTCACCTGCATCATTGCGATACATTCCAAGCTCTTGTGAACAAAGCCATCAATGCAGAGACAGCTCAACTCACTTACGAGGAGTCTCGTAAGCACACCCGTGATTTGGGATCTTCCTCCGGTTCTAGTTCCCAGAAACGCCGGATTTGGGTTCCAAACTCCGCTCTTCCTTCCGGTTATACACCGAGGTCATCTCATGTGGTGCCTTCCCCAGCTCAGTCATATGTTCCACCCAGGCCTACTGGTAGACCGCTTGTTAGTGCGGGTCCCCGTCCAACCTCAGGGACTTGCTTCACATGCGGGAAGCCAGGACACTATGCACATGATTGCTCTCAAACTAGTTATGCTCCACCTCAGCCTGAGAAGACTGTTGGCTGTGTTAAGCCATCACGCAAGATGATCAGTGTCAAGTCAGTTCCCACTGAACGTGGACGTGTGCATCACGTCTCAGCCAAAGACGCTCATGATGATCCGGATGTCGTTCTTGGTACACTCCTTGTCAATTGTCACCCAGCATCAGTTCTATTCGATACTGGAGCATCTCACTCCTTCATTTCTGAAAGCTATGCTAACTTGCACAACATGTCATTTTGTGATATGCCAACTCCGCTAGTCATCCAAACTCCTGGATCCAAATGGCAAACCTTTAGTGTAAGCCATGGTAACGAAATCCTTGTTGACAGACTTGTATTCCTTGCATCACTTGTAGCCCTCAAGTCTTCAGATATTAACATCATCTTGGGTATGGACTGGATGACAGCTCATCATGCCAAGATTGATTGTTACACAAGATCTGTTCAACTTACACACCCATCTGGCAAGATAGTCACCGTCTCCACTAGAGTTGCAAAGCGTCAGCTCTATTCTCTTAATGCCAGCCCTCTTCCAGACCTTGAAGATATCTCGGTAGTCCGCGACTTTCCGGATGTCTTTCCAGAGGAACTGCCAGGTGTTCCACCTGACAGAGATGTAGAGTTCGTCATAGATCTTATTCCAGGAACAGCTCCAATCTCCCGGAGACCTTACAAGATGGCACCCTTAGAACTAGCCGAGCTTAAGAAACAACTCGATGAGTCCTTGCAAAAGGGTTTCATCCGTCCTAGCTCTTCTCCTTGGGCTTGCCCCGTCCTCTTTGTCAAGAAGAAAGACGGTACGGACCGGATGGTCGTTGATTATCGTCCCGTTAATTTGGTCACGATAAAGAACAAGTATCCGCTCCCCAGGATCAACGACCTGTATGATCAGCTCGCTGGATCCTCAGTCTTCTCCAAGATGGATTTGAGGTTAGGATACCACCAAATCAAGATCAGAAACGGGGACATTCCCAAGACAGCTTTTGTCACTCGTTATGGTCAGTACGAGTACACCGTCATGTCCTTTGGCCTAACCAACGCCCCAGCCACATTTTCCCGCCTGATGAACTCGATCTTCATGGAGTACTTAGATAAGTTCGTCGTGGTTTACCTCGATGATATTCTTATTTACTCGAAGAACGAGGAAGAGCATGCCGAACATCTTAGACTTGTTCTAGAAAAACTCAGAGAGCACCGCCTTTATGCCAAGTTCTCCAAGTGTGAATTTTGGTTGTCAGAAGTGACCTACCTAGGCCACGTAATCTCTGGTAAGGGCATTGCTGTCAATCCCGAGAGAGTCAAGGCCGTTCTCGATTGGACTCCACCTGAAACAGTGAAACAAGTTAGGAGCTTCCTTGGTCTAGCCAGTTACTGTCGCCGCTTTGTTGAAAACTTCTCCAAAGTAGCCAAACCCCTCACGGAACTTCTCAAGAAAGATAAAAAGTTCGAGTGGTCCCCACAGTGTGAGTACAGTTTTTAGGAACTGAAAAGACGCCTGACTTCTGCTCCCATACTTGTGCCACCGGATTTCACTAAAGACTTTATTATCTACTGCGACGCCTCACGACAGGGACTAGGTTGCATTCTTATGCAGGATCGTCATGTGATTGCCTATGCATCTCGACAGTTGCATCCACATGAGGAGAATTATCCTACACATGATCTAGAGCTTGCGGCCGTAGTCTATGCACTCAAGACCTGGCGACATTACCTCCTTGGTAAACGTTGCGAGATCTACACTGATCACCAGAGTCTCAAGTATATCTTCACCCAACCGGATCTGAACCTTAGGCAAAGACGTTGGTTGGAGTTGATCACAGATTATGATCTAGGGATTACCTACACCCCAGGCAAAGCCAATGTCATGGCTGATGCTCTAAGCCGTAAATCTTATTGCAACAATCTCATGTTGCAGCAAGGCCAACCACTTCTCCATGAGGAATTCTGTAAGCTTAACCTTCACATTGCTCCTCGCGGATTCCTTTCTACCTTGGTGGCGAAACCTACCCTTGAGGATCAGATCATCTCTGACCAGAAGTTTGATAGGGGGATTACCCGGATCAAGAGAAACATTAAGAAGGGAGTTGGTGGATGTTTCTCTATGGATGATCGTGGTGTTGTTTTCTTTGAGAATCGCTTGGTGGTTCCCAAGAAGCAACATCTTCGGTAGTTGATTCTTAAGGAGGCGCATGAATCTCCTCTCACGATTCATCCCGGTAGTACTAAGATGTATCAGGACCTACGCCAGAGGTTCTGGTGGACTAGGATGAAGAGAGAAATCGCTGAGTTCATTGCTAAATGTGACGTTTGTCGTCGCGTTAAGGCAGAGCATCAAAGACCTGCTGGCACCCTTCAGCCTTTAGCTATTCCTGAATGGAAATGGGATAAAGTTGGTATGGACTTCATCACCGGCTTTCCCAGGACCAAGAGAGGGAATAATGCTATCTTCGTAGTCATTGATCGTCTCTCCAAAGTGGCTCACTTCCTTCCTGTTCGAGAGAGTATCACTGCTAGTCAGCTTGCTGACTTATATATTTCTCGAATAGTGTCACTTCATGGTGTTCCACTAGAGATCAATTCAGACCGTGGCAGTCTTTTCACTTCTCACTTCTGGGAGAGCTTCCAAACTGCCATGGGAACCCATCTTTCCTTCAGTACCGCTTTCCACCCTCAGTCGAGTGGTCAGGTGGAACGGGTCAATCAAATTCTCGAAGACATGCTCAGAGCTTGCGTTATCTCATTCGGTATGGATTGGGAGAAATGTCTTCCTTTCGCCGAGTTTGCTTATAACAATAGCTACCAATCCAGCCTCAAGAAAGCTCCTTTTGAGGTTCTCTATGGACGAAGATGTCGAACACCTTTGAACTGGTCAGAAACCGGTGAAAGACAATTCTTTGGACCGGATATGATCCAGGAGGCAGAAGAGCAAGTTCGCATCATTCGTGAGAATTTGAAAACAGCCCAGTCTCGTCAGAAAAGCCAGTACGATCGTCATCATAAGGATATGACTTATGAGATTGGCGACCAAGCTTACCTTCGGGTTACTCCTTTGAAGGGTACCCATCGTTTCGGTATGAAGGGCAAGTTGGCTCCTCGTTACATTGGTCCCTTTCGCATTCTCGCTAAACGAGGAGAGGTTGCCTACCAATTGGAACTACCCCCACATCTTTCTCGAGTTCATGATGTCTTCCACGTCTCTCAACTCAGGCGTTGCTTCTTGGATCCCATCCGCGGAGTGGACCACGAAACGCTTGATCTCCAAGATAACCTCACATACCGAGAGTACCCGATTTGCATTCTTGATCAAGCAGAGCGTGTTACCCGACGTCAGAACATCAAGTTTCTCAAAGTTCAGTGGTCTCATCATTCCGAGAGAGAAGCTACTTGGGAGCGAGAAGATCGTCTTCGACTGGAGTACCCCGCTTTCTTTCCGTCGACCCCTGAATCTCGGGACGAGATTTTTTCAAGTGGGGGCGAGTTGTCACATCCCTAGTCTGGTATGACTTAGACTAGCTAGCCATTTGTGCATCATATTTAAATTTCATTTAAATTTGAAATGAGGATTGGTGGTACCCTCAGAATCATTTTTGAAAATGACCCAAATAAAAATTTCTCCAAAAGGGTCCAAGAAAATGCTCATGTTGCCCTCTGAAAATATTGGACAGAGATAAAAATCAAAACAATATATTTAGGAGCTCATGGATATTTATTTTGGCCATTTGGATTAATTCGATAAATATTTGCATTGGAAATATATTTCTATATATATGAAATATGGTCCAAAAATTATGCCAATTATAAAAGAGCTCTCGGATAATATATCTAGCTCCTACAAAAATTGGCATAATAAAATAAAATGGTTTAGTATTTTTATTAAACCAAACAAATGTCAGAAAAAAAATAGAAAAGGGAAATAAAACAGGAAACCTCACCTGTGCTTACCTGGGGCTTCCCCTGTGCAGCCCAGCCGCAGCAGGCCGGCCCAGCCAGCAGGCGGCCCAGCCCACCTGGCCCCCCTCCTCTGTCGTCTTCCTCCCCGACAGGGGAACGGAGCGTGCCCGGCGCGCGCGCGCCACCGCGCCACGCCTCCTCCCTCCCTGCTTGCCTGTCCTCCCCTCGTCGCTCTGGATGGACTGGAACGACGCCACGCAGCCGCCCCGGTCCTTTTCCCCTCCCTCTCGCTCTCCCTCCTCCCTGGTTCTCTCTTCCCCGAGCGCACCCGAGCGCTGCCGCCGCCATCGCTCGCCGTTGCCGTGGGCACCGGCCTCCCCTCGCCTCCCCGACACGCTTCCGAGCTCCGCCACAACCCCCTCCACCTCCTCGTCGAGCCACGAACCTCCGGACGCCCTGTGTAGCCGCCATCGCCACCGTCTTCCTCCTCGGGCTCCGCTGTCCGACGACGTCGATTCGCCGTCACCAGGTCTCCCCCGACCCCGCTGTGCTGCTCTGCGTGATCGCGGTGAGCTCCGCCGCCGTTCCCCTTTCTTCTCCCCCTCGTATCCACGCCGTAGCGCCGTTCCCCACCATGGCCGAAGCCGTCGCCGCCGCAGCCCCTCGCCGTCGTGGCCAGAGCCACCGCAGCCCGTGCCTGCACCTGCCACCGCGCTCAGTAGCCTCCCAGAAGTCCAACGCCTCCGCCCGCAGCTCCTGCCATGCCCCGCAGCCCGTTCCCGCTCGAAGCCGAGCTCCGGCAGCCGCCCCGAGCTTCGCTCCGGCGAGCTCCGCCGCCCCCGCAGCCTCCCGCGTGTTCCACTGGATGCGCGTGAGCGCGGGCTTCGCTCTCGTGGTCTCAGCCGCCCGAATGGTCGCCGGAACGGCGATCCCGAGCCCCTCCGCCGCGCTCGGCCTCGCCGGCGGCTAAACGCCGGCGAGTTGACCGGGTTTGACCCCCCAGGGTCGCTGACCAGTGGGCCCCGGTGCCCCCTAACCTTTTAATTAAACTAAATTAACCCCTGTTAACCCCCCTGTCACTGACGTGTGGGTCCCACACGTCAGATTTGACCTGGACAGCCGCGTTGACCCGCTGATGTAGTGATGACGTCATGCTGACGCAATTATATATTTTCTGGAATTAAAATAATTCAGGAAATCCAGAAAATGATTTAAACTTCAAAAATTCATAGAAATTCAACCGTAGCTCAGATTGAAATAATTTATATATGAAAAATTATCAGAAAAATGCAATCTTTCCATCTGTACTAGTTTCATGCATGAAAAACCAACTTATACATGCTGGATATGGGAAAACACATTATGGCATATATAAGAGACTTAATTTAGAAATGCATTTGAACCTTTGGTTCAAATGGACTTCAAACCAATTGAACACTAGTTGCATTAGCTCAACAGCATCACATCTACATGCCATGTTCATGCATCATATTGTTGCATATGATTGTGTATTGATTGCCGGCACCGTTCCTTCTCGATAGGTCCTACTCCGGAGACGTTCCAGAGTACCTGTCTGTGAAGCAGTGCCCCCTCCTTGTTGATTTACCAGGCAAGCAAACCCCCTTGTTCATTTCGATAAAACCCTACTCTCTCGCTCCTGCTCTCAGTTATTGCATTAGGACAACAACGATTCATATGCTACTTTGTGCTGCGGTAGTTGAACCCATTCCTCTGCATGACCTGTCATTGCCACAGTAAATAGTTGAAACCCACTAGCATGTGTAGGAGTTGATTGAAGCCACTGATGTGTTCCTACCATGCTATGCCTGCTATTGCTTAGAGTTGTGTCAGGTCTGATTCATTGGGAATGAATTGGAGTGTTACGATATGTTCCGATGCTGAGAGTGAAGTGTGTGAACACGATTTGGTAAAGGTAGCGGTGAGAGGCCATGTAGGAGTACATGGTGGGTTGTCTCATTGGAACCGTCCTTAAGCACTGAGTTCTATGTATGTTGTCCAATGACTCGATACTACCACACATTGGAATGCTTAAGTGCCCCTCTCGACTTATTAACCAACTTGGTCTCTGTCCAGGAGTCGCAACTAGTTTCTGGTGTTTGTAGGTAGTGCTATTTTTCTACCAAGTGGCACCCGGCAGGGTGGGCTTGGGACAGACTAGGCACACGTGGCACGGTGTACCGAGTGGCACCCGGTTGGTGGGCTCGGGAACCCTGCTCACATCGTTTGGGGCCGTGAGCGACACCCCGGCCGGATCTCCTTGCGGATGGAACCCGAATAGGCGATAAACCTGGATTAGAGTCTTCTGTGGTTAGTCAGGTCGTGGCCGACACCCTCGACAGGCTTCCGCTTGAAGGTTGCTGAGATACATGACGTGTACATGGCGGTAAGTGGCGAGAGCGTGTGTGAAGAAGTACACCCCTGCAGGGTTAACATGATCTATTCGAATAGCCGGGTCCGCGGTTTTGGACTTCTTGGATGCTTACATGGTACATAGACAACTTGAAGTGGATACTCTAAAATGCTCAAGACAAGTGTGAGTGCTATGGATGGCCTTCTAGTAGGGAGACGGGGATGAATCCATAGTAGTGTATTGTGTGGTGATTAGTGGACTCGTGTACGTTGTTTCACCTCCAGAGTTTCTGGTAGTCGTAGAACAGGATAGCCACAGAGTCAAAGCTGGCTTGCTGCAACTAAACCCCACATTACCCTCTTGATACAAATGCATGTACGATAGGATCTGATGTAAGTCTTGCTGAGTACCTTTGTACTCATGTTGCTTTATTTATGTTTTTGCAGCTGAGACTTCGGTCTTACTAGTGTTCTCGTGGACTTCGACTAGTAGCTAGTACCTCAGCTACGACCCTGATCGGATGTTGTAGATAGTCAGGCTCTTCAGCCTTTTCATTTGTAGATGTCTGTACCCAGACATGTAATGCTTCCGCTTGTTGCTTGTATGCTCTGTATGATGGGTCTTGTGACCCCTGTTTGCAATAATTGCTATGACGGCTCTTCTAAGCTTTTATCTATATGAGTTGTTGAGTTATGTTGTGATGCCATGATGTACAGCACATACTTGCATGTTATGCGTACGTGTAATGTGTATTGCTATGTGTGGGATCTGACTATCTAGTTGTTTATTCTTAGTAGCCTCTCTTACCGGGAAATGTCTCCTAGTGCTTCCACTGAGCCCTGGTAGCTTGCTACTGCTCCGGAACACTTAGGCAGGACGACATGTGTCCTTCTTCGATCATGTGTCTGTCCCTTCGGGGAAATGTCACGCGATGAATACCGGAGTCCTGCTAGCCGCTACAGCCCGGTTCACCGGAGTCCTGTTAGCCCAGTGCTACAGCCTGGATTCACTCGCTGATGACCGACACGTTCGATGCTGGGTCATGGATGCCTGTCCCTGTAAGTTAGTGCCACTTTGGGTTTACGACTAGCCATGTCAGCCCGGGCTCTTTATCATATGGATGCTAGCGACACCATCATATACGTGTGCCAAAATGCGCAAACGGTCCCGGGCAAAGGTAAGGCGACACCCGTGGGGATACCGTGTGTGAGGCCGCAAAGCGATATGAGGTGTTACATGCTAGATCGATTTGGCATCGAGTCGGGGTCCTGACAGCTTTGGTATCAGAGCCTGACTGCCTGTAGGTTTACCAAGCCATACTGGTCGAAGTTGAGTCTAGAAATTCTTTAGTTATGTAAGGGAATTGATTGTGGGAAGGAACGTAAGGCTCTTTTTTACTCCTTTACCTCATGACCTTCTGATCTGAGTCGTCCTATCTTTCCGACGGGGTTAAGGAACTAGGCTTCTCTTCCGTCTATCAGGGTCACGTGTTACTACTCCGTAGTTCCATAGGATTGGTTGATCAGAGTCATATCCCAGCTTTGAGTATTTCCGGTGTAGTCTGCTTAGTATGATCTCAGAACCTTGAGTAATACTGATGAGTATGTTACCACCCCATTTTTAGTAGGATGTCTCATTATGAGCATTTTACTGTCGTTATGCTGCCGAAATTTCCCTAGGAGTTCGAGTGATACTAATTCCTTGTCCTACATTCTACAGTCTATAGTTGATGCTGATTCCGTCCCTGGTTTTCGTTTCTCAGGATGTCATCAAGTTCTATTGTTCGTAGCCAGAACCACGAAGATGGTAGGGATGAGGATCCTCCCGACCAGCCTTCGTTGACAGAGTTCATGTTAGAAATGGAGAGGAACAAGCGTGAGTCCAACCGCTTGTTGGCACGTATCGAGGAGAACACCGCACATCAGTTCAAAGGGTCTGCTACCATTCATGACTTCATTCGTTTGCACCCACCTACCTTTCATCATTCCATCGAGCCACTCGATGCAGATGACTGGCTCCGTAGCATCACCCATAAGCTGCGTTCCGCGAGCGTAGCTGAAGATGACAAGGTCACTTATGCCACATACCACCTGGAAGGTCCTGCTAGTCTTTGGTGGCAGAACTATGAGACTTTGCTTCCAGCCGGCCAGATTCCTACCTGGAAGGATTTCACTGAGGCTTTTCGCGAGCATCACATTCCTCAGGCCCTCCTTGATCGCAAGAGAGAAGAGTTTTGCAGTTTCACCCAGAGTAAGATGGCTGTTGATGCTTATAGCAGAGAGTTCGAGAACCTCGCTCGCTATGCCACAGAAGAGGTGTCCACGGATGCTAAGAAGCAGGCTAGGTTCCGGAAGGGTCTCAACCCCAAGTTGCGTCGTGATCTTCACCTGCATCATTGCGATACATTCCAAGCTCTTGTGAACAAAGCCATCAATGCAGAGACAGCTCAACTCACTTACGAGGAGTCTCGTAAGCACACCCGTGATTTGGGATCTTCCTCCGGTTCTAGTTCCCAGAAACGCCGGATTTGGGTTCCAAACTCCGCTCTTCCTTCCGGTTATACACCGAGGTCATCTCATGTGGTGCCTTCCCCAGCTCAGTCATATGTTCCACCCAGGCCTACTGGTAGACCGCTTGTTAGTGCGGGTCCCCGTCCAACCTCAGGGACTTGCTTCACATGCGGGAAGCCAGGACACTATGCACATGATTGCTCTCAAACTAGTTATGCTCCACCTCAGCCTGAGAAGACTGTTGGCTGTGTTAAGCCATCACGCAAGATGATCAGTGTCAAGTCAGTTCCCACTGAACGTGGACGTGTGCATCACGTCTCAGCCAAAGACGCTCATGATGATCCGGATGTCGTTCTTGGTACACTCCTTGTCAATTGTCACCCAGCATCAGTTCTATTCGATACTGGAGCATCTCACTCCTTCATTTCTGAAAGCTATGCTAACTTGCACAACATGTCATTTTGTGATATGCCAACTCCGCTAGTCATCCAAACTCCTGGATCCAAATGGCAAACCTTTAGTGTAAGCCATGGTAATGAAATCCTTGTTGACAGACTTGTATTCCTTGCATCACTTGTAGCCCTCAAGTCTTCAGATATTAACATCATCTTGGGTATGGACTGGATGACAGCTCATCATGCCAAGATTGATTGTTACACAAGATCTGTTCAACTTACACACCCATCTGGCAAGATAGTCACCGTCTCCACTAGAGTTGCAAAGCGTCAGCTCTATTCTCTTAATGCCAGCCCTCTTCCAGACCTTGAAGATATCCCGGTAGTCCGCGACTTTCCGGATGTCTTTCCAGAGGAACTGCCAGGTGTTCCACCTGACAGAGATGTAGAGTTCGTCATAGATCTTATTCCAGGAACAGCTCCAATCTCCCGGAGACCTTACAAGATGGCACCCTTAGAACTAGCCGAGCTTAAGAAACAACTCGATGAGTCCTTGCAAAAGGGTTTCATCCGTCCTAGCTCTTCTCCTTGGGCTTGCCCCGTCCTCTTTGTCAAGAAGAAAGACGGTACGGACCGGATGGTCGTTGATTATCGTCCCGTTAATTTGGTCACGATAAAGAACAAGTATCCGCTCCCCAGGATCAACGACCTGTATGATCAGCTCGCTGGATCCTCAGTCTTCTCCAAGATGGATTTGAGGTTAGGATACCACCAAATCAAGATCAGAAACGGGGACATTCCCAAGACAGCTTTTGTCACTCGTTATGGTCAGTACGAGTACACCGTCATGTCCTTTGGCCTAACCAACGCCCCAGCCACATTTTCCCGCCTGATGAACTCGATCTTCATGGAGTACTTAGATAAGTTCGTCGTGGTTTACCTCGATGATATTCTTATTTACTCGAAGAACGAGGAAGAGCATGCCGAACATCTTAGACTTGTTCTAGAAAAACTCAGAGAGCACCGCCTTTATGCCAAGTTCTCCAAGTGTGAATTTTGGTTGTCAGAAGTGACCTACCTAGGCCACGTAATCTCTGGTAAGGGCATTGCTGTCAATCCCGAGAGAGTCAAGGCCGTTCTCGATTGGACTCCACCTGAAACAGTGAAACAAGTTAGGAGCTTCCTTGGTCTAGCCAGTTACTGTCGCCGCTTTGTTGAAAACTTCTCCAAAGTAGCCAAACCCCTCACGGAACTTCTCAAGAAAGATAAAAAGTTCGAGTGGTCCCCACAGTGTGAGTACAGTTTTCAGGAACTGAAAAGACGCCTGACTTCTGCTCCCATACTTGTGCCACCGGATTTCACTAAAGACTTTATTATCTACTGCGACGCCTCACGACAGGGACTAGGTTGCATTCTTATGCAGGATCGTCATGTGATTGCCTATGCATCTCGACAGTTGCATCCACATGAGGAGAATTATCCTACACATGATCTAGAGCTTGCGGCCGTAGTCTATGCACTCAAGACCTGGCGACATTACCTCCTTGGTAAACGTTGCGAGATCTACACCGATCACCAGAGTCTCAAGTATATCTTCACCCAACCGGATCTGAACCTTAGGCAAAGACGTTGGTTGGAGTTGATCACGGATTATGATCTAGGGATTACCTACACCCCAGGCAAAGCCAATGTCATGGCTGATGCTCTAAGCCGTAAATCTTATTGCAACAATCTCATGTTGCAGCAAGGCCAACCACTTCTCCATGAGGAATTCTGTAAGCTTAACCTTCACATTGCTCCTCGCGGATTCCTTTCTACCTTGGTGGCGAAACCTACCCTTGAGGATCAGATCATCTCTGACCAGAAGTTTGATAGGGGGATTACCCGGATCAAGAGAAACATTAAGAAGGGAGTTGGTGGATGTTTCTCTATGGATGATCGTGGTGTTGTTTTCTTTGAGAATCGCTTGGTGGTTCCCAAGAAGCAACATCTTCGGCAGTTGATTCTTAAGGAGGCGCATGAATCTCCTCTCACGATTCATCCCGGTAGTACTAAGATGTATCAGGACCTACGCCAGAGGTTCTGGTGGACTAGGATGAAGAGAGAAATCGCTGAGTTCATTGCTAAATGTGACGTATGTCGTCGCGTTAAGGCAGAGCATCAAAGACCTGCTGGCACCCTTCAGCCCTTAGCTATTCCTGAATGGAAATGGGATAAAGTTGGTATGGACTTCATCACCGGCTTTCCCAGGACCAAGAGAGGGAATAATGCTATCTTCGTAGTCATTGATCGTCTTTCCAAAGTGGCTCACTTCCTCCCTGTTCGAGAGAGTATCACTGCTAGTCAGCTTGCTGACTTATATATTTCTCGAATAGTGTCACTCCATGGTGTTCCACTAGAGATCAATTCGGACCGTGGCAGTCTTTTCACTTCTCATTTCTGGGAGAGTTTCCAAACTGCCATGGGAACCCATCTTTCCTTCAGTACCGCTTTCCACCCTCAGTCGAGTGGTCAGGTGGAACGGGTCAATCAAATTCTCGAAGACATGCTCAGAGCTTGCGTTATCTCATTCGGTATGGATTGGGAGAAATGTCTTCCTTTCGCCGAGTTTGCTTATAACAATAGCTACCAATCCAGCCTCAAGAAAGCTCCTTTTGAGGTTCTCTATGGACGAAGATGTCGAACACCTTTGAACTGGTCAGAAACCGGTGAAAGACAATTCTTTGGACCGGATATGATCCAGGAGGCAGAAGAGCAAGTTCGCATCATTCGTGAGAATTTGAAAACAGCCCAGTCTCGTCAGAAAAGCCAGTACGATCGTCATCATAAGGATATGACTTATGAGATTGGCGACCAAGCTTACCTTCGGGTTACTCCTTTGAAGGGTACCCATCGTTTCGGTATGAAGGGCAAGTTGGCTCCTCGTTACATTGGTCGCTTTCGCATTCTCGCTAAACGAGGAGAGGTTGCCTACCAATTGGAACTACCCCCACATCTTTCTCGAGTTCATGATGTCTTCCACGTCTCTCAACTCAGGCGTTGCTTCTCGGATCCCATCCGCGGAGTGGACCACGAAACGCTTGATCTCCAAGATAACCTCACATACCGAGAGTACCCGGTTCGCATTCTTGATCAAGCAGAGCGTGTTACCCGACGTCAGAACATCAAGTTTCTCAAAGTTCAGTGGTCTCATCATTCCGAGAGAGAAGCTACTTGGGAGCGAGAAGATCGTCTTCGACTGGAGTACCCCGCTTTCTTTCCGTCGACCCCTGAATCTCGGGACGAGATTTTTTCAAGTGGGGGTGAGTTGTCACATCCCTAGTCTGGTATGACTTAGACTAGCTAGCCATTTGTGCATCATATTTAAATTTCATTTAAATTTGAAATGAGGATTGGTGGAACCCTCAGAATCATTTTTGAAAATGACCCAAATAAAAATTTCTCCAAAAGGGTCCAAGAAAATGCTCATGTTGCCCTCTGAAAATATTGGACAGAGATAAAAATCAAAACAATATTTTTAGGAGCTCATGGATATTTATTTTGGCCTTTTGGATTAATTCGATAAATATTTGCATTGGAAATATATTTCTATATATATGAAATATGGTCCAAAAATTATGCCAATTATAAAAGAGCTCTGGGATAATATATCTAGCTCCTACAAAAATTGGCATAATAAAATAAAATGGTTTAGTATTTTTATTAAACCAAACAAATGTCAGAAAAAAAATAGAAAAGGGAAATAAAACAGGAAACCTCACCTGTGCTTACCTGGGGCTTCCCCTGTGCAGCCCAGCCGCAGCAGGCCGGCCCAGCCAGCAGGCGGCCCAGCCCACCTGGCCCCCCTCCTCTGTCGTCTTCCTCCCCGACAGGGGAACGGAGCGTGCCCGGCGCGCGCGCGCCACCGCGCCACGCCTGCTCCCTCCCTGCTTGCCTGTCCTCCCCTCGTCGCTCTGGATGGACTGAAACGACGCCACGCAGCCGCCCCGGTCCTTTTCCCCTCCCTCTCGCTCTCCCTCCTCCCTGGTTCTCTCTTCCCCGAGCGCACCCGAGCGCTGCCGCCGCCATCGCTCGCCGTTGCCGTGGGCACCGGCCTCCCCTCGCCTCCCCGACATGCTTCCGAGCTCCGCCACAACCCCCTCCACCTCCTCGTCGAGCCACGAACCTCCGGACGCCCTGTGTAGCCGCCATCGCCACCGTCTTCCTCCTCGGGCTCCGCCGTCCGACGACGTCGATTCGCCGTCACCAGGTCTCCCCCGACCCCGCTGTGCTGCTCTGCGTGATCGCGGTGAGCTCCGCCGCCGTTCCCCTTTCTTCTCCCCCTCGTATCCACGCCGTAGCGCCGTTCCCCACCATGGCCGAAGCCATCGCCGCCGCAGCCCCTCGCCGTCGTGGCCAGAGCCACCGCAGCCCGTGCCTGCACCTGCCACCGCGCTCAGTAGCCTCCCAGAAGTCCAACGCCTCCGCCCGCAGCTCCTGCCATGCCCCGCAGCCCGTTCCCACTCGAAGCCGAGCTCCGGCAGCCGCCCCGAGCTTCGCTCCGGCGAGCTCCGCCGCCCCCGCAGCCTCCCGCGTGTTCCACTGGATGCGCGTGAGCGCGGGCTTCGCTCTCGTGGTCTCCGCCGCCCGAATGGTCGCCGGAACGGTGATCCCGAGCCCCTCCGCCGCGCTCGGCCTCGCCGGCGGCTAAACGCCGGCGAGTTGACCGGGTTTGACCCCCCAGGGTCGCTGACCAGTGGGCCCCGGTGCCCCCTAACCTTTTAATTAAACTAAATTAACCCCTGTTAACCCCCCTGTCACTGACGTGTGGGTCCCACACGTCAGATTTGACCTGGACAGCCGCGTTGACCCGCTGATGTAGTGATGACGTCATGCTGACGCAATTATATATTTTCTGGAATTAAAATAATTCAGGAAATCCAGAAAATGATTTAAACTTCAAAAATTCATAGAAATTCAACCGTAGCTCAGATTGAAATAATTTATATATGAAAAATTATCAGAAAAATGCAATCTTTCCATCTGTACTAGTTTCATGCATGAAAAACCAACTTATACATGCTGGATATGGGAAAACACATTATGGCATATATAAGAGACTTAATTTAGAAATGCATTTGAACCTTTGGTTCAAATGGACTTCAAACCAATTGAACACTAGTTGCATTAGCTCAACAGCATCACATCTACATGCCATGTTCATGCATCATATTGTTGCATATGATTGTGTATTGATTGCCGGCACCGTTCCTTCTCGATAGGTCCTACTCCGGAGACGTTCCAGAGTACCTGTCTGTGAAGCAGTGCCCCCTCCTTGTTGATTTACCAGGCAAGCAAACCCCCTTGTTCATTTCGATAAAACCCTACTCTCTCGCTCCTGCTCTCAGTTATTGCATTAGGACAACAACGATTCATATGCTACTTTGTGCTGCGGTAGTTGAACCCATTCCTCTGCATGACCTGTCATTGCCACAGTAAATAGTTGAAACCCACTAGCATGTGTAGGAGTTGATTGAAGCCACTGATGTGTTCCTACCATGCTATGCCTGCTATTGCTCAGAGTTGTGTCAGGTCTGATTCATTGGGAATGAATTGGAGTGTTACGATATGTTCCGATGCTGAGAGTGAAGTGTGTGAACACGATTTGGTAAAGGTAGCGGTGAGAGGCCATGTAGGAGTACATGGTGGGTTGTCTCATTGGAACCGTCCTTAAGCACTGAGTTCTATGTATGTTGTCCAATGACTCGATACTACCACACATTGGAATGCTTAAGTGCCCCTCTTGACTTATTAACCAACTTGGTCTCTGTCCAGGAGTCGCAACTAGTTTCTGGTGTTTGTAGGTAGTGCTATTTTTCTACCAAGTGGCACCCGGCAGGGTGGGCTTGGGACAGACTAGGCACACGTGGCACGGTGTACCGAGTGGCACCCGGTTGGTGGGCTCGGGAACCCTGCTCACATCGTTTGGGGCCGTGAGCGACACCCCGGCCGGATCTCCTTGCGGATGGAACCCGAATAGGCGATAAACCTGGATTAGAGTCTTGTGTGGTTAGTCAGGTCGTGGCCGACACCCTCGCCAGGCTTCCGCTTGAAGGTTGCCGAGATACATGACGTGTACATGGCGGTAAGTGGCGAGAGCGTGTGTGAAGAAGTACACCCCTGCAGGGTTAACATGATCTATTCGAATAGCCGGGTCCGCGGTTATGGACTTCTTGGATGCTTACATGGTACATAGACAACTTGAAGTGGATACTCTAAAATGCTCAAGACAAGTGTGAGTGCTATGGATGGCCTTCTCGTAGGGAGACGGGGATGAATCCATAGTAGTGTATTGTGTGGTGATTAGTGGACTCGTGTACGTTGTTTCACCTCCAGAGTTTCTGGTAGTCGTAGAACAGGATAGCCACAGAGTCAAAGCTGGCTTGCTGCAACTAAACCCCACATTACCCTCTTGATACAAATGCATGTACCATAGGATCTGATGTAAGTCTTGCTGAGTACCTTTGTACTCATGTTGCTTTATTTATGTTTTTGCAGCTGAGACTTCGGTCTTACTAGTGTTCTCGTGGACTTCGACTAGTAGCTAGTACCTCAGCTACGACCCTGATCGGATGTTGTAGATAGTCAGGCTCTTCAGCCTTTTCATTTGTAGATGTCTG
Organism: Triticum dicoccoides; assembly: GCF_002162155.2. Classification (NCBI taxonomy): domain Eukaryota; kingdom Viridiplantae; phylum Streptophyta; class Magnoliopsida; order Poales; family Poaceae; genus Triticum; species Triticum dicoccoides. The sequence continues at coordinate 247,376,589 of NC_041382.1, read as the reverse complement.
TACCCAGACATGTAATGCTTCCGCTTGTTGCTTGTATGCTCTGTATGATGGGTCTTGTGACCCCTGTTTGCAATAATTGCTATGACGGCTCTTCTGAGCTTTTATCTATATGAGTTGTTGAGTTATGCTGTGATGCCATGATGTACAACACATACTTGCATGTTATGCGTACGTGTAATGTGTATTGCTATGTGTGGGATCTGACTATCTAGTTGTTTATTCTTAGTAGCCTCTCTTACCGGGAAATGTCTCCTAGTGCTTCCACTGAGCCCTGGTAGCTTGCTACTGCTCCGGAACACTTAGGCAGGCCGGCATGTGTCCTTCTTCGATCCTGTGTCTGTCCCTTCGGGGAAATGTCACGCGATGAATACCGGAGTCCTGCTAGCCGCTACAGCCCGGTTCACCGGAGTCCTGTTAGCCCAGTGCTACAGCCTGGATTCACTCGCTGATGACCGACACGTTCGATGCTGGGTCATGGATGCCTGTCCCTGTAAGTTAGTGCCACTTTGGGTTTACGACTAGCCATGTCAGCCCGGGTCTTTATCATATGGATGCTAGCGACACCATCATATACGTGTGCCAAAATGCGCAAACGGTCCCGGGCAAAGGTAAGGCGACACCCGTGGGGATACCGTGCGTGAGGCCGCAAAGCGATATGAGGTGTTACATGCTAGATCGATGTGGCATCGAGTCGGGGTCCTGACACCCATGATGGTTCTTCCAGGGTGAAACAGCCCATCTGTGACATCAGAGAGCGCACCATGGGTCTATTCTCTTCCAACTGGAAGGATCCCGTCCATAAAATGCGAGGCAACATTCTATCAGCAAATCTTACCTTTTCTAGCTCTCCAACCCGTACCCTTTGTTGTACTAGCATTTACCGTGCGGTGCTTTAACTGTGTCATGTTCAATTATTTCAGTTATGCAAAAATGTATTGTTCAATAGGGCTATGTGATGCTTAAGTATTAATTGTCCACTCCAGTTTCACGAATGGCTATATTTGGTTCTTTATAGTGAGTAGATGCCTTGTTTATCTTTATTTGGTTGTTAGGTTGGTTGGAGTGAGCATTTTTCTAGTTATCGAGCAGATGCCTTGTTTATATGTATTTGGTTCTTAGTTTGGTTGCAGTGAGCATTTGTCCAGTTATCAAGCAGATGCCTTGTTTATCTGTATTTGGTGGTTAGGTTGCTTTTTTAGCATTTGTCCAGTTATCAAGCAGATGCCTTTTTATCTGTATCTGCTTGTGAGGTTGGTTGCAGTGAGCATTTGTCCAGTATTCAAGCATATGCCCTAATTATCTATATTTGCTTGTTAACTTGGTTGAAGTGAGACCCTGTGCAGTTTTCAATGGCTATATTTGGTTGTTATACTAGTCATTTATGCCTTGTTTATTTGAATCATTCACAATGTGTTGTTCATTATGTGCAAGTCAGAACTTTGCTGCTCGACTACATCAATACCATCTTGAACGGCTATATTTGGTTCTAGTTATTCCCGGTGTAGTTAACACATGCCCTTTATTCCAGTTTTACACATTTATCCAGTGTGATGTTTAAGCATTACCTACATTCTTTTGATTTTCAACAATACTATCTTTGAATTGCAATATTTGATGGCTGTTATGCCTGCTGTCAGTAACATTGCCTTCCATTTTATATCTACTTTCATAGCATGCTGAAACCAACAAATTCAAGCTATCATTTGGAGATGATGTTGTTTACCTTTGCTATATTTGTTTGATGTTAAGGTTGTTGTACTTATCATGCCTTTCCACTACTTATGCAGGACAACAACGGTAGTGGCCACCATTTTCCACCGAGGTTAGCTTCATCCCTCGGCATGTAATTCCCCTGTTGTTCCATAATGTAGTGCATATAGATCTAGGCCTGGACACTTGTTAGATTCTAATATTGACTTATTGCTTATAGGTACATATGCCCTTGGCAAGGATCCATGCATCGACCCTTTTTGCGTATGAGGCAATGAGATATTCATGAACAAGTATCAAGTGAGAAAACAGATAAGGATTATTAGCAAAAAGCTATGAAAGGTGGCAAGCCAATTATTTGTTTATGCTCTATCCAACCAAACAGTGAGCTGTACGATGGTAACTACAAACTTTGCAGTCTTCCCTTTTTACTACCCATAATGAGTTGTTAGACAAAAATGTCTGAATCTTTTTCGTTCCCAGTGGTTCCTAAAGCAGTTCACTCAAGATTACCTCATAAAGTACATGATTGGCAGACACAAAATGAAGGTTAAAGTATTTCATCCAGACTATAATGAGCATCGAGAAGTCGTAATGAAGACAGTGAAGGATGGACGGGCAGCCATCACATGGGGTTGGCCTAGAGTCGTGCGCGCATTACACATAGAGGAGGGCACAATATAGGCATTCTGCTTCACCTTCTCCAGCGACCAGAATGTCTTTCGCCTCTCTCTTTACAGTCTTTAGTACAACTGTTGTTGGGGATATGATTAATGGAGGTAAACCAGCTAGGAGTGGTCGGGTTAGCTCCATCAAGATAGAAGCCCATGAAGACGTGAGGATGGCGGTGCTTTACGAAGGCCCAAGGCCCAAAGGCGGGTTAAAGCATGTAGATATAAATGGACTCTGTCATGTAACTTGTATTGTAGGTAAGAAGGATAGAGACCGAGCCCGACACGTTTATGATCCGGCCTCGGGACTCTGTAAAAGGGCGGGCGTCAACCTATGTATATAAAGGGACGACCCGGCCGCGGTTTAGGGACAACAGACAACAAATCGAGAGCCAGGCCAAGCGGATTCGCTCCATGGTCATCGAAACCCTAGCAATACCAATCACAACTAGACGTAGGCTTTTACCTTCATCGAAGGGGCTGAACTAGTATAAAATCCCTCGTGTCCCTTGTCCGGTTTAACCCCTTTAAGCTAACCCGTAGCGATGGCTCCACGACTAAGTCCTTTCACGAGGACATCTGCCGTGACAAACCCACGACAATTGTGGTTCATCATCCTTTACTTGGTGCTTATCCAGTTCTTCAGTATATGTACCTGTGAATCGAATTATGCATTCGTGGTTGAATCTATATTTGTAATAAACATGGTTTGATATGAAATAAGTGAATGCCTACTTTCAAATTCAAAACATGGGATTTCAAATTAAGGATGAATTAGCGATTAATTAAGGATTAATTGGGGATTACACTGCACACAGTTTGCGAAAGTGAAATGATAGAGGTGAGGGTGTCCCGATCTTTCAATGAGATGATAACAATCGATTTGGTGGAGACAACTTTGATGATCCGACAACAAACATGCAATGACGTTGCACCTTAGCAATCGCTAATCCAACTCCAAGAGTTTATTGACCATGCTGGAGCACGATCAACCTGACCACGAAGGTCTATTCCTGTAAGCAATCGAAGAACAAGCAAGAATATGATTAAGCATTCTGAATATTGCAAATATGGATGAAGTATTGATAAAAGTGGGGTTTCATAAGCGGTCTTGGTCTGGTCGTTGGACACAAATGAAGTACACGAAGTTGCAGCGATGGCGAACTTTTAACTAAATAAAACCCATGGAAAAAGCTACTAGATGGATCTACTTATATAGGAGCAAGGGGTGGCAGCCAAGGAGGTGGGGGGACATCCCAAGGCAGCATAAAACTAACCCTAGGTCGTACAAGGCCAATGGGCCTAAGTGGAGGTGAAGTAACACCTTTGGACTTGTAGTTTGACTTGGATTCTGCTGCAGCATCAGATTGTTTCATCTATAACTCAATGCTCTAGACGATTTTGAGGGTGAATTCGATTGGGTTGGAAAATCCACAAAATCTATTTTCCAGAAAAAAGATTCACCCAATTTGGAGTTAGGTATGTCTATGCAGTCTGAATCTGAGTCCAGAACGTGAGAGACTTGGACTCTATCTTCTGTTGGGCCAAAAGTGAGGTGAGAGAACTTTTTGAATAGCAAGTAAACATCTCTTTCTCCCTTATCTTCATATGTGGATTGTACAAATGTCCCATACACTTGCAACTAGACATGGCACAAAAGTTTGTCAAGCATTTTTTCTCCTGGATGACATAAAAAAATATTGCATAGTTTGCATTAGAAGTCACCTCACAAATATACATGTATGCAATATTTTTGGTCGTATCCAAGGTAGTCATGTCCTCATCATCCTCCCCTTCTTGAAAACAAAGTCGTCTCGGTGTTGCTTAATCTGAAATGTGGCTAGCAAAAGAGACAAGGTGTACATGTCGTATATGTATATGTCATCCATTTTTGCTTCCCTTAATTTTTGCACATATGACACATGTATACATGAGTAACTTTCATAGTTCATAAAATGCAAAGCCAAAATATTATCACAAGTATTATAAGGTATGAAAATGTTGTGTCTCAATTTGCACATATAAGTGAAGCTCTTATTCATATCAAAGGATTGACAATGTTCATCATTAAATCATCACAACATTGGTGAATAAACCTTACTTGCATAAAATTTACATGCTACAACATGCTTAAATAAGCAAACATGCAATAATAAGTCTTTTGACATAGAATCATCACCAAGATTAGAGGTCATATGAAAATGATTAAACATTGGTTCTTTTGCATCAATAGTTAATTCAATGGGTGCACTCAAAATTGTTGGTATTTCATCTGTTTGATCACATGACACATTCATGATAGTAACACGATTCTCTAAAATAGATGGTGTGCTCAAATCAATAGGTAACTCAACACATGATGTATTCATGTTAACTAGGCATGCATCATTCTCATGTGAAAGTGGAAAATCTATACCTTTGTCATTACCTCTTATGATCAACTCACATGATGTAGGCACTCTTGGTGGTGATGTGTCACATGGTGGAGATGATGTAGTCCTCACAACAACGGATGTGGTTGTCATAGTATGCCTAGTAGATGAAGAAACATCTGCATCAACTCTTGGAATGTGCACCGCGCGCTTGTTCTCCTTGTGGGCAACACTTCGTTTTATTTCCTGTTTAGCTTTGAAAGCAAGATGAAACAAATGGTCCATAGGATAACACTCTTCATGAATTAGTATCTCTTCAATATCACGGTTTAATCCTCCCCAAAATCTATCCATAAAATCTTCTTCACTTTCTTCTAAAAATGAGTGCAACAATGTAGTTTGTAAATCATCGTAATATTTTGTTACCGTGTCAGTGCCTTGTTTTATATGTTGTAACTTTTTAGTCATGTCATGAGTATAATAAACATCAATGAATCTATCTCTCATGACAAGTTTTAAATCATTCCAAGTAGTAGGTATAAAATCAGGGTTTAACCGACAATATTCACTCCACCAAACTAAAGCAAATCTACTGAAAGTACTAACCACAACTTGAAATTTTCCGCGCTCGTCAAAATTATGGGCAGCAAATATAGCATTTATTTCATAATCCCATTCAATATATAAATCAGGCCTAAAACGACCAGTAAATGGTGGCACGAAAACATTAACCTGATTATGTACATTCTAATGTTGTTGCTCCTCTTGTGACGGTTGTTGTATTTTCTTAGGTGGTGGCAAATCTCCCACGATCGATGAAGCCCAAGAAGTAACAACTCCAGAACCTACCATAGTTAGTAGAAAACAAGAAACAAAATCCAAGAATAATGTTCCTATGAACTACTAGGATGTGGAGGTAAAACACTCACAGTATAACAAATATCAATATCTTACAGGTTCTTACCATGCAGCACGTGGTGACAGGCAACCAGTGGTGTCAAATAACTCCGAAGATAGAGTAAAGCGATTGCTAGGGGAACGTACATATACCCGATGTAGAAATATGTGGAGCTTGGAAGGATTAAATATTTGGTAGCAAAAGATTAGCAATAATCAATTCAGAGATACAATGTTGAATAAACGCTCAACGACAATATTGTGATGGTCCTAGGTTAGACCGGACTAGAGGCGCGAGCCTAGAACACTAATGAGGTCAGGCGTATCATAACTAGCATCAATAAAGGATATGAAGTAGCTCTGGATAGCAAGATATAAGTGGAGATCACAATAGCAGTAAAGATAATGATGTGAAACAAGAGTCAAGCAGGATATATCAACAACTTTCTCTCCAACTTTTCTCTGGAAAAGTTTGTGCCAATTTTCTAATAATTTTTCTAACCAAATGGCACTGACACAAGCTTTCAAACGCAAAACGAATCACTCAATTCTGAGTTGATATGAGGAGTCAAAAAATTCTAAAACTGGCCTGAAAAACTGAAATAAGCTATGTTCGCGAACTTCGGAGGGCAAAAAGACCTATTTAGAAGCTGATTTTGAGGTGCCAAATATTAAACTAGCTTCCACAACTACTTAGATGCGACTCGTCGCTAGCTTTCATTTGAGTACTCGCGGAGCCAAAACGGGCTTCGTATGAGGAGGTTATATGCCTGTTTTACTGAACAGTGCAGATTCCAATCCGAATTCAACTACGAGATTGAGTCTAGATAGATCTGAATTTTGTTTTGTTCTTCTATCTTTTTTTCCTCACACTATTTTTTCTTTTTCTTTCTCTCTTTTTTCTCTGACTTTTTATTTTTAGTTTCTTCCTCTGTCTTTTTTTTCTCTCTCCCTCTTTTCAAAACAAACTAGATAAGATGCAGATTGGATCAAGCGAAGATGTCAATGATCTGAACGATGATTATGACAATGAACGGCGGATAGCACGTGTTGGAAATTGATGGGTGGGTGGTGGACAACGGAAGGGATAACGATGCAGTGGCGGCGTGACTAATGTGAACAGAACTCGATACTCTAAACGGACTAGACACTAAGACCAGCAACTCGACATGATGATGCAACCGATAATTCAACTATGCAAGCAATGAAAAGAAAATTGCAAAGGCTCAGACTGGCTTGGGCAAAGGATGAATAGATCTAACTTTTTTGTGGCTTTTTCTTGGACAATAGGTAAGAAAATAAATCTAATTTAAGAAAAACTGGAAATTCTCACCGAGCAACCTGAAAACTGATACGCTTGATAAAAGCGAGGGTGTACCGATCTTTCGATGAGATGGTAAGTATTGATTTGGTGGATACGACTTTAATGATCTGACTACAAACATGCAATGATGTTGCTCCTTAGCAATCGCTAAACCAACTCCAAAAGGTTATTGACCATGCCGAAGCACGATCAACCTGACCACGAAGGTCTATTCCTGCAAGCAATCGAAGAACAAGCAAGAATATGATTAAGAAATCTGAATATTGCAAATATGGATGAAGTATTGATAAAAGTGGGGTTTCATAAGCGGTCTTGGTCTCGTCGTTGGACACAAACGAAGTACACGAAGTTGCAGCGATGGAGAACTTTTAACTAAATAAAACCCAAGGAATAATCTAGTAGATGGATCTACTTATATAGGATCAAGGGGTGGCGGCCAAGGAGGTGGGAGGACGTCCCAAGGCAGCCTAAAACTAACCCTAGGTCGTACAAGGCCAATGGGCCCAAGTGGAGGTGCCATAACACCTTTGGACTTGTAGTTTGACTCGGATTCTGCTCCAACATCAGATTGTTTCGTCCATAACTCAACTCTCTGGACGAAATTGAAGATGAATCCAATTGAGTTCAAAAGTGCACAAAGTCTATTTTCCAACAAAAAAAGAATCACCAAATTCGGAGTCCGGATGAAATAGTTATTGACGTTTTGAGTCAGGTATGTGTGTGAAGTATGAATCTGAGTCCGGAACGTGAGAGACTTGGAATCTATCTTCTCTTGGGCCAAAACTGACATGAGAGAACTTTTTGAACAGCAAGTAATCATCTCTTTCTCCCTTATCTTCATATGTGGATTGTACAAATGTCCCATACACCTGCAATTAGACATGGCACAAAAGTTTGTGAAGTATTTTTGTCCTGGATGACATAAAAAATTATTGCATAGTTTGCATTAGAAATCATCTAAAAAATTTACATGTATGCAATATTTTTGGTCGTATCCAAGGTAGTCATGTTCTCATCACGAAACGTCTGTGATAGACGTGTAGATCAGAAATGTTTCTAGGATCCACTACGTGTGCGATCAATCTCCACTACACACACGACATCCTCTTGAAAACTGTTTGAGTTAGGCCACCTAGCGCAAACGTTTACCACATAAAAACTATGTGTGATGGACAGACTTTGCCACACAGTTTCTTCTACGCACCGTGTATGATGCATTTAATAACGCAAACGATAAAATTGTTAATATCGTGTGCAATGGCAACGCTATCACCAACGATTTAACGGGGAAAATTGTGTGTGATGTACCTGTGAATGGAAACATTTTCCTTGGAGAGACTGTGTGGGATGTACATATGAATGGAAATGTTTAGCAGGGACTGACTGTGTGGGATATACTTGCGACCTAAAACAATTTCTCCTATATAATTGTATTTCTTTAGCTCTATTGTACATATTTCCATATTTGAGCGCTCGCCTGTTGCACATAACCTCATTTTCCCAAGCGTGTGTGCCAGGAGGGCATATCCCCAACGATTTCTGGCTCGTGTGGGAAGGACCCGCCTATCGCCGTCACTCAATAGGTGATGGTTCCAAATGCCGTCGCGGAAATGGGTTAAAAACCATTTGTATAGCACTAACGTGTACCAGTGATACTTTTCTCGTAGTTACGGATGCTTGTGAGGGGGTTAATCATAAGTTGGAGGTTAGTTCAAGTAAGAATAGCACCTAAGCACCGGTCCACCCATATATCAAATTATCAAAGTAGTGAACACAAATCAAACCAACATGATGAAAGTGACTACATGAAATTCCCGTGTACCCTCAAGAACGCTTTGCTTATCATAAGAGACCGTTTTGGCCTATCCTTTGCCACAAAAGGATTGGGCTACCTTTCTGCACTTTTGTTACGGCTACCGTTAGTTGCTCGTTTCAAATTTTCTTGCTATCAAACTACTCGCTACTTATAATTTCAGTGCTTGCACAGAATACCTAAAATTGCTTGCCATTTCCTTCTGCTCCTCGTTGGGTTCGACACTCTTACTTATCGGAAGGACTACGATTGATCCCCTATACTTGTGGATCATCAATTCTTTCTTCTGGCGCTGTTTCCAGGGAGTAAAGCACTCTTGGTAAGTGGAAACCGGTAAGGAAAAATTATACTACATGCTGAAATTTATTTTCACTTGTTACTACGGAGAACAATCCTTTGAGGGGTTTGTTCGGGGTATCATCACCTCGACTGGAACCACAATTAGTCACCCCTCAACCTACTGCACCTACTGAAAATAGTGGTTATGAAATTCCTTCGGGTATGATAGAACAACTGCTAGCTAATCCTTATCCAATAGATTGAGCCGAACATCCTGATATGCACTTGATATATGTGGATGAAATTTGTGGATTATTTAAGATTGCAGGTTTACCTGGAGATGAAGCTAAGAAGAAAGTTTTCCCTTTATCTTTGAAGAGAAAAACATTGGCATGGTATAGGCTATGCGACGATATTGGATCTTGGAATTGGAATCGACTGTAATTAGAATTTCACCAAAAAAATTATCTTATGCATCTAGTTCATCGTGATCAGAATTATATATATAATTTTTGGCCTCGTGAAGGAGAAAGTAGTGCTCTAGCTTGGGGGAGGCTTACTTCAATGTTATATTCATACCACAATCATGAGTTCTCAAGAGAAATTATTATTTGAAATTTTTATGCTCGGCTTTCTCGTGATGATCAATCCATGCTTGATACTTCTTGTACTGGCTCTTTTATGAAGAAGACTATTGAATTCAGGTGGGATCTTTTAGAAAGAATTAAACGCAGCTCTGAAGATTAGGAACTCGACAAAGGTAAAGAGTCAGGTACTAAGCTTAAGTTTGATTGTGTTAAATCTTTTATGAATACCGATGCTTTTCAAAAGTTTAGTACTAAATATGGACTTGACTTTGAGATAGTAGCCTCTTTTTGTGAATCATTTGCTACTCATGTTGATCTCCCTAAAGAGAAGAGGTTTAAATATCACCCACCTATTAAAGAACAAACTAGGGAACCAATAATAGTTAAAGATGAAACTATTATTTATAATGTTGATCCAGTTGTTCCTACTGTTATATTGAAAAACCACCTTTCCCTGTTAGGATAAAGGAACATGCTAAAGTTTCAATTGTGGTCAATAAAAGCTATATTAGAACACCTAAACCTTCTGAACAAATCAAGGTAGAATCTAGTGTTGCTATGGTTAAAGATCACTTAGTAGAAAATATAGATGGGCATGTTATTTACTTTTGCGATGAAGCTGCTAGAGTTGCCAAACCAGGTGAGAATGATAAACATAGACATGTTGTTCGCATGCATGTTGTCTCAGTCAATATAGGAGATCACTGTTACCATGGTTTATGTGACTTAGGTGCTATCATGAGTGCTATTCCTTTTACCTTATATCAAAAAATTATGAATGACATAACACTTGCTTAAATAGAAGACATAGATGTTACTATTAAACTTGCTAATAGAGACACCATCACACCACTTGGGATTGTTAGAGATGTTGAAGTCTTGTGTGGGAAAATAAAATATCATACTGATTTTCTTGTTCTTAGTTCCCCACAAGATGACTTTGTCCAATTATCTTTGGTAGACCATTCTTGAACACCATTAATGTTGAAATAGATTGTGAGAAACAAACTGTCGGTGTTAGTTTTGGTGATGAGTCTCATGATTTTAATTTTTCTAAGTTTAGTAGAAAACATCATTAGAAACAATTGCCTAGTAAGGATGAAATAATTGGTCTTGCTTCTATTGTCGTGCCTCCTACTAATCCTTTAGAACAATATTTGCTAGACCATGAAAATGATATGCATATGCATGAAAGAAATGAGATAGATAAAAATTTCTTTGAACAACGACCTCTGCTTAAACACAATTTTCCTATTTAAACTCTTGGAGGTCCTCCTCCACCTAAAGGTGTGATGCCGCTTGAACTACGTAGGTATTCCCCAAAGAGGAAGTGATGATGCAGCACAGCAACGGTAGGTATTTCCCTCAGTGACGAGGCCAAGGTTACTGAACCAGTAGGAGAACCACACAACACTATGTAAACGGCACCCGCTCACAAAGAACAAATACTTGCAACCCGATGTAAAAGAGGGGTTGTCAATCCCTCCCGGGTAAAAAGATAGATAGAATTGTAGTAGATTGGATAAATAGATCTCGCGAACGAGAGATAAAATAAATAAATAAAAATTGTAGCAAGGTATTTTTGGGTTTTTGCATTAATATATCTGAAAATAAAAGCGAATAAAAATAGATCTCGAAGGAAAATATGATAAAGAAGAGACCCGGGGGCCATAGATTTCACTAGTGGCTTCTCTCTAGAAAAATAGCATACGGCAGGTAAACAAATTACTGTTGGGCCATTGATAGAACTTCAAATAATTATGACGATATCCAGGCAATGATCATTATATAGGAATCACGTCCAAGATTAGTAGACTGACTCCTGCCTGCATCTACTACTATTAATCCACACATCCACCGCTATCTAGCATGCATCTAGTGTATTAAGTTCATGGAAAAACAAAGTAATGCAATAAGAACGATGACATGATGTAGACATGATCTATTCATGTAGGAATAAACCCCATCTTGTTATCCTTAATAGGAACTATACAAACATGTCATTTCCCCTTCTGTCACTAGGATTGAGCACCGTCAGATCGAACCCATCACAAAGCACCTCTTCACATGGCAAGAAAAATCGATCTAGTTGGTAGAACTAAGCCAAAGATTCAAAAAAGAAATACGAGGCTATAAGCAATCATGCATATAATTGATCAAAACCTCAAATAACTTTCATGGATAAAATAGATCTTATCATAAACTCAGAGTCCATTGGATCCTAATAAACACACCGCAAAAAGAGTTACATCAATAGATCTCCAAGAGGACATTGTATTGAGAATCAAAGAAGAGAGAGGAAGCCATCTAGCTACTAACTATGGATCCGAACGTCTACAATGAAATACTCACACATCATCAGAGAGGCACCAATGAGGATGATGAACCCCTCTGTGATGGTGTCTAGATTGGATCAGTGGTTTTTTGGAACTTGCTGCGGCTTGAATTGTGTTTTGTTGATTCCCCTGGGGTTTTTGGAATGTTGGGGTACTTATAGAGCAAAGAGGCGGTGTGGGAGGTGGCCGAGGTGGGCACAACCCACCAGGGCGTGCCTGCGCCCCCAAGCATGCCCAGGTGGGTTGTGCTTCCCTCGGAGCCCCCCTCTGGTACTTCCTTAGCCCATCATGTGTCTTTTACTCCAAAAAAATTCTCCAAAAAGTTTCGCTACGTTTGGACTCCGTTTGGTATTCATTTTCTGCAAAGTAAAAAAACAAGCAAAAAAACAACAACTGGCACTGGGCAATGTATCAATAGATTAGTCCCAAAAAATGATATAAAGTTGCTATAAAATGATTGTAAAACATCCAAGATTGATAATATAACAGCTTGGAACAATCAAAAATTATAGATACGTTGGAGATATATCTAGGTGATCCTGTGATTGAATTAAAACAATCGCCACACACTTTGAAATATGCTTATCTTGATGTGAAAAAGATATATCCTGTTATTATTAGTGCTAACCTTTCAGAACATGAAGAAGAAAGATTATTGAAAATTCTAAAGAAGCTCCGAGCTGCTATTGGATATACTCTTGATGATATTAAAGGCATTAGTTCCACTCTCTGTCAGCACAAGATTAATATGGAACCTGATGCTAAACCCGTTATTGATAACCAATGACATTTAAATCCTATGTTGATAGAAGTGGTAGGAACTAAAATACTAAAGCTTCTGGAAGCAGGTATAATTTATCCCATAGCTGATAGTAGATGGGAAAGTCATGTTCATTGTGTCCCTAAGAAGGAGGTATTACTATTGTTCCTAATGATAAAAATGAACTCATTCCACAAAGGATTGTCACTGGCTATAGGATGGTAATTTATTTCAGAAAATTAAATAAAGCAACTAGAAAAGATCATTACCCTTTACCTTTCATTGATCAAATCCTAGAAAGATTGTCAAAGCACACACACTTTTTTTTCCTTGATGGATATTATGGTTTTTCTCGATCAAAAGAAAACCACCTTTACTTGTCCTTTCGGAATTTATGCTTATAGATGTATGCATTTTGGTTTATGCAATGGACCTACTACCTTTCAAAGATGTATGACTGCTATATTCTCTGATTTTTGTGAAAAGATTGTTGAGGTTTTCATGGATGATTTTTCTGTTTACGAAACTTCTTTTGATGATTGCTTAAGCAGCCTTGATAGAGTTTTGCAGAGATGTGAGCAAACTAAACTTGTGTTGAATTGGGAGAAGTGCCACTTTATGGTTAATGAAGGTATTGTCTTGGGACATAAAATTTCTGAAGGAGGTATTGAGGTGGACAAAGCTAAAGTTGATGCAATTGAGAAAATGCCATGTCTTAAAGATATCAAGGTATTCGTAGTTTCTATGTCTCTTACAAATGTCATGTTGGTTTCTATAGGAGGTTTATTAAAGACTTCTCTAAAATTTCTAGGTCTCTTACAAATATTTTACAAAAGGATGTTCCATTTGTTTTTTATGATGATTGTGTAGAAGCCTTCGAAACACTTATGAAATCCTTAATTTCTGCACCTATTGTTCAGCCACCTGTTGGAACTACCTTTTGAAATTATGTGTGATGATAATGATTATGCTCTTGGTGATGTTCTAGGACAAAGAGTTGATAAAAATTTAAATGTTATTCATTATGCTAGTAAAGCTGTAGACAGTGCCCAAAGAAATTATGGTACCACTGAAAAAGAATTTTTAGCAATGGTGTTTGCTTGTGATAAATTTAGATCTAACATTGTTGATTCTAAAGTGATTGTTCACACTGATCATGATGCTATAGAATATCTTATGAAAAATAAATATGCTAAACCTAGACTTATTAGGTGGGTTCTCTTGTTACAAGAATTTGACTTACATATCACTGATAGAAAAGGAGCTGAGAACCCCATAGTTGATAACTTGTCTAGGTTAGAAAATATTCTTGATGACCCACAACCTATTAATGATAGTTTTCCTGATGAGCAATTAGCTTCAATAAATGTTTCTCATAACACTCCTTGGTATGTTGACTATGCTAATTACATTGTTGCTACATATATACCACCTAGCTTCACATACCAACAAAAGAAAAAAATTCTTTTATGATTTAAGACACTACTTTTGGGATGACCCACATCTTTATATGGAAGGATTAGATGGTATTATTAGACGTTGTGTACATGAGCATGAATAGGGATAAATCCTACGGAAATGTCACTTCGAAGCTTATGGAGGGCATCATGCGGGAGACAGAACTGCTCGTAAGGTATTGCAATCTGGTTTTTATTGGCCTACTCTCTTCAAGGATGCCCGTAAGTTTGTTTTATATTGTGATGAATGTCAAAGAATTGGTAACATTGGTGAGCGTCAGGAAATGCCTATGAATTATTTACTTGTTATCAAACCATTTGATGTTTGGGGTTTTAATTACATGGGACCATTTTGTTTCTCTAATGGGTATACATATATTTTGGTTGCTGTTAATTATGTTACTAAGTGGGCGGAAGCTATTCCAACTAGTAGTGCTGATCACAACACCTCTATTAAAATGCTTAAGGAAATTATTTTCGCATGGTTTGGAGTCCCTAGATATTTAATGAATGGTGGTGGTTCACAATTTATTCATAGTGCTTTCTATAAACTGCTTGCTAAGTATGATGTTAATCGTAGAATTGAATCACCCTATCATACTTAGTCTAGTGGGCAAGTTGAACTTAGTAATAGAGAAATAAAATTAATTTTACAAAAAACTGTTAATAGGCCCCGAAATAATTGGTCTAAGAAATTAGATGAAGCACTTTGGACTTATAGAATAGCATATAAAAATCCTGTGGGTATGTCTCCTTATAAAATGGTTTATGGAAAAGCTTGTCATTTGCCTCTTGAGTTAGAACATAAACCATACTGGGCAATTAAAGAACTCAACTATGATTCCAAACTTGTCGGTGAAAAGAGGTTATTTGATATTAGCTCACTAGATGAATGGAGAACCCAAGCTTATGAAAATTCCAAGTTATTCAAAGAAAAAGTCAAAAGATGGCATGATAAAAGGATCCAAAAGTGTGAGTTCAAAGTTGGAGAATATGTTCTTTTGTACAATTCTCATTTTAGATTCTTTGAAGGTAAACTTCTCTCCAAATGGGAATGACCTTATGTTATCGAGGAGGTTTATCGATCTGGTGCCATCAAAATAAATAATGCCAAACGTACTAACCCGAAGGTTGTCAATGGGCAATTAATAAAATATTATAGCTCAGGTACGCCCATTAATGTTGAAAGCAATATTATCCAAACTATGACACTAGAAGAACACATAACAAAAACCTTCCAGAACACTCCAGAATCGTGAAAAAGAGGAGGTACATGATACGCTAAGTAAACAGACTCCGAAAAATCCACAAAAATATTTTTTGTCTGTTCTGGAATATATTAAAAACTAGGAAAATAAGAAACAACTAGGGAAGTAACCCTGGTGGGCACAAGACACCAGGCAGGTGCGCCCAGGTGAGTTATGCCCACCTCGCGTACCTTAAAGACTTCGTTTTTCTCCTGTTCGCTTATTTCCTAAGATAAAAAAATCTTTATATACCCCCCGAAGCTATTGACCACAATATCACGGAGAAATCTTTTGTTTTCTTTTCTTGCTATTTTTTGTTAGATCTGTCAGGCCAGGCACCATGTCCTCTTCCCCCACCAACAATGTAGAAGAGGATGCTTGGTTAATGAAGATTGAATTGAAGAGAGAAGAGCTTGAAGAAACTTTCAAGGAGGAAAAGAGAAAGGAAGCTGTCAGAGATCAAACTCCGGCAATAGAGTAGGCCTTGCCCATGGAGAAAGATGAAGATTTCCTCCAACCATACTATGAATACCTCACTCCCACTGAGATTGAAGCCTTTAGGATCATCAAAACAGTTCATGTTCAAAACAAATATCTTACTTGTGAAAATATTTTATTGCAAGAGCACATCATTACCCTTCGGAGCGTCATCCGAATATTGGAGTGTCTTTTGAGCCTGAAAGAGAAGGATGAATCCTCCACTACTTCATCACCACCACCTCCTTCTTCGTCACCAAAGGAGACTTGAGTATTGGGTATGGGCACTCCCCTTGGCTTGTGCCAAGCTTGGGACAGGTGCCCCGGTATCATATCACCTCCACTATCTTTTGCCTTTACTTATCTTAGTTCGATCCTTTGTTACCTTTTGCTTTAGTTGAATAAAAGTTTAGTTTGATCCTTTATTTTTGAGTGCTTGCTTAGTGATCTATCCTTGTAATCATGTGCGAGATATATAATAAAGTTTTGTTTGAGTTTTGCTTTCCTTACTTTTATATTCAATAAAAAGAATGCAAATAAATGAAAAGATCAAATGCTAATCTTGTGGTCAGTAATAAAATCACATAAGGAAGAGTATAAGTAGAAAATTTTATTGGAGATTGACAAACATAACATTGGTCAAGGATGCAATTCATGAAAGAATTAATAAGGGAAGAGAAGATTCACATGCAAATACACTATCTTGGATATCTTTTGTGATTGTGAGCCCCCATCAAAATATTATATGCCAAGATTGTTGACGTTGGACAAGGAAGACAACGTAATGATTTATGTTTGTTCATATTCACATAGAAGTTATATTAGCATAGATCCTTTAACATGTGGTGCTTCCCCCATCTTTGCTAGCCAAATATTCCGCACTAAGTAGAGATACTACTTGTGCATCCAAAACCCTCAACCCAAATCTTGTTTTGAGAGTCCACCATACCTACCTATGGATAGAGTAAGATCCTTCAAGTAAGTTGTCATTGGGGCAATAAGGCAATAAAACTTGCTTCTAAAGGTGTTAGATCATTTAGTAAGAGAAAAATGAGCATTGTACAAACTTCTGATGACAAAGAATAAAAGCGACAGACTGCATAATAAAGGTTGCTACCATACAGGGAAATATAACATGATGTTCTTTTGCACTAAGAGGTTTAGCATACAAACAAATAAGCGCATGACAACCTCTGCTTCCCTCTCTAAAGGGCCTATCTTTTACTTTTTATGTATTTACTTTTACGAAGAGTCCAAGTTTTCTTCTCTATTCCTTTTTATTTTTTCTATTTTGTTAAGCATCATGTGGTGAGGAAAGATCTAGGCACATATATCCAGTTGGGTATAGGAAGCATGAGTTATTATTGTTGACATCACCCTTGAGGTGAATATGTTGCGTTGCAAAACTATAAGCCCCTATCTTTCTATGTGTCCGTTACAACTTTTTGCTCATGTGTATTCGGTGAGTGTTAGCAATCATAGAAGAGTATATGATGGTTGACTATGTGGAATTGCCAAAAGGCTCCGATACGTGACCCTTCCTGGAAAGATGATGAATTGTAGTTGCAATGTTGGCTGAGAACATTGTTTGTTGATTTTAAATAGAGTTTATGCTTTATACTTCGATGTTGTGATGAATTGTTACTTATTAATAAGAAGTCTATGATAAAGTTTGTTGATGTTATAATAATATACATGATGCTTCTATGTCCGTATTTTGTTTTTATCGACACCTCTCTCTCTCTCTCTCTAAACACGTGGACATATTTTTTGATATCGGTTTTTGCTTGAGGACAAGCGAGGTCTAAATTTGGGGAGTTGATATGTCCATTTTGCATCATGTTTACCTACTGTTATTTATAATGTTTTTATGCATAATAATGCTTTTTGGAGTAATTCTAATGCCTTATCTCTCACAATATGCAAGGTTCACACAAAGAAGGAGAATACCTGCAGTTGGAATTCTGGACCTGAAAAAGCTACGTCAGGCCACCTATTCTGCACATCTCCAAATGAGCTGAAACATCACAGGGATTTTTTATTGAATGTGTAAGAATTATCGGAGCAAATAACTACCAGAGGTGGCCTACCAGGTGGGCGTGCCAGGGAGCCCAGGCGCTGCCTGACGGGTTGTGCCCTCCTCGGCCCACCTCTGGTGCCCCTCTTCTGGTATATATGTCATTTTGACTTAGAAAAAATACGGAGAGGACTTTCGGGATGAAGCGCCATAGTATTGACGCGAAACTTGGGCAGGAGCACTTTTGCCCTCCGGTGGAGCGATTCCGCCGGGGGAACTTCCCTCCTGGAGGGGGAAATCCTCGTTATCATCATCATCAACAACTCTCCGATCTTGGGGAGGCCAATCTCCATCAACATCTTCAACAGAACCATCTCCTCTCAAACCCTAGTTCATCTCTTGTGTTCAATCTTTGTACCGGAACCTTAGATTGGTGCTTGTGGGTGACTAGTAGTGTTCACTACGGCAGGATGCTGCTAACGCGACACTACGATCAGAGAGCCTTTGACGAAAGTGTGTGCGATGCATTAATCACAAACGGTGATGTAAAAAATCGTCAAAAAAGATGCAAAACCTTTGCGATGAAGGATACATCAAACATGGCTCAGATTTTAATTGCTTGTGCGATGCGGGTCATACGGTTTAGTTCACTTAACTATTTGCGATGAGGCAGAACAAAAGAAATGGGCAGCCAGATGAAGGCGTGTGCAATATATGGCATACAGTTCACTTGGATGAACTGTTTGTGATGAGGCAGAACAACAGAAACATACAGCCAGATGAAGGTGTGTCTGACATAGGGCATACGGTTCACTCGGATGAACTGTTTGTGATTAGGCAACACAAAAGAAATGGTCAGCCAGATCAAGGTGTGTGCGATAGACGACAGATGGCTCATTGCTATGAACTGTTAGTGTTGAGCGAGGAGAACACAAACGTTTCACATAAACAAGATGTGTGTAATACGCGGCAAACATCCAATTGCATAGGTGGCTAGTACACACATGACATTTCCACACACCAAAGTAAACTATTACATGCATAATTAACTAGGATAAACGATCATCTGATCATCATCTACTTCTTGTGGTAGCTCGATGTTCCTTCTATGCTAAGTTTCCATTAATTGATGGTGTTTTATGAACATGCCACCATTTCCCGCCATTTCCTCACCAGTTTCCTGCCACCCAGTGATATTGCGCATAAACCTAGGCGGCGCGCGATGCAGGAGGCAACAAGCACAGCCTATAGCACATCCACCGCAGAGCGCCGCAGAGTAAGAGGCGCAGCGCGCTACACAGCAAGAGCGGATCCATCAGCACTTGCCTACTGTCGACGGGGCGCCGCAGCCGGGTACACGTCCCAACAGTATCCCATTCCTCATCGGGAGTGGGCAGAGGCCCTCTGCACCATACTTGCACCAGAGGTCGGCGGCGCCGTACTTGCACCGGACGCCCGCCGCACCGTTCGCCTTGTCCGCGGCCCGCTCGACGCCAATGCGCTGGTCGCTAGGCTCGACCGCCTCCTTGTCCCAGGTGTCCACCTGGGCACAGTAGAGGAACATGGCCATCCCATCCTCGAGCTTGTGATCTCCAATGAAATAGCCAACTTGGAGCTCGAGATCGTGCTCCAGATGTACCGCGAGCGTGTCGACCGCTTGGATGAATGTCAGGACGAGTTCAGGAAGAGCCAAGAGCTACTGTAGGCAAGGGCTACTGGTCATGATCTCATGGACGCTTTTTATTTTGTTGAGTCGTTTCGGTCTGGATCACTACGTATTCACAACAATGATAATATTGTTCTGTTTATCGCTCCGTTTCAATGTGTGTACTCTATTTTTCGTTCTTATATGTTCTATTTCAATGTGTGTATATACGCTTTCCATTCTGTATATGTGGGTGATAATAGCTAGATACAAATTAGTATAAAAAATAGATAGAAAATGGAATTCATAATATATATTAATTGTTCATTAGTTCCTCACAGAATATATATAATATCATCACATATACATGATGATACTTAACTACTAGGTATTGAAAACGAACAATACTAAAACTAATGATCTCTCCAGGGGCAGCATTCCGGCAGCCCCTCGCCAGCAGCTCCCCGGTGTGCAACGTCTTCCCAGCGCGGAGGCAATACTCCGCCTCCTCCGCCTCACAGCGCTTGACGTACCGATCTGCCTCTTGCTGGCAGACAAGCGCAAACGATCTTGCCATTTCGTTGGGCGCCCACCGGAGCTCCTTGTCGGTGGCACACTGGAGCTTACCGACCCACCTCCATGCAGCGATGAGGCTCCTAGCGCCTTTGACCTTCCTCGTGAAGTACCCGTCCTCATACACCTCCTCCGCAAAATGATGCGCCCGCCCTCAATGCTCCAATGCCTCCTTTTTCCAGGTGGCATCATGGGCTTCACAAGCCGACTAGTACTTGGCTTCCTCCTCCGCCATCTCCATCATGAACACCAGTTGCCTGGCTTTCTTAGCCGGCGGCAGCGACTTCCACATACAAAGATTGTACTGGCCCCAAAACCAATCCAAAGTTGGTGGGTCCGGCGCAACCTCGTCCGGCAGCGCGTAGGGGTCCTCCTCATTGCTGCTCTTTGACTGAGCGTCCTCGGGGGGCGATGACTCCTCATCGGTGCGTGGGCAGATCGGCGGTGCCATAGCAGAGATTTGAGAGAGAGAGAGAGAGGGCGAGCGAGGGGATGATGTATATGATAATGTAGGAAGGACGATGTGAGCAAGGTAGTATTTATGGCAGCCAGAATCTAGATCGACGGGAACAGTACACACCCCAGTAGCCAGAATTTACGAGTACTGTAGTTTGAGTTACACACGATTCCTCCAGCAAAACCCGTGTGTGAACTTAATAGCTCACAGTTTCCAATACAGAACCGTGTCTGATTAATAACCCCCGCCAATCACCTTCCAAACCTCAAGGTGCGAAATAGAGTGCCAATCTTGTGGGGCCCGGTTATCTTGCCAGATCTTTACATTTTCCTTTTTGAATACCAGATATTTACATCGTCTGCTGATTTTTAACTAGCACACAAGTACACAAAAATACGATTTTTCAAACCGTTATTGTAAGTGCATCTAGTGCCACCCCTAGTTGGTTTTGGAGTATTGACGTCAAACGAGGCTGAGGGGCTAATGTGTTTGTGAGAATTACATGATAACACAGGTAGTAGTCCCTCATTCATTCGGTTTACCTATGAGAGATGACCCCTAAAAATGTATGAAGCCATTGAAGACAATGGTGGTTCGTGAAGACATTCACTTGAAGATAATGACCTGTGAAGACATTCACTTGAAGACTATGGAGTGCGAAGTCATAGTTTCTTTCATAGTTCCTTTTCTTCTTTATTGAGTCATAGGAACCACCATACTGTTAAGTGGTGTCCCAGTGAACAAAGTCAGATGACTGAAGTGATGCTCAACATAAATCATATGTCTTCGAGTGAAGACAATGAGAGCAAATCTTATCCGGAGTTGGATGAGTTAATATTGCTTGTAGCCCAAGCCATGCTGCTGAGTGTGTTTGAAATTCCACCATTGGACACACAGGGTCATTTCCAACATATCATGTCCGGTTGCCACTACGCTATAAATAGCCCACCCCTACACCATAAATTGGTGGGTGCTTAGAGTTAGTGCACGGCTTTTGTTGTTTGAGACCAACCCACCTCCAAAGCCTTTGATAGAGAGATCCTTGCAAGGACAAAGCCAAATACACATAGGCAAAGAGTGTTAGGCATCACTGAAGTCTTCCTATCTGGGTGACCTGAAGACTTGTTACACTTGAGGACTGTGAATCCTCCAGCAGATTAGGCGTCGCGTTTTGAGCATCCAAGAGTCATTGTGGATCGCCGGTGAACGAAGTTTGTGAAGGTTTAGAAGTCTACCTTGAAGACTTACCAGAGTGATTGGGCGAGGTCTGGGTGTCCTTGGCTCAAGGGGAATAAGGTGAAGACAAGGTCTTTTGAGTTCAATCTCAATCTCCCTAGGCAGACGTATAGTTGTCACAGCAACTGGAACTGGTCTACCAAATCCTTGTCTTCACCAAGCTATAGGTTCTGTCCCTTACTTCCTTTACATTTCAGTTTGTCTTCGTGAAGTCATTGCATGCTTACCTGATCTATTTGACTTCACCATGTAAAGACTATTACATGTTTGGCTTCATACAGTCTTCCATTCTGATCCATACTACCTAGCTACTGTTAGTCTTCGTACTTTCACTATACTGTTACTTGACTATGCTGTGTCTAGTGTAGTTCATCTTCCGCTGCATATCATACAGGCTCATTCCAACAGTTTGTCTTTAAAGACCTTCTGTTTTGAAGACTTTCATAAAAATCGCCTATTCACCGTCCCCTCTAGTCAATAACTAGCATAGTCAATTGGTATCAGAGCAAGGTGCTCCCTTGTTATGTGTGATTCGGTTTAACCACCTGGAGTTTTAGCTATGTCGACTGCAAGGATAATCAAGGTCTCCGTTGTGTGCCCAGTCTTCGATGGCACTGATTACCCCTACTTGAAGAATAAGATGCGCATGCATCTTGAAGCCATTGACATTGACCTCTGGTATGTTGTCAAGACAGGCGTTCCCAAGGTCGGTGAAGGTGCCACCATTGTTGATGTCAAGAAGTTAGCATAACTGGACTCATCTGCCAAGAACATCATGTATGGATCTGACCAAAGGACAGTATGGCCGTGTGAGTGCACTGGATACTGCGAAGCTAGTCTAGGACTGGCTGTCCAAGGTCAACGAAGGCATCTCAACTCAGAGAGACTCAAGGATTGATGTTCTTCGCAATCTCTTCAACCGCTTCAACAGGAATGACAATGAAAATGTCCAGCTCAGGTTTGATCGCCTCACTGATATCACTAATGAGCTTCGCGCACTTGGCACCACTGAGATCACCAAGCATGAAATCATGAAGAAGCTTCTGAGATCACTTGATAGCTCATTTGGCACTTTGGCCCTGATGATACAAGAACTTCCTAACTTCAGAGATCTTGATTCGTCTGACATACTTGAGAGGCTCAACACACATGATTTCCAGCTATCTTAGAAAAGAGACATCTATGGCCCCAACTATGGCCGAACTCGTGCTTTGAAGGCAAAGGCTGTTTCCTCTTCTGAAGAAGAATCTGACTACAGTTCTGAGGATCATGAAGATATTGGAAGAGACCTAGCAATGCTCGTGAAAAAGTTCCAGGAATTCTCCAAAAAGAATGGCGTCGGAAAGTCTTCAAGATCCAACTCAAGAAATGATGAGGCTTCCTCTCGTGACCACAAGAAGAGAACATGCCACAAGTGCAAGAAGCCGAGCCACTACATCTCTGAGTGTCCTCAACGGGACAAGGAATCTAAGAAGAAGAAGAAGAAGAAGAAGAAGATCAAGGAATATGATTCTGAGGACAAGAAGAAGAAGAAATCCTCAAAGTCGTCTTCAAGGTCTTCGTCAAAGTCTTTGTCTCGCAAGAAGAGCTCATCTGGCAAGGCTTGTGCGTTCGTTGGCAAGGAGATGGATTCAGAAGATGAGTCTGCTTCTGAGGAGGTGGAGGTGGAGTCTGAGGAGGAGTATGATTCAAGCGTGGCAAGCCTGGCTCTAGCTTCGGCATTCGTCGCCAAGTCGATCTTCAACACTGAAGACAATGGTCACATCTCCGATGCTGGAGCTGATGATGAGGATGACTCTGCTCCGACCTGCTGCTTCATGGCACGAGGTGCCATGGTAAACTCATGCGATGTTTACTTTCAAACATCTGCTACCTCTTGAGCACTGCGTTGGTTTTCCCATGAAGAGGAAAGGGTGATGCATCAAAGTAGCGTAAGTATTTCCTTCAGTTTTTGAGAACCAAGGTATCAATCCAGTAGGAGGCTGCGCACGAGTCCCTTGCACCTACACAAACAAATAAATCCTCGCAACCAACGCGATAAGGGGTTGTCAATCCCTACACAGTCACTTACGAGAGTGAGATCTGATAGATATGATAGGATACTATTTTTGGTATTTTTATGATAAAGAGAAATAAAAGATGCAAGTTAAATAAATGGCGAAGGAAATAACTAAGTATTGGAAGATTAATATGATGGAAGATAGACCCGGGGGCCATAGGTTTCACTAGTGGCTTCTCTCAAGAGCATACGTATTTACGGTGGGTGAACAAATTACTATTGAGCAATTGACAGAATTGAGCATAGTTATGAGAATATATAGGTATGATCATGTATATAGGCATCACGTCCGAGACAAGTAGACCAACTCCTTCCTGCATCTACTACTATTACTCCACACATCGACCACTATCCAGCATGCATCTAGAATATTAAGTTCAAGAGAACAGAGTAACGCTTTAAGCAAGATGACATGATGTAGAGGGATAAACTCATGCAATATGATATAAACCCCATCTTGTTATCCTCGATGGCAACGATACAATACGTGCCTTGCTACCCCTACTATCACTGGGAAAGGACACCGCAAGATTGAACCCAAAGCTAAGCACTTCTCCCATTGCAAGAAAGATCAATCTAGTAGGCCAAACCAAACTAATAATTCGAAGAGACTTGCAAAGATAACCAATCATTCATAAAAGAATTCAGAGAAGATTCAAATATTGTTCATAGATAAACTTGATCATAAACCCACAATTCATCGGTCTCAACAAACACACTACAAAATAAGATTACATTGAATACATCTCCACAAGAGAGGGGGAGAACTTTGTATTGAGATCCAAAAAGAGAGAAGAAGCCATATAGCTTGGACCCGTAGGTCTGAAGTAAACTACTCACACTTCATTGGAGGGGCTATGGTGTTGACGTAGAAGCCCTCCATGATCGATGCCCCCTCCGACAGAGCTCCGGAAAAGGCCCCAAGATGGGATCTCGTGGATACAAGAAGTTATGGCGGTGGAATTAGGGTTTTGGCTCCGTATCTGGTACTTTGGGGTACATAGGTATATATAGGAGGAAGGAGTACGTCGGTGGAGCAATAGGGGGGCCATGAGGGTGGAGGGCGTGCTTGGGGGGTAGGCGTGCCCCCCTACCTCGTGCCTTCCTCGTTGATTGCTTGACGTAGGGTCCAAGTCCTCTTGATCATGTTCGTTTCGAAAATCACCTTCCCGAAGGTTTCATTCCGTTTGGACTCCACTTGATATTCTTTTTCTGTGAAACCCTAAAATAGGCAAAAAACAGCAATTCTGGGCTGGGTCTCCGGTTAATAGGTTAGTCCCAAAAATAATATAGAAGTGTATAATAAAGCCCAATAATGTCCAAAACAGAATATAATATAACATGGAACAATCAAAAATTATATATACGTTGGAGACGTATCAACATCCTGTGAAGATGACTCTGAGTGTGATTCCAAACCCAGCTACAAGACTCTTGCTAAAATTGCAACTAAACAACAAACTACTATGGAACATATTCAAAAGTTGCTAGACAAAACCGATGACCTGTTGGATGCGGAAATGAATCGAACTCAGTCCTTAATCGAAGACATTAAAAATCTTCGTGTTCAGTATGAGGAACTTGAAAGTCATCATGAAACACTCTCAGCTACTCATGGGAAGCTTTCCTATGATTATATACAAAGGAAGCAAGATCTATAGAAACTAAGAGCGTCTCATGAAGATCTTCAAAAAGAGAATGATTCACTACTCGCCCAACAGATCAGTTCCGCTCATGAAGAC
The DNA here is from genome assembly GCF_002162155.2 of Triticum dicoccoides. NCBI lineage: Eukaryota > Viridiplantae > Streptophyta > Magnoliopsida > Poales > Poaceae > Triticum > Triticum dicoccoides. The sequence goes on along the minus strand of NC_041382.1, from coordinate 247,350,930 downwards.
TTTGTGCCACCATGTTTATAATGTCTTGAGCGTGATAACGCTGTCTTTATTGCTAAATGTTGTACTGCCTCTGATGTTGCAATATCTTCAACTGCTGATGTTGTAACTAACCCCTCTTCTGAGGATACCACTACTATTGCTGATGAGAATGCCAGGTTGAAAACATTGCTTGAAACAAGCATGTACAAAAGCCTCAAAGGGCATAAGACACTTTGTGATGTTCTTAAGAAACAGATTCTGAACCAAAATCCTAGGAAAGAGGGTGTTGGGTTCGAGAGTAATATGAATGTTGATGGTTCTTACTAGAAGCCTGAGAAGTACCACAAAACCTCATAGGTTGCTGCGAAGGGCCCTTCAGTGGACCCATCGACCTTATTTGGCTTCACTTGTGCTAACCCCATTATCATTGATGGATCCTTTTACGCCAATTATAAGCTGTTTAAGAATCAGAATGGTGAAGTGTTTGCCAGGTTTATTGGTACTAACTACAGGAACGAGCCACCTTTGAGGAAGATCTGGGTTCCCAAAAGTTGTCTTGAGAAACTTCCCATGAATGTCATCATGATACCACCTAGGAAGAAGACAAACCCCAGACCAAAAGCTTCATATATATGGCCCAAAGGCTTCATATGGCCCAAAAGCTTCATACTGACAAAGGACCTCACAAGGTCACCCTAACGCCAATGTTTTGCAAGGAAACCATACTTAGATTTATGAACATGAGTGTGTTTCTTCAAACTGCTATGTTCATAAAACAAAGAACTTTTCTGCTTATTCTTATGAGTATTATTCACCTCCTGCATGGCTATTTGCTAGGGCTCCAAAGACAAAGTTCTTAGATGCTGCACTTAGACTCATTGCTTCTAAGCCACCCCTGAAGATGTGGGTGGCTAAGAAAAATTAACTTTCTCTTGCAGGGAAAGGACTCCACCCGAAAATCAAAGTCTTCTGATGCTAATGCTGGGGACCTAAAACATCTTGTGGGACGCAAGATAAAATCCAGAATGATCTTACCATTTATTTCGTCCCAGGCTTTCTTGACAAACATCCTATCTTACCTAACAAGAATCTGAACTTTGATAATATGCTTGTTCGTTACATGTTTGTGCTTCACAATACTCTTGGTGAAGCATATCCCGCTAACTGCACTATAGGGTACGACTCTAAAAGCTACTGAGTGGATCATGGACAGTGGATGCACTAAACACATGACTGGTGATCGAAGTCTTCTCATGGATTCAATCCTACGTCCATCTACTAAAAGCCACATCACATTTGTTGACACTAGTAAAAGCAAGGTATTGGGCTTAGGTAGAGTTGCAATCTCAAAGGATCAACACATGGATAAAGTGATGCTTGTAGACTCCCATGGATTCAACTTAATGTATGTCTCAATGCTTTGTGATCTAAACATGATTGTGATATTTGGAAAATATCGTTGGCTTGTGCTTATGGAATCTGACAAATCTCTAGTCTTCAAAGGGTATCGAAGAGACGATATGTATATGGTAGATTTCTCCACAGGACCACAGCTTGTCGTATGTCTTCTAGCAAAAGCTTTAGAATGTTGGATATGGCATCAGAGGCTAGGACATGCGGGCATGAGGAACTTGCACACTCTCATGAAGAAGAAGAAGCATATAATTGGCATAGAGGACGTCAAGTTCAAGAAGGATCATCTATGTGGTGCTTGTGAAGACGGGAAGATGACTAGGGCCAAGCATCCCTCGAAGACAATCATGACTACAACACGCCCCTTCGAGCTACTACACATGGACTTATTTGGCCCTACTCACTACTCTATCCTTACTACCACTGCACATCTTTATGGCTTCGTTATTGTTGATGACTATTCAAGATATACATGGGTGCACATAATTCTCTACAAGAATGAAGTGCAGGATGTCTTCAGATGCTTCGCCAATTGAGCAATGACCAACTATATGGCATCAATATTAAGCACATCAAAAGTGACAATGGCACTGAACTCAAGAACACAGGCCTCGACACTTATCTTGGTACATTGGGCATCACACATGAGTTCTCTCCTCCCTACACACCTCAGTAGAACGACATCGTGGAGCGCAAGAATAGAACCCTCATTTAGAAGGCACGTACGATGCTTGTGCTTACAAGACTCCAAGGAAGTTCTAGCCTTAAGCCATTGATACTGCTTGCCACATCATCAACGGAGTTTATCTTCGTGTCGGTGTACTAGAATAGGGGTACCCTAGTACCCCGAACTTGTGCACGGGCAGTTGCAGCACCCCGCGGCAAGGCTTGCCGGGCTAACACCAAGATCCTCCGTGGTTCCCTTGGAGCCATTCAAGAACAAAGTATTTAAGCTCAGGAGACAAGGCCCCGGCGAGAGGAGCTTGCTGGGAAGGCCAACCAAGGCACTCCAAGGAACTTGCCGCGACGCGCCACGCGCTCCGGCAAGGCAACAAGGCCCCGGCAAGAGGAGCTTGCCGGGAAGACCAACCAAGGTACCTCGAGGCCCGGTGAGCGACAAGCCTCCGGACCCGACAAGATAACAACAGCGGCAAGGCGCTTGCCGCGGCAGGCGGCCACTCTGTGCCCACGGTCCAGCGCATCCACCAACGTGTCGCTCTGGGGGCCTCTCCAGGCGCGCGTGGCGGGAGGCTGTGCAGCCAGCGGTGCGCAGTGGCATGCGAAGCTAACAAGATCGCCATCATGGCGAACGGTGGCGCCCCTAACGGTCCTTTTCTGCACTATTTGGGCGACTCAGACGGGCATTTAATGCCCTTGTCCCCTGCCGTCAGGGTTAGGTAGGGTGCACTATACAAGTAACTGTACCAACCACCTCACTTTTTACATTTGTACCCTTCTCGGCGTTGCCACCTGTCGGTGACCCCTTTAGCGTATAAAAGGAGGCCCATGCGCAACGTAGAGGGGGTTCGGTTCGACTGGTTCGCGAAGTTCGACTCATTCGTAACCCAGAAAAACACTACGCTCTCTCTCTAGAGCAAGAACACAAGATAATCAAACAAGCAGCAGTAGGAGTGTTATCTCTCCGGAGAGCTCCGAAGCTGGGTAAACTGCTCGTGTGCTTCGCCTCGATCTGCTCTTCGTGCGATCTCCGTCCCCCGCCGAACCGAAAGGGGCCCGGTCCGCCGGCCCCATAGGTGTTCGTGGATCAGTTTCCCCCGACACTTTGTAAGTTCTTCAAGAAGACATCCATGAGCTTCTGAATGGTAAGAAGCCAAATGTCAGCTATTTCAAAGTCTTTGGTGCTAGGTGCTGGATCAAGGATCCACATCACACTTCAAAATTTCCACCGAAAGCACATGAAGGTTTTATGCTTGGTTACGGAAAGGATTCACACACCTACAGTGTCTTCAACCTCTTCTACCATAAAGTGGTTGAAACCATAAAGAAGAAATAAAGTTAGTATATCCAATGTGGAAAAGTGGTGGTAGGAGTTGCGAAATTGTCCGTAAGAAATTGACTACTTTACTAGACCGATAGCAAGTTTTATGTGGGAGAGGCCACTGCTAGCATGTCATCCCTAACTTGGAATTCTATGCACTTATGATTGGAACTATTAGCAAGCGTCCACAACTACTAATGCTCATTAAGGTAAAACCCAACCATAGCATTAAGATATATTGGTCCCCCTTCAATCCTGTATGCATCAATTTCTATGCTAGGTTGAAGCTTCTATCACTCTTGCCCTCCAATACATAGTCCTATCAACATACAACTAACACTATGGTGTGATCCACACGCGCGCTCATATGATGGGCACCAAAGGACAGCAACATAACCACAATCAAATCAATCATAGCAATTCATCAACCACCGATAGGACAATGAAAATCTACTCCGACATCATAGGATGGCAACACATCATTGGATAATAATATGAAGCATAAAGCACCATGTTCAAGTAGAGGGTACAACGGGTTGTGGGAGAGTGGACCGCTGTAGATAGAGGGGGGAAGGTAATGGAGAAGTTGGTGAAGATGGCGGAGGTGTTGGTGTAGATTGCAGTGATGATGATGGCCCCCGGTGGCACTCCGGCGCCACCAGAAGCGAGGGGGAGAGAGCCCCCTCCTTCTTCTTCTTCCTTGACCTTCTCCCTAGATGGGAGAAGGGTTTCCCCTCTGGTCCATGGTCTCCATGGCGTGGGAGGGGCGAGAACCCCTCTGAGATTGGATATGTCTCTCTGTCTCTCTCTGTTTCTGTGTTCTCAGATTCTGCCCTTTCACCGTTTCTTATATTCCCGGAGATCCGTAACTCCGATTGGGCTGAAATTTTAACACGATCTCTATCCAGATATTAGGTTTCTTGCGGAAAAAGAAGGGCATCAACCGCCTTATGGGGTGGCCACGAGGGCCCAGGGCGTTCCTGACCCCTGGGGCGCCCCCCTACCTTGTGGCCCCCTCAGGCATCGTCTCGCATTGATTTTTCTTCCCAAAAATCACATATATTCCAAAAAAATCTCTGTCAGTTTTTATCCCGTTTGGACTCCGTTTGATATGGATTTACTACGAAACAAAAAACATGCAACAAACAGGAACTGACACTGGGCACTGGATCAATATGTTAGTCCCCAAAAATAGTATAAAAAGTTGCCAAAAATATATGAAAGTTGTATAATATTGGCATGGAACAATAAAAAATTATAGATATGACAGAGACGTATCAGCATCCCCAAGCTTAATTCCTGCTCGTCCTTGAGTAGGTAAATGATAAAAAACATAATTTTTGATGTGGAATGCTACCTAACATAATCTTGATCACATAATCTAATCATGGCATGAATATTAAGACACGAGTGATTCAAAGCAATAGTCTATCATTTGACATTAAGACAATAATACTTCAACCATACTAACCAAGCAATTATGTCTTATCAAAATAACATAGCCAAAGAAATCTCATCCCTACAAAATCATATAGTCTGGCTATGCTCCATCTTCACCACACAAAGCATTCAAATCATGCACAACCTCGATGACAAGCCGAGCAATTGGTTCATACTTTTTAACGTGCTTCAGCCTTTTCAACCCTCACGCAATACATGAGCACAAGCCATGAACATAGCACTATGGGTGGAATAGAATATGATGATTGAGGTTGTGTGAGAAGACAAAAAGGGAGAAAGTCTCACATTGACACGGATAATCAATGGGCTATGGAGATGCCCACCGATTGATGTCAACGCAAGGAGTAGGGATTGGCATGCAACGAATGCACTAGAGCTATAAATATATGAAAGCTCATCAAAGAAACTAAGTGGGTGTGCATCCAACTCGCTTTCTCACGAAGACCTAAGGCATTTGAGGAAGCCCATCATTGGAATATACAAGCCAAGTTCTATAATGAAAAATTCCCACTAGTATATGAAAGTGATAACTCAAGAGACTCTCTATATGAAGAACATGATGCTACTCTGAAGCACAAGTGTGGTGAAAGGATAGTAACATTGCCCCTTCTCTCTTTTTCTCTCATTTTTTTCTTTTTTTTGTTTTGGTGGGCTTCTTTGGCCTATTTTTTTCTTTTTTTTATTTGCGCTTCTTTGGCCTCTTTTATTTATTTTTAAAGTCCGGAGTCTCATCCCGACTTGTGGGGGAGTCATAGTCTCCATCATCCTTTCCTAACTGGGACAATGCTCTAATAATGATGATCATCACACTTTTATTTACTTACAACTCAATATTACAACTCGATACTAGAACAAAGATATGACTCTATATGAATGCTTCTGGCGGTGTACCGGGATGTGCAATGATCTAGCATAGCAATGACATCAAAAAACGGACAAGCCATGAAAACATCATGCTAGTATCTTAGGATCATGCTAAGCAATATGACAATAAATGCTTAAGTCATGTATATGATGATGATGGAAGTTGCATGGCAATATATCTCGGAATGGCTATGGAAATGCCGTGATAGGTAGCTATGGTGGCTGTTTTGAGGAAGATGTAAGGAGGCTTATGTGTGATAGAGTGTATCGTATCATGGGGTTTGGATGCACCGGCGAAGTTTGTACCAACTCTCGAGGTGAGAAAGGGCAATGCACGGTACCTGAACAGGCTATCAATGATGGAAGGGTGAGAGTACGTATAATCCATGGACTCACATTAGTCATAAAAAACTCATATACTTATTGCAAAAGTTTATTAGCCCTCAAAGCAAAGTACTACTACGCATGCCCCTAGGGGAATAGATTGGTAGGAAAAGACCATCGCTCGTCCCCGACCACCACTCATAAGGAAGACAATCAATAGATACCTCATGCTCCAACTTCGTTACATAACGGTTCACCATACGTGCATCCTACGGGACATGCAAACCTCAACACAAGTATTTCTCAATTTCACAATTACTCCATTAGCACGACTCTAATATCACCACCTTTATATCGCAAAACTATTGCAAGGAATCAAACATATCATATTCAGTGACCTACAAGTTTTATGTAGGATTTTATGACTAACCATGTGAATGACCAATTCCTGTCAACTCTCTAAATATATATAAGTAAGTCAAGAGAGTTTAATTCTTTCTACAAAATATATGCCCACGCTCTAACAAATATAAGTGAAGCAAAAGAGCATTCTACAAATGGCAGTTTTCTATGTGAAGAGAAACAGGCAATCCAAACTTCAAATGATATAAGCGAAGCACATGAAGCATTCTATAAAGCCATGATCGAAAGATATAAGTGAAGTGCAATGAGCATTCTATAAATCAACCAAGGACTATCTCATACCAGCATGGTGCATAAAATAAAAATGAAAACTAATTGCAAAAGGCGCTCCAAGATTGCACATATCGCATGAACGAAATGAATCCGAAAACATACTGATATTTGTTGAAGAAAGATCGGATGCCTTCCGGGGCATACCCAAGCTTAGACGCTTGATTCTCCTTGAATATTTACTTGGGGTACCTTGGGCATCCCCAAGCTTGAGCTCTTGCCTCTCCTCCTTCTCCTCACATCGAGACCTCCTCGATCTTCGAACACTTCATCCACACAAAACTCAACAGAAAACTCGGTAAGATTCGTTAGTATAATAAAGCAAATCACTACTCTAAGTACTGTTGCAAACCAATTCATATTTTTTTGCATTATAGCTACTGTAATAGAACTTTTCCATGGCTTAATCCACTGATATAAATCGATAGTTTCATCAAAACAAGCAAACTATGCATCAAAAACAGAATTTGTCTAAAACACGATAGTCTGTAGTAATTTGAACATTCACCATACTTCTGGTACTCCAAAAACTATACGAAAATTAGGAACAATAAAAAATTGTATAGAAAGACAGTGCAAGAAGTTTCGGAACCGTTTGATGTTCTAGTAAAAAATGTAAAATCGTGCACTATAGCCAAAGTTTCTTTCCTGCTCCGTACAAACCAAGAAGCATCTAAAACATCCTAAAGGCAAACCTTGGCACATTATTTTTATTTTTAAACCTTATAAAAACACACAACAGAAATAAATGACTCTCTAAAACTTCCGGGTTGTCTCCCTGGCAGCGCTTTCTTTAAAGCCATTAAGCTAGGCATATAGTGCTCAAGTGATGGATCCACCCAGATCCCAAGGTATATCAAAGCCAATTTTAATTAACAATGATTTGGCATTTAGTAGTGAGCACAAAGTAACATAAATCATGCAACAATGAAGTCTAACTCTCTTCCTATGCATCGGCATGTCATAAAAGAACAATTCATGCACACAAAGTAAAGGCCAATGCATAGTACAAACAGTTTCTTGCAATTTTTTCGTGTTCGAAGCATAAAGAGGCAGAGATGTAGTTCCTCTCTCATAATAATTGCAAGTAGGAGCAGCAAGCACATGCATATTATATCTATCAAAATAATCCTTAATAAGGGTAAACTTCTCCGATATAGTGTAGTTGGGAGAATTCAAAAAGATAATAGGACTATCATGCATGGGTGCAATAGCAACAATTTCATGTTTAACATAAGGAACTATAGCAAGTTCATCTCCATAAGCATAATTCATATTGGCGTCTTGGCCACAAGCATAGCAAGCATCATCAAAAAGGGATATTTCAAGAGAATCAATGGGATCATAACAGTCATCGCAATCATCCTTCGGTAAGCACGAAGGGAAATTAAACAATGTATGAGTTGAAGAGTTACTCTCATTAGAAGGTGGGTACGGGTGATCAATCTGCTCTTCCTCCTTTTGTTCCTCGCTCTCCTCCTCATCTTTTTTATCTAATGAGCTCACAATGTCATTAATTTATTCTTCCATAGACTCCTGCAAAATATTAGTCTCTTCTTGGACAACGGAGGAGTCCTCAATATACGGTGTAACACAGGCATTAGAAGCACAATTATCATAACAATATTTAAGTATGGAAAAAAATTTCAGATTTGTAAAGAGTAGCATCATACTTTTCAATCAAAGAAGGAATTTCATAAGCACCCTTAAAAGCAACAATCATAGTAATTATAAACACCCTTAGCATACGAAGATATGATTCCATTATTACTAAACTCACATTGGTAGGGAAGGTGTTTCTTAGGGTTTTCAGAAAAACAAGTAACATCATATATTTCACATAAATTCCAAGCATAGCATTGAAAATGATGAATTTTATCCAGTAAAAGTTCTCCTTTTTGAGATAAGCGGTGTCTCACATAACAAGCATGCTCATCTAAATATTTGCCCTCAACTAAGCTAGTTGGGGTTTCAGCACGAGCACAAAGGGATCGAAGATGATCCAAGTAAAAAGCTTTAGGAGTGTGATAGATTTTGAATGGTTCTTCAACCATTGGTGTAGTAGGTACAACTATTTTTTTTTGTATTTTGCGTTTCCTACCCATAACTAAAGATAGAAAAAAAATAAGAACAGCAAATAAAAATTACTTAGTGATAAAGCAGATAAGCACACACGAGAATATTAACCCCACGCTATTGCTCCCCGGCAATGGCGCCAAAAAAAGGTCTTGATAACCCACAGGTATAGGGGATCACAACCATTTTTGATAAGTAAGAGTGTCAAACCCAACGAGGAGCTAAAGGTAGAAAAAATATTCCCTCAAGTTCTATCGACCACCGATACAACTCTACGCACGCTTGACATTCGCTTTACATAGAACAAGTATGAAACTAGAAGTACTTTGTAGGTGTTGTTGGGTAGGTTTGCAAGAATATAAAGTGCACATAAATAAAAAGTAGGGACTGTTTAGGTAAAGAAGCAATAAAGTTAGTATAGCGAGTGTGGAAAAGTGGTGGTAGGAGTTGCGAAATTGTCCGTAAGAAATTGACTACTTTACTAGACCGATATCAAGTTTTATGTGGGAGAGGCCACTGATAGCATGTCATCCCTCACTTGGAATTCTATGCACTTATGATTGGAACTATTAGCAAGCGTCCACAACTACTAACGCTCATTAAGGTAAAACCCAACCATAGCATTAAGATATATTGGTCCCCGTTCAATCCTGTATGCATCAATTTCGATGCTAGGTTGAAGCTTCTGTCACTCTTGCCCTCCAATACATAGTACTATCAACATACAACTAACCCTATGGTGTGATGCATGCACACGCTCATATGATGGGCACCAAAGGACAACAACATAACCACAAGAAAATTAAATCAATCATAGCAATTCATCAACCACCGATAGGACAACGAAAATCTACTCAGACATCATAGGATGGCAACACATCATTTGATAATAATCTGAAGCATAAAGCACCATGTTCAAGTAGAGGGTATAGCGGGTTGCGGGAGAGTGGACCGCTGTAGATACAGGGGGGAAGGTGATGGAGATGTTGGTGAAGATGGTGGAGGTGTTGGTGTAGATTGCGGTGATGATGATGGTCCCCGGTGGAGAGAGCCCCCGCTCCTTCTTCTTCTTCCTTGATCTTCTCCCTAGATGGGAGAAGGGTTTCCCATCTGGTCCATGGTCTCCATGGCGTGGGAGGGGCGAGAGCCCCTCCGAGACTAGATTTGTCTCTCTGTCTCTCTCTGTTTCTGCGTTCTCAGATTCTGCCCTTTCACCGTTTCTTATATTCCCGGAGATCCGTAACTCCGATTGGGCTGAAACTTTAACACGATCTTTATCCGGATATTATATTTCTTGCGGTGAAATAAGGGCATCAACCGCCTTACGGGGTGGCCACGAGGGCCCCGGGCGCTCCTGACCCCCTGGGGCGCACCCCCCTGCCTCGTGGCCCCCTCGGGCATCGTCTCGTGTTGATTTTTCTTTCCAAAAATCACATATATTCCAAAAAAAATATCCGTCAGTTTTAATCCCGTTTGGACTCCGTTTGATATGGATTTACTACGAAACAAAAAATATGCAACAAACAGGAACTGGCACTGGGCACGGGATCAATATGTTAGTCCCCAAAAATAGTATAAAAAGTTTCCAAAAATATATGAAAATTATATAATATTGGCATGGAACAATCAAAAATTATAGATACGATGGATACGTACCATTAAGCGTCTTGATCCTCGCAAGCACAATATCATTGGCACAAAATGGATCTATCGCAACAAGCAAGATGAGCATGGTCAAGTTCTCAGAAACAAGGCTCGTCTCGTTACCCAATGTTACACACAAGTGGAAGGAATTGACTTTGATGAAACCTTTGCTCCTATGTCTAGGATTGAAGCCATTCGTATATTGTTAGCCTATGCCAACCACAACAACATTCTTCTGTACCAAATGGATGTAAAGAGTGCCTTCCTCAATGGAAAAATTGAAGAAGTGTATGTCGCACAACCACCTGGTTTTTAAGATCCAAAGCGCCCTGATATGGTGTACAAGATGAACAAGGCACTGTATGGCCTCAAACAAGCACATCGCACTTGGTATGACATGCTCAAAGACTTCCTGAAGAGAAAAGGATTCAAACCTGGGTCTCTAGATCCTACTCTCTTGACGAAGACATTTGATGGTGAATTGTTTGTATGCCAAATCTATGTGGATGATATTATCTTGGGCTGCATTGACACGAGATATGGTGATGAGTTTGGGCATATGATGCAAGAGCATTATTAGATGTCCATGATGGGAGAGCTGAAATTCTTCCTCGGTCTTCAAATCCGTCAACAAAGAAATGGCATCTTCATATCACAAGCGAAATACCTCAAAGACTTCCTGAAGAAGTTTGGGATGCAAGACTGCAAAGGGTACACGATGCCAATGCCAACCAAATGCCAATTGGGCCCCGACGACAATGGTAAAGAATTCGATCAAAAGGTATACCACTTTATGATTGGTTCTTTATTATACTTATATGCGTCTAGGCCTAATATAATGCTTAGAGTTTGCATGTGTGCCCGATTCCAAGTGGCACCAAAGGAATCGCATCACCTCACTGTGAAGCAAATTCTTAGATATTTGGCTCACACCCCAACACTAGGATTATGGTATCCCAAGGGCTTAGAGTTTGATCTAGTTGGATTATCATATGCTGATTATGCTGGTGACAATGTTTATCGCAAGTCCACATCAGGCACATGTCATTTTCTTGGACGATCTCTTATTTGTTGGTCTTCACAGAAGCAGAATTGTGTATCACTCTGAACTGCTGAATCTGAATACATTGCTACTGGATCTTGATGTGCTCAGATTCTCTGTATGAAGCAAACTCTCAAGGACTATGGCATCAACCTGAAGCAGGTGCCACTCAATTGTGACAATGAAAGCGCCACCAAGATTGCGAAGAATCCAGTTCAGCACTCGAAGACAAAGCACATTCAGATCTGTCATCACTTTCTCAGAGATCATGTTATGAAGGAAGACATTGATATCATTCACGAAGCCCTTGGATGAGAAAAGGTTTTGCAAGCTGGAGTGTGAGATAAATATCCTAGAATCCTCAAATTTCCTGTGAATAGACACAGATCCTAACGCTTATGCATGTTGATGACTTAGATGTGCAACACACGAAGTAATGTATATCTTCAATTCATGAAGACTTACCCTCTAATTCTGAACATATTAATGTGGAATTTGACTTTGGAGTGCCACCATAATTGTGCACCGTGTCTGGGTCTAATACTTCCTATACGGTGGGTAACACGACCACCAAACTTTCTTGAAGATTTTTGTTTGGCATCATGATTGCATTATTTTCATACTTGGTTTGTCTTCAACATTGATTTGACTTCAGAGTTTATCTTCGCAATGTTGATTTGGTCTTCAACTATATATAGAGTAGCACTATTTTAATCCCAGGATTAGAATAACTATTTGGATCAGAGTGTGTCTATATAGGGGCGACAGAGGTCCTCCCAAACTCCCGAGAAAAAAAATGAAAATCATGTCCTCTCTCCCGCAACCTCCCTCCCTCCCCACGTTCCCCTAAACCTCCCCCCGATCCAGCCTCCCCACCCCGCACCACCTCCTACCTCGCCCACCCCGCATCGCCTCCTACCTCGCGCACCGCGAGCCGTCATCGCCGCCCCACCCCGCGCGCTGCCGCCGCCGCCCTACATTGCTCCGCCACCACGGGATCCCAGTCGGAAGGCTTACCCCCTCCCCATGCGCGCTTCCACCGCCACCGCCCTGCACACAACTGGCGCCGCCGACCCAGCCACCGGGGCATCCCCGGATTCACCACCACCACAACTCCTCCGGCCCATCCTTTCGCCGGTGTCAGCGTCCCTCACAGCTCCTCCGGCCGCCTCCTAGCCATGCGCCACTCCTCCCTCTCTTTTCTCCGGTGAAGACACGGCTCCGGTGGATCTACAGGGATTGTTGAACTTCCAGCGACGGCCGTCTTGACCTTCCTGTCGACTGCAGTTGTGGTCCCATCCACTACAGGTCGGGTTGAGCATCTTGGGTGGACGAGGAGCTTCACACTACGGTCGCCGGCTACCCACAGTAGCAAGCGACCTCCACGACACTCCTCAACCTGCGGCTGTAACTTTCCTCCAGCAATTCCTCCTCCACACGCCGGCCGCCATGCATCGTAGTCCAGCTACCGTCGCTGGCCGCCACAGGACGTTGCTCCGGCCACTGCTTCAGTAGTCCAATTGCCCCACCGGTGTCCGTCCAAGTTCCTCTCCCTGTGCTCCTTCATGCCAGAGCACCGTTAGTGGGGCCCGACTGCCGCTGGCCTATGGGTTGCTTGTCAGTTCAACTCGAGCGCGTGGGCAAGTCCACCGATGGCAGCCGCAGCTCCCCGCCTCACAGCTGTGCCATCTCCCAGCAAAGCTCGCGGCCATGCCTCAGTGGAGTTTCATGGGTTATGGCTCCCTCGGGAAGTGCCCTTCTTGACATGTATGCAAAGTGTGGCTGTTTGGATGAGGCGCTCCAAACATTTGATGAGATGCCTGAGAGGAATTCCATCTCATGGAATGCTTTTATTTCAGCCTACACACACTACGGTCAGGCAAAGAACACCATCAAGATGTTTGAAGGTATGCTTCATTATGGGTTCAAACCAGATTCAGTCACCTTCTTGAGTGTACTGTCAGCCTGTGTAAGACAATAAGTTTTGGGAACCAGCACAACCCTCTAGGGGTGGCTTATCTCATTATATATAATGGTTGTGTTACAATACGTACAATATACGTACATAGGTACAGAAGCTATACATAGTCTAACACCCTCCCTCAATCTTAGCCACTTTCTAAAGAACTGAGAAGGGTAAGATTGCGCCTACAAGCCTCAAACTGTGGCAGTGGTAAAGGCTTAGTGAAGATGTCTGCAAGTTGATCCTTAGATGAGATAAACTTGATCTGGAGTTGCTTCTGTGATACACGTTCCCGTACAAAGTGATAGTCAACTTCAATGTGTTTCGTTCGGGCATGAAATACTGGATTTGCAGAAAGGTATGTAGCACCGATGTTATCACACCAAAGAATAGGAGGCTGTGGTTGAGACAAACCCAACTCCTGAAGCAAAGACTGCACCCAAATAATCTCTGCAGTAGCATTAGCCACAGCCTTGTACTCAGCTTCAGTACTGCTACGTGACACAGTAGCCTATTTCCGAGCACTCCAGGCGATCAAATTAGAGCCAAAGAATACTGCATAACCCCCCGTGGACCGCCTGTCATCTGGGCTACCAGCCCAATCTGCATCAGAGAAGGCCGAAAGGACCCGAGAGGAAGTCGGCCGAATATGCATACCAAATGTCAGGGTGAACTGAACATAACGAAGAATGCGTTTAACAGCAGCCCAATGAGTATCTCTGGGAGCCTGAAGATACTGACAAACCCTGTTAACAGCATAAGAGATATCTGGTCTCGTGATCGTCAAGTACTGAAGTCCACCAACAATGCTCCTGTACTCTGTGGCATCCGCAGGAGACAAAAGCTCACCATCAAGAGCTGTTATCTTGTCTGTAGACGACATGGGTGTGGTGGTCGGTTTGCACTTCAGCATGCCGGCTCTTTGTAACAACTCCAAGGAGTACTTCTTCTGCGTAAGGACAAGACCAGTAGCACGAGAAGTGACCTCAACTCCAAGAAAGTAGTGAAGCTTCCCAAGATCTTTGACCGCAAAATCAGCACCAAGAGAGCAGACAAGAGCATCAGCAGCATACTGAGAAGAACTGACAAGGATAATATCATCGACATATACCAAAAGATACATAGTGACTTCGGGCTTCTGTAGAAGAAATAATGAAGTGTCAGCAGTGGACGGCACAAACCCATGAGCACGAAGGGCAGAGGCAAGGCGGGCATGCCAGGCACGAGGAGCTTGCTTCAAACCATATAGTGCTTTGGAAAGACAACAGATATAGTCAGGACGATCAGGATCAGAGAAACCAGGCGGCTGTTTCATATAAACCTCTTCCTCCAAAAATCCATGTAGAAAAGCATTCTGCACATCAAGTTGACGAAGTGACCAACCACGAGAAACAGCAATGGAGAGAAGAAGCCGAATAGTGGTAGGCCTGACGACAGGACTGAAGGTGTCCTCATAGTCAAGACCATGACGCTGCCGAAAACCGCGAGCAACAAGTCGCGCTTTGTAACGCTCAATAGATCCATCCGAATGCTTCTTCACTTTGAATACCCATTTTGAGTCAATAACATTTACCCGTGGTGGTGGAGGAACGAGAGTCCATGTCTTGTTACAAAGAAGAGCATGAAACTCCTGCTCCATAGCCTCTCGCCAATGTGGAATGCGCAGGGCAGCCTGATATGAGCGAGGCTCAGAAGATGGATCCACAACAGCAGCAGCCAAACAAGCAGCCAACCAAGCAACCGTACCATCCGTACGTTCCTTAGGTTTGAAAATGCCACTGCGACTGCGTGTATGTGGTCGAGACACAGGAACCACCGAGGTCGACGGAGCAGCCTGCAACGGGCTGGAGGACGGCGACGTTGACGAGTCAGCCGGTGATGAGGAGCCAGTCACGGTAGCCTCGGACTCGGTCGGCGAAGAAGGCCGGCCCACCGGCGAAACCGGCAGAGCAGACGAAGCAGCTGGCGACTCCGGCATCACAGACCGGGCCGATGGCGAGCTCGGCATAGTGGTCCGTGGCGCGGCCGGTGTCGCGGGCCGATCCGCTGATGAAGGCAACGTGAGGACTCGAGCCGCGGGTGAAGACGGCGTGACGGGCCGAGCCGCGGGCGACTCGGCGGCCGCTGGCGAAAAAGGCCGAGCCGCTGGAGACTCGGCGATCGCTGGCGTAGCGGACCGAGCAGTGGAGATGCTCGGCGCGACGGGCTCGTCGGGTGACCATGCATGGGCATGCGAATCGATGCCATGCAACATAGGGCGATCGACGTGCCCACTAGAAGACGATGATGATGATGGTGAATCCTCCAACAGCTCCAAACGAGCTCCACGTCCGGTTCCTGCACCATGGTTAGGTAACAGCAAAGGAGAGTATGCAACATCATCAAATTGGTTAGAAGCAGCAGAGGATGAATGCAGGGATGGTGGTTCGACAGTGGACACAGGAAGGTTGGCAAAGGGAAAAACATGCTCATCAAACACGACGTCCCGAGATATATAGACACGATTAGTGGGAACATGAAGACATTTGTAACCTTTATGAAGAGAGCTATAGCCAAGAAAAACACACTTCTCAGAACGAAACTCAAGCTTGCGCTTGTTATATGGACGAAGATGCGGCCAGCAAGCACACCCAAATACCTTGAGAAAGGTATAATTAGGTTGTTCATTAAGGAGAACCTCAATGGGAGTCTTCATGTTTAAAACACGAGTAGGAGTACGGTTGATGAGAAAGCATGCAGTGGTGAAAGCATCACTCCAAAACCGAAACGGAACAGATGCATGGGCCAAAAGAGTAAGACCAGCTTCAAAAATATGACGATGCTTACGTTCGACTGAACCATTCTGCTGATGTGTATGTGGACATGCTAAACGATGAGCTATCCCAAGTGACTGAAAGAAGGAGTTGAGGTTGCGATACTCGCCCCCCAGTCCGACTGGACATGAACAATTTTGTGCTTGAGAAGACGTTCAACTTGTTTTTGAAACTGAAAAAAAATATCAAACACATCAGATTTGCGTTTAATAAGGTAAAGCCAGGTAAAGAGACTATAAGCATCAACGAAACTGATATAGTAATTATGACCACTGACAAAAGTCTGAGCAGGACCCCATACATCTGAAAACACAAGTTCTAAAGGATGTTTCACCTCACGACTGGACTCCGAAAAAGGAAGTTGATGACTCTTCCCCTGCTGACAAGCATCACACACTGCTACATCTTTATTACTAGACAAACTAGGAAGCTCATGACGACGCAAAATATGACGGACAATAGGTGTGGCTGGGTGACCAAGACGAGCATGCCACTGTGACGGAGAGACCCGAACTCCACTGAAAACGCGAGCGACGCCAGGATGCTCCAGACGGTAGAGGCCCTGGCACAACTGCCCACTAAGAAGAATGTCCCTCGTGCCCCGATCCTTAATAAAAAGATCAAAAGGGTGAAATTCACAAAGCACATTATTATCACGTGTGAGTTTAGGAACTGAAAGAAGATTACGGGTCACAGATGGAACTCGAAGAACATTGCGAAGCTGAAGACTCCTATTGGCATGTCTAGTGAGAAGAGATGCTTGACCAATATGAGAGATGTGCATACCTGCTCCATTGGCGGTGCGGATCTTGTCGGAGCCATGATAGGGTTCACGAGTGTGAAGCTTCCCCATCTCGCTGGTCAGATGCTCTATCGCCCCAGAGTCCATGTACCAGTGTGGATCGATGGAGTAGGACTGAGTGTGTCCCTGGTGCTTCTGCGGCGTGGGACGATCAGCCATGGCGACCTGACGGGCATTGTTGCGTGTATCTTTGCCGTCATTGCCAAGACCAAGGAAGCTTCGCTGGAAGCGCTTATGACACTTGGAGGCCCAGTGCCCATCGCGGCCACAAAGCTGACACACACGTGGACCGCCAGCCCCCGGTAAGGTCGCAGTAGGTGGGGGGGCCGAGGCGGGCGACGGTGGCAACCCCAAGGGAGACCGGGGTGATGAAGAAGAGCGGCCACCCTTGGTGGCGACGTTGGCCGAGAGGGAGCCAGTGCCCCTGGTGCGGCGAGTCTCGACGCGTTGCTCAGTGAGAAGAAGCCGAGAGAAAACCTCGTGTGCCAACATGGGTGTCGAGTTGCCCCGCTCGTTGATGATCTCGACTAAGGCATCATACTCCTCATCAAGACCATTGACAATAAACGACTTGAACTCGGAGTCGGTGAGGGGCTGTCCAATGGAGGCCAATGTGTCGGCGAGGCCCTTGACCTTGTTGTAGAACTCAGTGGCAGTGGAGTCAAGCTTCTGACACTCTCCAAGCTGACGACGGAGTGCAGAGACACGAGCCTGGGACTGCGCTGCAAAGGTGCGCCCAAGGATGGTCCAGGCCTCATGAGACGTCTTCGCGAAGACAACAAGGCCGGCAACTGCCGGCGAGACCGACCCCTGGATGGAGGAGAGGTTCGCCTAGTCCTGCCCCGTCCAGACCCGATGGGCCGGATTGTAGACCGGACCATGCACGCTGTCTACCAGCGCGGGTGGGCAGGGAAGCGATCCGTCGATGTAGCCTAGCAGGTAGTGACTCCCCAAGAGCGGGAGAACCTGCGCACGCCAGAAGATGTAGTTGTCGGCGGAGAGCTTGATGGTGATGAGATGACCGAAGTGAAACGGCGGTGGCGAAGACGATCCCATCGAGGAGGCTGCCTGGGGTGCAAACACCATGGAGGCAGCCGGAGGCACCGAAGCCGATGCGGGAGGAGGCGGGAAAGCAGTCAGGGCGGGCACCGCAAAGCTCGCGGCCGGTGCGGACGCCGCAAGACCGGCGGCCGGGGCGGACGCCGCCAACCCCGCCAGCGGGGCGGTGTGATCCGCTTGCGGCAGGAGCGGCGGGACGACGCCTGCGGAGTCCGCAGCGGACGGCGGCGCCGCGGTGTGGACCACGAGGTCACGCCCGAGCGAGGGCGCCGGCGGCGTGGAGAAGACGGAGCCGATGCTCCTTGTCCCGATCGGAGCTGGAACGGAGACGGCATCGAGTGGGAGGTTGAGCAGAATCGCAAGAGAGGCCGGGAGGAAGCCCGCAGCAGTGGAACCGGTGGTGGCGGCGCTCGACATGACGGCGGTGCGATCGGTGGCGCGGCGGCGGCGGTGAAGGCGGCGGCGGCTGCGGCGGCGGTGCGGGTATTAGGGTTTAGAAGCGGAAGCGATCGTAACCTAGCGTGATACCATGTAAGACAATAAGTTTTGGGAACCAGCACAACCCTCTAGGGGTGGCTTATCTCATTATATATAATGGTTGTGTTACAATACGTACAATATACGTACATAGGTACAGAAGCTATACATAGTCTAACAGCCTGTAGTCACAACGGTCTTGCAAAAGAATGTATGAAATCCTTCGAGTTTATGGAACATGAATATGGCATATCCCCGTGGAAGGCACACTATGCTTGTGTTGTCGATACATTAGGTCGGGTGTGACATTTCGATAAAGTTCAGAAAATGTTGAGCGAGATGCCACCGTGGACGGCTTCTTCCCCAGTTGTCGCGGCCCCATCCGAATGACACAACACTGCATGGCTACTCCATGGAGACTTCACCGGCGCGATGCAGACACTCGGCCTGGGCTAGCACCCTCCAGTGCGCCTGGCACCCCCGGCCGTTCAAGTACACGGCCACTGGAGGTTTGCAGTCGCAATGCCCCTCGAATCCTACTGCTCCCATGCTCCAACTAGGAAGGATCTCGCCTCGTACATTTTATTTTGTACTTTTTATCATTTTCACCCATTTTATTTCTGGAAGATGGTTGTTGATGCTTGCCTTGATATGCTACAGCAAATTTGCAGGCCAAGTAATTCTCGCCTGAACCTCTCTACTCGTTCAAAAGCTATAGGTAACGCAATATGGACACTACATGCACTTCTCGCCTGAACCTCTATACTCGTTTAAAATCTACAAGTAACTTTGTTGCTTCTCCAATATTGTTTGGATATTCAATATTGTTGGTATGGCTGCTTCTCTGTTGTTCATCTTAGTATGTTAAAAAATAACCATGAACTATTGGGTTTGTATCGGCATAAAAGAGAGCCCATTTCTGAGTATTGATTTGGTAATTCATTTCATATGTTGTTAAAAAAGAACTAACTGTGTAGAATTGGAGGAACTGAGATGTACGTGCTAATTCATGTGTTCATCCTCTGATGTGTGCGTGCGTCCGAGGATCTTCCTGAACTTCTTTATGTCTACAAACAGAGGACCATTTAGAAATCCTAATGTGCAGTTGTTCTTGTGTGTGTGTTTTGCCCTTCAGAGCATTTTTTCAGGGCAGTGGACAACACCCTCACCCTGATCCGATCTACAGGACAGCCCCTAGTCCTCCCAACGCAACCTCGAGCTATTCAACTACGCAACCCCAGGCTGTTCTACGACAGAGCCACTGGCCGTCCATGAACACATCACCGTGGATCCTGCTACCCACCATCGAGTTCAACTTCTGCTGAATTCGGTGAAAGCAGACTTCTTCTGAGAGCAATTCCCTCTTAACTTTTTTTCATTCAGAGTTTTAGTTTGTTAGCTATGTCAGCTTCAGCGCTTGTGTATATGGCTACCACGATGGCATGTTGCAGCTCTATAATCCCGCCAGAGAATTGGACACCATTGCAGGTCAGCTTCACTTGATGGGCTAGTCCAACTACAAAAACAAGAGTACAAGGAAGCTTCTCCAGCAAATTGGCCACCATTGTGGTTGCTTTCTGAATCAACATGTTGCTTGTTCGAGAGTGCAGTGAAGAAGAAGAAAAGCACGAATAATATAACGCATCAACACTGTGTGGATAAGGTGAGGCAAGATAGAAAGGGAATGTTTGATGGAGAAATGTGATACAAAGGGAATGTGTGGTGGAGAAATGTAAGTCTGCCACTAATTGGTGCATTTTTTATGTAAAAAAGGATTGGGTGCATAGTAATGATGTGTCCAGGTCATGTGAGAATTGTTTGTAAGCGTGCACTGCCTTTTTTTGCTTATTCTTATGCTCAAATGATCCCCAAATTTCTAAAGTTTTTGCACACTCATTTTACATCTTCCCTTCTTCTATTTTTTTCTATGTTTTGCACCTTACAAAATCATGGTGTCGAGAAGTTCATATATAACTACCATAGAATTCATGAAACAAAAATATAGAAGTTCGAAAAAGTTTACTCTAGAATAAGTTTAATTTTTTTAGCTCGGCAAGTTCATAGGAAAAAAACCAAGTGGTTTTATTTTCATTTTGTACATATAAGAGAAAGAGAAAGAAGTTCACATATAAGAAATGAAAAAGTTCAAAATTTTGTAACATGATAAAAAGTTCATGTACGAAATTCACGTGCAGAAATAAAATGTAAATTCACAGTGAAGTTCATGTATAAAAAAAACTTGAAGTTTGCATGGAGTAAAAAGGTGCATTTCTGAAAAAAGATGTAACAGAAAGTAAATGTTATTTAATTCCTGATGTTTGTATGGTCGTTCGCGAGGAGTAAAAACATAAAAAACTAAGATTTTCCATGTTAATAAAGAAATAGAAGCAAGGGGTTCAAATTAAAATAATGGGGTAGTTCCGTATATAGGGAAAACCCAAATTCTTTCTATATGTAGGAAAAATAAAAGTATGAAGTTCAATTTCAAAAAGATGTTTATTCTTATTTAAAATTTATATATTTTCTAAGAATAAAACCAAGAAGTCCAAATTGCAAAAATATAGAAGTTCACTATTTATAAAAAAACTCACATTATCTTGGTACTAAAGTAAATAAATTCAAGAACTTCAATTTTTCACATTTCTAAAAAAACACAAAAAGAAGTTCAAAATAAAAAAGTTAGTGTGTTTCAGTGTCTATATAAAACTCAGATTTTTTTACCGTTACTAAAAGTTAAACCTAGAGAAATTCAAAGTGATAACAGCCAGAATTTCATGTACTGCACGGTGTGTGTTTCATATGAGAAAAAAGAGTAAAGATGTGAAGTCTAATTTTTTTTGCTAGAAGTTCAAGTGGTCTTCCCTCAGATGTTCAAAATTCTTGTTAGAGAGGTTCAGCGTGTGTTTACATGTTCAAAAAACACAAAAAAGATGTTGTGTCTCATGTTTTAAAATAATTCTCTCAATCCATTACAAATTTGGAATAAAATTACTCTACATGAAAAAAGTTCTTTTCTATTCAATAACTTTCCAATAGGTGTATTGTATGCTCTATTTGAAAAATAAATTGGTGTATGTTATTCGAAAAAAAAAGTTTAACCGTATTAACAAAATTTGCATCTTTTCAATAAGTTTCTGATGGTTTATCATTTGTGAAATTCGAGGAACGGGTGAAGAATTACAAACAAAAAAATGTGGCCAAAGTCCCATATAAAAACAGCGAGCAGTTCAACTACTATACAGAATGCGTATGAGATGACAATAAAGAATAAAAAACTAAAACCGTAAAAGGTTTGCTGCAAGAAGTTACCCTACTCCTCCATAAATCTAGCCAACGCGCGCCGCCGACATGGATCCGCACTAAGAAGTTGAAATTAAAATAACAGAGAAGTTAGAAGTATATAAAAAACTCAGATTTGTTGCAAGAAATTCACGTGCACCTCCGTGCATGGTTGAGCTTTTATATTTCGGGACGTCTGACCTCCAATTACATGTTTTAAAATGGCAAAAAATGACATCCGACCTTCAATTGCGTGTAATTCGACGTATACACAAAAATGCGACAGAAGTTCATAGTGAAAACAACGAGAAGTTCAAGTACTGCAAGGAATGCATTTCAGGTAAGAATAAAAGTATAGAAAAATAAAAGCATAAAAAGGTTTGTTGAAAGAAGTTCAAGTGCTCTATCCGGGGAAACAAGAAGTTCATATTAAAGAATGGAAACAAGAAGTTGAAAAATAAAATAACAAGAAGTTCAACTTCTAAAAATAGAGTGCTTCAAAATTCATAAAAAAGATTAAGAAATAAAAACAGGAAGTCCATATTAAAAAGATGGAGAAGTTCGATGATTATAGAAAACTCAGATTTTCCTCATTATTAAAGAATGGAAACAAGAAGTTCAAAAATAAAATAACAAGAAGTTTAACTTTTAAAAATAGAGCGCTTCAAAATTCATAAAAAAGATTAAGAACCAGGAAGTCCATATTAAAAAGATGGAGAAGTTCGATGATTATAGAAAACTCGGATTTTCCTTGTTATTAAAGAATGCAAACAAGAAGTTCAAAAATAAAATAACAAGAAGTTCAACTTTTAAAAATAGAGCGCTTCAAAATTCATAAAAAGGGATTAAGAAATTCAGATTAATTTTCATAAAAAACTCCGATATTTTCACGTAACAGATTGATGTTTAGATTGATAACTGCCAGAAGTTCACGTATTACACGGTGTGCATTTTGTATTAAAATATAAATAAAAAAGCAAAGACTAAAAGTTTTGTTGTTATAAGTTCAACTCCTCGGTCGGAGAAAGTTAAAAGTTATTTTGAGAATGGTTTGTACAAAAAAATATCATTTGTGTAACACTGACGAATGGATGAGAAAATTGCAAACGAAAATACGTCACAGAAGTTCAACGTGAAAGCAGCAGGAAGTTCACCTACTACACTAAATGAATTGCAGATGAAAAACTTTTAAAAACATCGCGAGTATGAAAAAATGATCAACACGGGAAAATTGCGTGTTTACAGCAGGTATATCACTTGCTCAATTACGGTGAGTGGATAGAGAGCTACAAGAAAAAATAAACGTGAAAAACAGAGTGAAGTTCAAGTGTTCACGTGGTGCATTTTCGAATAATCTATTTCACGATAAAGGTAGAACGTATGATCTCACCGTTTTCGAAATTACTAGAAAATGGCTAGGAATTAGAGAAAACTATCAACATGAAAAAGTTTGTAGACATTACGTCAAAAATACGTTTTTAGCGATTTTCAAAACTGACTTAAAACCGCAAGGGACTAGGAGAAACAATACATGCCAAAAAGTTTCGCATTTACTCAAGCTTTCCAGCGCCATACCAATTGCTGCATTCCGACATATGTTTAAAAAATTAGCTCAAAAATACGAACTCGATGAAACTTGTACCTTTTTGTAAATTACTCTTAAAATGTTCAAAATTAGAAAAAAAAACTTTCAACACAAGAAATTAGCGCATTTTCATAAGATTTCCAACACCATATCATCTGCCTGAATTAGATTAGTCGTTTAAAAATGGCATCGAAAACACTAACTCGGCTATTGGTTTGCGAAATTTAATGATTTTCCAAATTACTCTCTAACCATAAGGAATTAGAGAAAACTTTCAACATGTTGAAGCAGCGGTTTTTCAGCGGCATTACAACACCATGTTATTTGCCTCATTTCGATAGACGTTTTAGAAATGCGTTCAAAAATACATTTCATGTTTTTTATAATGAAAATTGGTTTTTAAAACTGCTCTTAAACCGCTTACATTTTGCCAAAAATTTAACTTAGGTCATGATACTTGTGTCAATAGCTTTCCAATGGTATAACGCAAGCCCCATGTGGGCAATGTTGGCGGAAGTTCAACCTAGCATGGGGGAAAGTTCAGGTCGAACAACTCAGGCAGTAAAAATTGCAAAGAACGCAATTTCATCACGACCCGAGAGCAAAATCCGCCAACGAGCGAGATTCCTATTTAAAACGGGCATTTAGTTGCTAAAAACCGTTTCTAGATTACACTTACATCATAGAAAACATGACTAACTAGAATAATTCGTGCGGGGAGACACTGTTGCGAAGATAGCCCGAAGGTCGGGTTCCTACAGAGGGAAGATCAGCCGCGTTACTCAGGCAGTTCAGGTTGTGAACAGAATATTATTCTGATCCCGTGATCAGAATAGTGTTTATGTATATATATATATATATATATATATATATATATATATATATATATATATATCTGTGTGTGTGTGTGTGTGTGTATTCTATCCTCTACATCATTCACTTATAGCTATGTCTTCAACTTGCCCATTCTCTCAACTAGGTGAATGTGATCAGACCCTAACCTTCTCTATGCTTTTCCCTCAAATTCTCTCTGTCTCTTCATATGCATTATGTTGACACGTGTCAAATGTCTTCATTGTGTCCTTGTCAGTTGAAGATACAGAGGCACACTTTTAAAATGCTTTTAATGCACTTATCCTTTTTTGTCTGAATACCGGAGAAGCCAGAACGACCACCCGACAAACCTGGCGCGCGTGGGAACATGGGTCAACTATCAATGAGTTGCATGCGTGTCATGTGTCCACCAGATGTAAACCACCAGGGGCACCTGCGTAATTGCATTGCGCAGCCCCTTCACCCTATAAATACTCCAACCCGTGTGGTCATAATCTCTTCTCCCATCTCACTGTCTCGCTCAAACCCTAGCGCCACCGCTAGCCTCAGTCAACGCCGGAGACGAAGTGCTTAGCTGCCGCAACCTCTTTGACGTCGTGTTCACGCCAGTCGTGGACCTCGTCTTCTAAGCCGCCGTTGTAGCTATCTTCTGCTGCCAAGTTAGGGTGCGGGAGATTGGACTGCTTGGCATCCTCTTTGCCTCGTCTAGCAGTTCTTCGTCCGGTAAATAAATCTCACTTTTTACCTCCTGTTTGATCTGATGAATCTGTCGACATCTTCCAAAAGTAGTTTCTGAACATCCAGATCTACTTCCTTCTATTTCTGCATCTCATAACTTGAAAGTATATTCACTTATGCCTTACAACTAGTTAGATTCCTCACTTGAACTTACTCATGGATTCGTACAAATCTGGAACCAACTCACTTCAAATAAGTGAATATCTTCGCACCATGAGGTCAATTTCTTCAAACTGATTTACCTTCAAAATCTTCTGAGAATGCATATGACCTCTTACCTTCCCTCGCATCTCTAATGCTGTCACAGGTACATGTCCGTGGCAGAATCCCTTGGTTCTCATAGTCTGCATTCATCTCCAGAATTCTTACAGCATCATACTAAATATCCTGAAGCTAGTTCCTGTCTCACCAGTTGTCTGAAGCCAAACACTATCTTCAAGCCTTTCTATTTGAGTCCAATGGCTTCTAACAAATCTACAAAGAAGGGTCCCACGCAACACTTCAATGGACCTTCCACTAGATATCTATAAACAGTACAAGTCTTACCCAGAGGAAACATATGGAGAGCGTAACACTCGAGTCCAATGGATTCGAAGATACTGGGCAGAGGAATGGTTTAAGTACAACTTTGTCACAAATGAGTATGCTAAGAAGAATGCCGTGAGGCATCGATGGGCAAACATTGTGTATCAGAAGCTTATGCCCAAGACACAGACTGAAGCCATTGCTCAAGGCTTCTATCCATGCATGGTCAGAAGACCTCAGCCTGCTAATGTCAACGCCTCTAGTCTCAGATGGTGTCATGATGATGAGTTATTTGAGAAAAATCTTCAGTTTGCAAGAGCCTCTGGTGTGCAGAACATTGAGGTGGGGATTGAATTCAACCCCGGTCCTGCTGCTCCAAGGCCTGATGGCACTCGTGAGCCAATCTGAATGTCATTGGTCCATTCAATGGCTTCGATGGGCTTCTGCCCCATATTGCTGCTCAAAGGGCCACCGTTGATCAATCTGCTGAAGAAGTGGACTCTAAGGATCCTCCTAAGCCCCTGAAGCCTAAGAAGACAAAAGATTCAAAGCCCGCTGCCGATTCCAAAGCTTCAAGAGTGAAGCCCTTGAAATCTGCACCTCCTGAATCCAGTGTGCAATCTGAAGATCAATCCCGGATCTCCAAGAAGACTAAGAAGCTCAAGAAGATTTGTAGGCATGACCTCACTCCAGCATGCATTCTATGAAATGAAGAGACTACTATTGATCTGTCCCCCGATGAAGATCTTGCTGATGATGCTTTGGAGTTGCTCATCAAGAGCTAACAGGAGGCCGAAATCTTCAAGGATCTACCTTTTTCTATGCTAACATTCTCAATCACTTCGTTGATGAATGGTTTGAAGATCCCACAATCAACATTGATGATCTACAGCGGCCTGTGGACTTCAGCGTCACATTTCAAGGAGCCATAGCCAACGAGCTTGCTATTGCTCAGAAAATTGTTGAGCTGAAGAACAATATTGACTATGAGAAGGCCCAGTTCAAGAAGCACATGGAAAAGCTCAGTGTTGCTGATGTACAAAAGATCAAACAAATGATGATTGACCTCATAGCTCAGTTCACAAAGAAGTGCGAGGAAGCCAAAGGCTCTCGTGAGCACATGAAGTATTATGCGCAGAAGTGCGTCCAAGCTCACAATGAGGCTGAAGAGAGAAAGGCACTTGGGCGTCCAGGCATTGATCCCAAGCTTACTGCCAAGAAGAAGAAGACTGTTGAAGCTGTACTCGAAGCCCCAAGGCAGGAAAGGCCAAGCATTTTCTTCCCTGCCAGTATGACTAGCTCGAAGCCAAAGGTCCCTTCAGCAGCTTCCGAGTAGAAGAAGACATGGCAAGCTGAGGCTGAATCTAGGAAGAGGAAGCACCATGACACGTCAGATGCTGCTCCTTCCCACAAGAAGATGAAGATAAAGTCTTCACGCAAAGAGCGTGCTGCTGCCCAAGAGCCGCTTAATGTTGAACCCATCTCTGTTGCACTTCCTGCCTCAACCAATCGCAAGCGCTGACTCGTTGTCCGTGAGACTGCTCCCATAGAGGCTCTAGAGTCTATAGAGATTCCAGCTGCCGACTCCACCGCAGCTGAAGACATGGGTCACGAAGAACCTGTTGAAGATGATGAAGTCCTTCCTCAGCTCTAGCCCAAACCGGTATCATCGCCTACTCCTATGAGCAGTGACCTCACAAGCATTGGTTGTCCCACGATGCCAATTGCTCAAGTGATTGCCCGTACTCCACTAGCTCAAGTCACCACTCCGGTGCTTGATGAAGACATGGAGAAGACCACCCCTTCACCACAGGTGACGCCTCTATTTTCAAGGCTTCGCAGAGTCCCTAGGCCCCAGGTCTCCATATTGAGCAGTCCTGAAGAGGATGTGCAACACACCGGCTCAGTAGCATGTCAAGTTTTCCCTGAACCCATCCCTTCCGAGTCTGCTCATGAATCTGAAGCCAAAGCAGCTGACGACATTCCGGCTGCATCTACCGATGACGAAAGAGAAGATGTGATTGTGCTAGACCCACATGTTCATGAAGCTATCGAAGTTGAAGCTAATGAGGCTGCCACCACCAACACTACTGAAGCCAATGACATTGTCATGGCTGAAGACAATGTGGAGCCTGAAGTCAATTCTGGCACAGAAGAGAATGCGCAGCCAACCACTTCTGATGTAGTTGTTCCTCCCCAGTGCCTCATATAATGGAATGTGCCTACGACCATGTTGGTGAGCTTTTTCAAGTAAGGTGTCCCATTCTAATTCCACCGACTGCTCCATGACCACAATATGATTATCATGTGGAGCAGAGTCCTCAAAACACAGAAGACGAAGCCAAGATTGCCAAGGCTTCCCAGTGATGTAACTACCCATGGCTCTTTCAATGTGTAAAGCTTCAGCGCGCACAACACTTTCTTCGACAATGCCAAGAACCCCTACAAGTCGCCTAAGATCCCCTCAGATAGGTTCTGGAGCCATCAGCAATGAAGCTATTATTCTTGCATATTATGCAATCAAGATAGGATTTTTCCTCATAAGCGTCTGGATTGTGATGCCATTGCTGGGCTGCCATGCCTTGAAGAGGCTCTTGATTGCTTCAGAGAAGTTGAGCTACTCCAGTTTGTGACTGATAAGGAGCATTGGAATGAAGAGCTTCTGCTGCAGTTCTATGCAACACTCCACATCAGAGGCTACAACAGGGATCTGAAGACATGGATCCTTGAGTGGATGACAGGCGATGTCCATCACGAAGCCAAAGCTCGGGATATCATCGAGCTAACTTCCCTGCCCACTCCTGGAGATCTCTATGAACCAGGTTGTCAGCTTCATGCCAGTGAACTGCAGAGCATTCTCTAGAAGCTGGAGACAAATACGAGTCAGATGCTCAGCATGATCAAGCCTTTGCCCAATGACGTCGAATATCCCAAGAAGTTCTTTGTCAAGGACCTCGAGTACCTTCCCCACACAGTATATCATATTATGAGGCATACTCTGTGACCTATCAAAGGCAACTCCGCTAATGCCAAACTCGAAGGCACCATGAAGACATTGGTCTTCTATATCATCAGTGACATCAGGTTCAACACTCAAGATTTCTTCATCCGTCAGCTTGCTGCCTCTGGAATTGATCTGTTTGGCCTCAAATTCTATGCACCATGGGTCATGTGCTTGATTAAGCTTCACTCAAGTATCAACTATCAACCTTCAGCGCGCAATCATGTAGTATTTCTGACTGATGTTGATATGTCATATGAAGCCATCTATCCTAAACCTGCCAAGAAGCCACTCCGTGAATACAATGTTGAACATCAAATCTTCACTCAGCCGATTGAAGCTATTCATGTGCCAAATCCTCCTGCTCCTTATGGTCCTCTTGCTGGTCATTTACGTCTGCCGCATCGTGCCAACACTGATGCCACTGCCAGTACTATTGCTGAAAGGCCTCAGAAGTGTCCTTGTGTCCTCAACGACCAAGAGCTTCTTGTATCACTTCATGAGAAGCAAGATAGGCATCATGACTGGCTGAAGCGCCAAATGCAGAGTCTTCTGGTTGATGTCAATTGCATTCACAATCTGGCTACCAAGATTCATTCGTTGTGCATGAAGCCTGGCGGCTATCCTGGAAGAGCCTCACACTGCTCTGTTCTGAAGATGATCTTCGTGAAGATGGCTTCACATAGCGATTCAAGTTTGACTCCAGGCCTCCACAATCTACACATTGGTGTCCAACTCCTTCCATTGAAGATTCAGAGTATTCATCTTTGGCTGCAACTATTGTTGCCAGAGTGATTTATGAAGAGGACGATGCCACTTCACTAGCGATGGCTTCATTGCATCACGATGCTGCACCAGGCCCGTCTGCACCGCCCAACACCAACATCGACCCTGCTGCTCCAACATCTTCACCACCTAAGAGTGATAGAAACTATATGTATTCAAACCTCTTTGGTCCTTACTGACAAAAGGGGGATAAGCATATGAGTTGATAGTCTTCAAGCGGGTCCATATGGGTTGGTTGCTTATTTTTTGCTACGTCTTACAACTCTTGTTCTTGAAACTTTTGGCTTCTGAGTTGTAATACTTAAACTTGATGGTCGTTTGCTACTTTTTGTTCCTACCCTATGATGCGATGATAAATTCTGCATGAAGTCATTCTGTAGATGCCGATTTCTCATTATGAATTTCATTATCTTCATCTTTTTATGTATGCATGATAAAGTGTCTTCATGTGTTGAAGAGGATCTCCACAAAGTAAAACCTGCCATGTGCATTTGCATTCAAAAGCAAACTACTTGTATGCACATCTTCAAGGGGAGCCCTTTCAACCTATGAAGATAATGCCTATGTACTTTAACATTCACATACTTTTATCCCCGTTGAAAACTTCAACCAGTTTGTGATCAATCACCAAAAAGGGGGAGATTGTAAGTGCATCTAGTGCCACCCCTAGTTGGTTTTGGAGTATTGACGACAAACATGGTTGAGGAACTAATGTGTTTGTGAGAAGTACAGGATAACACAGGTAGTAGTCGCTCATTGATTCGGTTTACCTACCAGAGATGACCCCTAAAAATGTATGAAGACATTGAAGACAATGGTGGTTCGTGAGGACATTCACTTGAAGATAATGACATGTGAAGACATTCACTTGAAGACTATGGAGTGCGAAGACATAGTTTCTTCATAGTTCCTTTTCTTCTTTATTGAGTCATAGGAACCACCTTACTGTTAAGTCGGGTCCTAGTGAACAAAGTCAGATAACTGAAGTGATGCTCAACCTAAATCCTATGTCTTCGAGCGAAGACAATGAGAGCAAATCTTATCCAGAGTTGGATGAGTCAGCATTGCTTTTAGCCCAAGCCATGCTGCAGCGTGTGTTTGCAATCCGACAGTTGGACACGTGTTGGTTCCTGAGTGACCGAGAGTCATATAGGACATATCATAAATTGGTGGCTACGCAGAGTTAGTGCACGACTTTTGTCATTTGAGAGCAACCCACCTCCAAAGAATTTGAGAGAGAGATCCTTGCGAGGACAAAGCCACACACCCAGAGTTGAAGAGTGTTAGGCATCTCTAAAGTCTTTCTGTTCGCGTGATATGAAGACTTGTTACACTTGAGGACTGTGAATCCTCCAGTCGGTTAGGTGTCGCGTTCTGAGCATCCAACAGTCATTGTGGATCGCTGGTGAATGAAGTCTGTGAAGGTTTTGAAGTCTACCTTCAAGACTTACCAGAGTGATTGGGCGAGGACTGGGTGAACTTAGCTCGACAAGAATAAGGTGAAGATGCGGTCTTCTAAGTTCAATCTCAGCCTCCCTAACCAGACGTATAGTTGTCACAGCAATTGGAACTGGTCTACCAAATCCTTTTCTTCACCATGCTACTGGTTCTATCCCTTACTTCCTTTACATTTTAGTTTGTCTTCGTGAAGTCATTGCATGCTTACCTGATCTGTTTGACTTCACTCTGTGAAGACTATTACCTGTTTAGCTTCATACTATCTTCCATTATGTTCCATACTACATAGCTGTTGTAAGTATTCGTACTTTCACTATACTGTTACTTGACTTTGGCGTGTCTAGTGTAGTTCATCTTTCGTTGCATATCATATAGGATCATTCCAATAGTTTGTCTTCTAAGACCTCGTGTTTTGAAGACTTCCATAAAATTCGCCTATTTACCCCCCTCTAGTCGATAACTAGCACTTTCAGTTATGGTTAGCCATTGCATGTAGATGTAGTTCAAATTTGAATTACGGTCATTAAATGGCTAGAAAATCACTAAAATGTCTTTAAAAGGTCAAATGACCCCTAGAATTTCCCAAATTTTCACATGACAATTATATTAGTGCATGTTAAATGTAGAAAAAAATTGAAGGCCATAAGAGGAAGCTATCTCATGTTCGTCATCAAACATGCATTGTTCCCTCTCGGAAACACGAGCCTTCTAGTGAGTTGCTACAGTTTGTGAGGGGTGTGTGTTCAAACTTTCGTCAAACAAGCTAATTTTTTACCACATCATCTTGGTGGCATGACATTATATTTCATGTTTTTCTGATCATTTTTTAATTTTTTGGAATTAAAATTCCATGGCACTCCATGGATGCACTGGTACGGCGAGGTGCTATACACACGGTTTTTAACCCCTTTCTGTGACGGCATTTAGAATCATCGCCAAGTGAGTCTGGGCGATAGGGGGGTCCTTCCCACATGACCCAGAAACTGTGAGGGATATGGAGCCATGATCCAGAGGCCTTGCAATATATAATCGTGTGCAATGCAGCACACATTAAATTCTTTCACACGTGTGGGATTAGTGAATAAACGTTTCTAATGACGCAGGAAACGAAATGGTGTGTCAGAATTAACCTTTTGGGAAACAGTATGTAAGGCACATGCGCCAACATATGAACTGTGTGCGATATGTGCCCCATCGCACACGAGTTTTCTGCGGAACACTTATGCCATGCAAGACTCCATCGTAAACGTTTCCCAACAATCACCGTGTGCGATAATGTTCTATCACAAATAGTTCAGGAGCCCCTTCGCACACATACATGTGATGCAGACTGTTTGTGATTTGTTGTGTATCACCGACGGTTGCGGCAAGAGTGACGTGTGCTTTTCGTTTGGGATACCACATGTTTCCTGAAAAATTTATGATTGGGATTGTATTTTACATTGGGCATGGTTGACTCTGAGCTCTTGTGTGCGATAACATGATATCACAAACGGTTTCGGAGACCCTACGCACCGCAAATCCTTTGCGATCTGTTGTGTATCATCGACAGTTCTACTATGATTGACATATGTATTCCGATGTGGATCACACACACTCATTTAGTTGAACCGTGTGCGGAGCAATTGCCAGGTTAAAAAATATCCAATTTTGAATCGGCATGCAAAAAGAAAATTTGCCACAATATTCAATTGAACAAATAGTGTCCACATGAAGAACATTCATCAGATTTCGCAATTGCAATTGAACATATGGTAGCTAAATTCCAATGATTTGTCCACACATATATGCATTACATAATTAATCATAGTGTACGAAATTGGAAGACCTCATCAGATGGAAAACAATGGATCCATGCATATATGTTTAGCGGCTAACTCTTACTCAATGTTTCAGGAGAATGCATGCTCAAATCTTCATTATCACTAGTGGGATTGATGTAGTGATTCAGGAAGATGTCGCCGGTAAATCTCTGAACCATCAGCAATTCACCAGCGGGGAGCGGCTCAGGGGTCCTCGGTTCTAAGATGAGTTGCAGTATTTTTAAGATCAGAATGTGCCATATGAGTGGAGTAGAAGATATTAATTAAGATAGACTTACTGGTACTAATTCATGAGGACCTTCTATCAGCAAATTTGTAGACGAAGATCATGTGTCTACAAACATAGTATCCACAAAGGTTGGTCCCTGTTTGGTGCTGATGACACTTAATTTTTTTGTACTGAATTAGTCATGTATTTGTCCTGTTAGGAACAACCTAACCGGTGTTAGATGTAATTTTTTTCTTTGGACAAAAATAGAAAGAGGTTTATTTGGAAGCTTGAACATTTGACTAGCATAAGAAAAGGTATTTGCAGATGATTGGATAAATTTTCTGAAAATAACGGATTTCAGTGTTTTACCGGAGAAACGATCTCGTGCTGCAGAGGTAGTTCCCTCTTGAACAGGTTCCCTGGTTTAGTTTTCCACAATGCAAGCACACTACAAATGAAGATGAATTTTGATAGCATCAATGATTGAACCAGATATGAATGCAAATTAATTTCAACGTCATAGAATTCAATGTCAGTCCATGAATTGCTGAAGAGTTAGATATTGAGCATTTGTTGACTCTCTAAGAGAATCCACGTACTAAATTGTATTCTTGTTTGGAACGATGTATACCAATATCCAATGATTGCTACATATTAAGAAAGCCATGAACTTACAAATTATGTCGAAATCTGAAAGACAATCAGTGTATGAGTGGTTTTCTAGACTTACCGTTCATGATATGGCTAGAGAAATGATTCTGCATGGGAAGTGTTTTCGAAGATACGGACGACCGTTTTAATGGCCCAATCTCTTAGGTCCTTACCATCTAATGTTGTGCCATTTGCTAATGCAGGATCTATGAAATACACACTCTCCCATTTTCTTCTCTGCGCGTTTAATCCCCTGAGAGGAATAAAATGCAGTTAGCTGTTAATCATTTACAACCTTGTATGGAGAAATTGATCAGAGTTTGTTAAGTACTTACAAAATCAAACATCAAATAAGAGTGGTATCGAGCTCATTGAAGTTGAAGAAGAGATGTAAGTCCTCGAAACTCACATTGATGGAACCAACATCGTGTCGGAAAGGATCTCTTTTGTAGAGGACTAGCTGACCATGACGACCTACTGACATTTAATCCATGCAATATTCACGTAACTCACAGCAACTGGAGCTGCACTCATCAAAGTATTCGCCAACAAGAAATGGCTGGCCATGGATGTAATTGCGTGCTTCAAGTATGTCTACTTTCCTTTTAGTAAGCTGCAAATCTATTTCTTCATCATCCATGCCGTTAGAAATAATATTACTCCCCGATTCGAACAACCTGCTGTTAATTTGGTTCCGGGCGATGAGTGCTTTAAGTAAGAGGCAATCGTTCTCTTTCCTCTTCACTCTCCTGCCGCGCTTCCTCGCGGGTGCAGCCTTTTTGGACGCTTCCTTCTTGGTAATTGAAGCATTTCTGGCAGAATGTCTGGTTGGCTGCAAGGTAGACTACCGAGAAGACGGTGAAGCTTCGACAGGCTGCATAGCAGATGGTTTATCTATGCTGGACCGCTGAGCTAGCAGTGCTACTGTGACGGACTGCTGGGTTGTAGGAGCAGAGGCATCGGACTGCTGACCATGGGTTGAAGCTATGTCGGGTTTCTGCGCAGGTGGTGCCAACTTGTCGGTGTGCTGAGGAGGCCATGCCAACGCGTTGGTTTGCTGAGCAGGAAGTGCTGATGCATTGGTATGCTGATCATGCGGCTGCGGACCGACGGACTAATGACCAGTCGGTTATGGACCTACAGACTACTTAGCATTTCTTGCAGAACGTCTGGTCGACCGCAAGGTAGACTGCCGAGCAGACGGTGAAGCTTCGATGGACTGCTGATGCATTGAAGCAGTCCGTTCCACCAGCTTAGTCTGCTGAGCATGTGCTGCAGCTGGGTCTCCCCTTGCTGCTTCAGCGGAGGCATCTGAACTGGTGGTGTGTCTTCATAGGTTGATGACATGGGTGGAGGATGACATGGCATGTACAACACAAAGTTGGCCGGCTGATCATAGGTTGATGCATCAACCATCGTATTACGAGTATTATGTTCTTTGGGGAAAGGACGCAAGAGCTGCTATGGCAAGGAGAGCGTCACCGGTTGAGGGGCAACATTGGTTGCCCATGGCGGGGCTTCAGGGATCTCATCAATGAACTCTATTTCTTTTCGTGGCCAGTGGATGTGATGTAACAGTGTTTCTCCCAATGTCCTTTGCTCATCAAAGTCTCCTAGGACATTCTTCAGGGAAAATTCATTGAATCCAGGCTTTACTTTAGTCACGTAGCACTTCACACAGCCCGGCTTCAATGGCACATTGTCCAACAAGAGGCCCTCTTCCAAGAAGGGTGGGCAAACCCATGTTGTTGCACATTTTAATGTACCTTCACAATGTGTAAGAACGCCCTTCAGTCTGTCTTTCGTTCCACATAGATCAGATATTGCATCATCATGAGCAGCTGTAGTCTCAGTGTCGGTGGGGTCAGTTGATGCACAACTACTCTTGTGTGGTGTTGTCACGCAATAAGCAGCATCCTCCATGCCCACCTCCCCTCCCATCTGTTGGCTATCTGTCAGTGTTAGAGTCTTTTGCATCATGATTGACTCCTCAATATACTTTCGAACAGCCAGATACATGTCATTCCCCAACCTTCCATACAATTCATTCTACTTCATTTCACTCCTCGCTTTTTTCACGGTGAGCCTCTCTTCTTTGTGAAGTGTAAAAGCCCTCTTGTGCGGGACATTAACACCTATACCCTTGCATGGCCAGGGGGATCTCTTGTTTCCAAAGAATCGGACAGAATGTCACATGGCCCTGAGTTCCTGTAGAACCTTCCAAGGATCTTGGAAGCCTTTAACATCACTTGATACAGATCTTTGTCACGTGAGTTTTCAAAGTAATAGGTTTCCTCATCATGCCTCCTTGCACGTGCCCGCAAGTAGTCTCTGGCACGTTCGCCCCTGATTTCACTGAAGGCCAGTTTCCCACCCGCCGCTACTGCTTCTTTGTCCTCCTGGTCCCATATCGGTTTCATGCCGTAGTATCCTAGAACACCCATATGGTGGGGCTGTGTGTTCTTCTTCTGAAGTTCCGATTGCTTGGCACTCTTCTCAGCAAACACTTTAGTTGCCCTGACCCTTTTGAATTCTGCCTAGTCTGCCTTTGTAATTTGGGGGTATGCGGGGATTGGGTCCTTGTCGTCACTCAAGTACTTCTTGTACAACACATCCTTCCAGTTTCTCCAAGCATCCCTAGCCTTGTTTGGTGCAGCGTGTTCCACCTGCATTCTCCACTGCTATGGAACGTTAAAGTGATCCGTGATCTCCCAGACTATCCTTTGTCGTGTTTCTATGTCAGCCTTTCGAAACCCCGATAGAATAATGTTGAGCCTTGCCCTGCCAACAAATCCACACATACTCCTGAACCTCGTGCGTGCTTTATCTAGTTTAGTTGGAAACCAAGACTTTGAATCGATCTCAGTTACTTCATATACACCATTAGGTTGTTGTGTGGGCTTCCTTGGAGCGTTCCTCCCTGTCCTGACTGGAAGGGTAATTGCTACAGCTCTATCCTGTTCAAGATTACTTGATCCCTCGCCATCTGTTGAAGTCCTAGGGTTGTCGGAATCAAATGAAGATACATTGCCTGAAGCATGACTATTGTCGCTGCTATTCGGCATCTACAAAGAACATATGCGAAACTTAGGAACGGAGGATAAGCATAAAACTAAGAACTTGGTATCAAGTTGTCTAAACATGTCATGCAATAATTTAGAAAATGTATGGCTTATTTGTGAAGTTTGTGTGACTCGGGCGCCCGTGATCTGTAAATCGGCAGTAACTTATCGGAACAAATATAGCTTATATGTATTAGTTATGAAGGTAGATAATGAACATATATATGCTCTCTGTTATTTTATATCCAATTTAGGAACATACGGGATGAAATAGGAAGAGGGATTGCGAGGAAATATGCCTCACCGTGATGGAGAGCAGTAACTAATAGTTTTCTTAATGCAAACCAGGCCGGAGCACAGGAGAGGCAAGGGTTACTGGATTGATATGCTCGAGGGTGGCTGGCGAGCAAATGAAGATGGCGAGGTGCGGGCAGCCGCGTGTTGGGAACGGTAGTGGAGGTAGGCTTGATGCCGAAGAGCGGGCACATGGC
The DNA here is from genome assembly GCF_002162155.2 of Triticum dicoccoides. Taxonomy (NCBI): domain Eukaryota; kingdom Viridiplantae; phylum Streptophyta; class Magnoliopsida; order Poales; family Poaceae; genus Triticum; species Triticum dicoccoides. The sequence goes on along the minus strand of NC_041382.1, from coordinate 247,313,877 downwards.
AGGGGTGAGCACGCCGGCACCGGAGAGGGTTCTGCTGTGGATCTGGGGGGAGGGGGGAGCTAGCGATGGAGATTGGGTGGAGTAGTTGAGTGAAACGCGGGCGGGCGGTGGTGGGTTTTGGTGGCCTAAGTGAAAAGGGTGAAAAATATCCCTGGTCAGCACGCGGAAAGACCTATGCAAATGGTTACCTATAAGCGCTCGTGTGCACAAAGAGAATAATTTCATTTTAAATGAAGACGTACTAATTTTAAAAAGAAGACGTGAGTTCATTATTATACCACAGGTTTCATTTGCTGGCACATTTCAGGTCTCGTGTGTTATATTTAAGACATTTTCTAGCATTTACCGTGCATTTTGGCATATAAATCAAATCCTAGCCGGACTGCATTTCCTTTCGAAAGGGATGAGGATTGCAGTTCGATCTGGGAGCATCCGATGGTGTAGATATACGATCCGTGGGGTTTAGGTTCTGGCCAATTAGATCGCGCATGCAGCAAGGTGGGCATCGGCCACGGTTTGGTAGGCACACGGCTTTCGTGAGTGAACCGTTTGCTATTTGAAAACATTTACATGAACTAACCGCATATTTTCATTTGAATGAAAACAAGAGTTCATCGTTTCGCCTCCAAATTGTTTTCCACGGTAAGAAATCACCATTGTGTCACTGTGGTTCGATTTTCTCATGCTTTTGAGGTATTGTTTGCTATATATTTGAGTCGTTTGCTATAGTCGCAATGACACGTGGGTGCTAGCTAGCAAGATCATTTGTGTGTCGCTGTGGAAGTTTTCATTCATCGTTCGAGAAACGGGAAAAAAGTTCAAACAGTTTTGCCGCATGGTGCGGCCAAAGGCGTAAGCCTTGTTGGTATTGTAATTACAGAAAATGCATATAGACTCCGGAAATAAAGAAAATCAGTGTGTCACCGTGGCGCGTTCTCAGGATCACGTGGAAATTTTTTGGTAAAGATGGCACAAGTTTTGATGCTCACAGTTTCCAAATCGGAGCATCTCACAAGAAGGATAATAGTTTTCAAAAGGAGGTGCGGCCATTGGCGTGGGCCTAGTTGGTATTTTAATTACAGGAAATTCAGATGGAGTCAGGACATCATAAAAATCGATGTCTTGCTGCAGCATGCTCTCATGACCCCGTGGAAAAAATTGGTAAAGTTTGGCACAAGTTTTGATGATCGCTCCTTCCAAATCGGAGCATCTCACATGAATGATCATTGTTTCCAAAAGGAGACGTGTCCATTCAAACTCTAGTGGCCGGTTACTTCATCGTTTGGCCTCATAAAAATTTCCACGATACGCAATCACCATTATACCACGGGTTTGATCTTCTGGCACATATCAGGCATCGTTAGCTATATTTACGACATTTTTTAAGTTTAACGTGCATTTTGTGCATAAAAATAAAATTACAACCTGAACTGTTTGTGCTGTCGAAAGGGATGAGGATCACCGATCAATTTGGGAGCATCCAATAGTGCAGACGTACGATCTGTGGGGTTTGGGTTCTGGCCAATCAGAAAGCACGACAGATCGCGCGTGGGGTTTGGTCGACACACGGCTTTCATGAACGAACCGTGTGCTATTCACAAACCAGATTGCATATTTTTGTTCACACATACTATAGTGAGATCAATTGAGTCTGCTACCTCTATGATATAATAATAATAATAATAATAATAATAATAATAATAATAATAATAATAATAATAATAATAATAATAATAAACAGTTCATATTCATTGTCTGAGCTGACAACATATCAAGATCAACATATTAACGGTTCTTACATCAACAGAAAACCAGGGATAACTCACAAATTCAGTACACACGTGTCGGGGAAAATGATCCACGAACACCTATGGGGCCGGCGGACCGGGCCCCTTTCGGTTCGGCGGGGGGCGGAGGTCGCACGAAGAGCAGATCGAGGCGAGGCACACGAGCGGTTTACCCAGCTTCGGAGCTCTCCGGAGAGATAACACTCCTACTGCTGCTTGTCTGGTTGTATTATCTGGTGTTCTTGCTCTCGAGCGAGAGAGTGTGATGTTCTCTGGGCTACGAATGAATCGAAGCAAACTATCCGAACTCTCTCTACGTTGCGCATGGGCCTCCTTTTATACGCTAAAGGGGTCACCGACAGGTGGCAACGCAGAGGAGGGTAAAAACGTAAAAAGCGAGGTAGTTGATACAATTGCTTGTACAGTGCACCCTACCTAACCCTGACGGCAGGGGACAAGGGCATTAAATGCCCGTCTGAGTCGCCCGAATAGTGCATAAAAGGACCGTTAGGGGCGCCAGCGTTCGCCACGATGGCGATCTTGTCAGCTTCGCATGCCACTGCGCACCGCTGGCTGCACAGCCTCCCGCCACGTGCGCCTGGAGAGGCCCCCAGAGCGACACATTGGTGGATGCGCTGGAGCGTGGGCGCAGAGTGGACGCCTGCCGCGGCAAGCGCCTTGCCGCTGTCGTTATCTCGCCGGGTCCAGAAGCTCGTCGCTCACCGGGCCTCGGGGTACCTTATTTAGTCTTCCCGGCAAGCTCCTCTTGCCGGGGCCTTGTTGCCTTGCCGGAGCGCGTGGCGCGCCACGGCAAGTTCCTTGGAGCGCCTTGGTTGGCCTTCCCGGCAAGCTCCTCTTGCCGGGGTCTTGTCTCCTTAGCTTAAATACTTTGTTCTTGGATGGCTCCAAGGGAACCTTGGGGGATCTTGGCGTTCGCCCGGCAAGCCTTTGCCGCGGGGTGCTGCAACTGCCCGTGCACAAGTTCGGGGTACTAGGGTACCCCTATTCTAGTACACCGACAGGAGCCCCCGGGCCTGGGCCAGACACGGTGCCGAGCGCTGTTGGGCCAGGCCCAAGATAGGGCACGGGCACACGCGGGCTGGGCCGCGCCAAATCTTGCTCTGCATCCACCGCGCTCTCCCATAACGGCACGCGTTGAATGTGGCATCGTGGCAGAGATCGTGGGTGGTTGTTTATTTGGAAGGCCAAAACGTTCGCTCCGTCCCTCTTTATAAGCAGAGGAAACAGAGGCAGTTCGTTCCCCCTCGCTGGTTGCTGCTAGTCCTTCACAAACTCCGCCGCTCCCCCCTTCTTCTCGAATTCGAGAGAGCAGCGCTCCGCCCTCCCCATTGCCACCAGCATCACCACGCCGTCGACCTTCCCCACCACTTCCGCCATGGCCCCGAAAGCCGGCGAGGGAAAGGGCGTGAAGTCGGCCGAGGCGCAGCGGCTCGCGGCGCTGCGGAAGGAGCGGGCGATCTTCACCCCCAGCTCGGCGTGCAGGAGCTGAGGGAGTACTTCTACCTCTTTTGGGCGACGGAGACGCGTGCACATCCGCGCACGAGGGTACTCCCGGCCGCTGCCTCGGAGTTGGCTCCAAATGGGTACCCGTTCTTCCCACTATTCTTCTATTGCAGGCTCTGCCCGCCCTTCTCGGAGTTCTTCTGTGACATTATGAACACATATGGCTTCCGCCTCCTTGACTTCACCCCCAATGTTGTCCTGACCATGGCAGTTTTCGCACACTTGTGCGAATACTTTGTCGGAGTCCACCCAAGTGTTGCCCTTTTTCGCCACTTCTTCATACCTCGGGTAGAGAGAGGAGAGCCGCTTGCCGGAGGGATTGCCTGGGTCTCGAGAGTCGGCAAGAAAGAGGCGTACTTGGAGGGTGAGCTCCGCAGCAAGTGGGAGGAGTGGAGAGCGGAGTGGTGCTGGATCGTTGAGGAGAATCCGCAGCCCTTCACCGCCGTGCGCCAAACTCCAATAGTGCGCGGCAATGACTGGAGCAACGTGGCCCCGGAAGACGAGAGGCTGAATATCGCCATCACTAGGATTCTTCGCCTCAGGCTTGCCGGGCTCACTGTAGGTGCTGTCGGGGCAGATTTCCTCCGCCGCCGCATTGCCCCCCTGCAGGAGAGGGGGAGCCCGCCTGGGAATTCAAGAATTCAGCGGACATCATGAGGCTGCGGCCGGGCCTCAACTACAACTTCACCGTCTTGGAGTTGGACGCAATGCTCTTGGAGTTATTCAAACGCGACCCCCAGCACCCATTCACACTGCCGAGGGGCGTAGTTCCTTTGTGCAATAACTCTTCGCTTGACCGGATCCGCGCCATGATGCCGTTGGGCAATTCACACGGCATCGTCCCAACTTGGCAAGAGCCTGCGGATGACGTTGTTCGAGCGTTCTTCGACACCTTGGAGGAAGTTCCGGTCCGCGCTGACGAGCAGAAGAGCCTCACCCGTGACACCACCGACGAGGAGCTGCAGCTCATCGCTACTAGGGCGGAAGAGGCTGCGGCCGCAGCTGCTGCGGGTGTGTTTGGGTTTACTGTGGAGGAGGCGGAGGCTGCAGAGGCGGCAAACCTTACCGAACGCGCGGAGTTCATGGGCGAGGAGGAGCCTGCCGGTTCCGAAGCCGACCGAGCGAGGCCGGCGAGGAGGAGGCTGAGCCTTCAGAGAGCTTGCCGCAGGCGGAGCCCCCGGCCCCACCAAGGAGGCGCCTTCGCAAGGCCGGGGACGCAGCGGGGCGGCAGCCGGCTCCACAGCCACCGAGCCGTGCGACGCGCTCTACCGCAGCAAGCAATGTTGCCGCGGGAGCGCCTCACGCAACAGCGGCAACTGGAGCGGGATCTTCCCGGGCCACTGCCACTGCCCCCGCCAAGCGGGCAAGGGATCCTACTCCTCCACCTTGCCGCACCGGAGGAGGGCCGGACTTCGTTCTTTCCGCGCTCAGCTCCGACGAAGAGGAAGAAGAGTGAGTTTCTTTGGTGCTCTTATAATCCTTCAATCTTGCTGTTTATATCTTGTATCTGACTTGCTCCAATCTGGACTCCTTTCTTTTCAGAACACTGGCCCAGAGAGCGGCGAAGAGGGCCAAGGCCGTGGTGATCGTCATCGAGGATGACCCCATCGTGTCAGCATGAGGTGGGCCCGAGACCACCTTGACGGACCCGGCAATTACCCCTCAGAGCAGCCCCCAGCGTAAGTTCATAGTTTAGCCTTCTGCTGCCGGCCGCGCTTGAGTGCTTTTTCCTTTGTTGATATCTTGCTTGTTGACTTGTGTAGGAGCAGAGCAGCCTCATCAGGAGCGCCCAGAGGCTGGTCCCGAAGTGCCACCTGCTTCGACTGCGCCGCCAAGGGAGGAGTCCCCGGCAAGGGAGCGCTCTCCGGCAAGGGGGGACTCTCCGGCAAGGGACGGCACTGTTGATCCCGTGGCGACCGAGGCCGCAACTGAAGATCTTGGCGCAGGTAATCCACTTGCCCAGAAACTTTCCCTTGGGTTCTGCTTCTTCCGTTTTTCCTTTTTTGGATTTTTGATTGATTTTCCTCCCTTATTTGTTCTTCAGACCCATCTACGGCTGAGCCAATGGAGACAGAGGGCGCCGGCGAGGAAGGTGCCGGTGCTGATGAGACCGCCGACGAGGAGGTCGCCGGGGCTGCTGCTACGGAAGCCGGCGAGGGGTCGGGCGATTGCACTGACGACCCTGAGGCCGCAGGAGCGCCGGGCGCTGCGCCGACCGCCGAACCCTCTGCCGCTTCCGCGGAGCCGGGCTCCGAGGAGCCCCAGCCCGGCGCCTACTTGCAGGCCGGTGACAATATCTTCATCAAGCTACCCTGGGCGTCGAGCTCCAGGCCGCCGGTCGAGGGGGAGACTTTTGACGGGGAGGTGCTCGCCTCTGCTGGACTGTCATTGGTTGACGCGCCCGGCAGCAGCAGCGGCGAGCCTGAGGAGGAGCAGCTGCTGCGGAAGCTGCTGTCACTCTACCGCACCCGGCAAGCCAAGCTGGCTTCCCGGGAAGCGCTTGTCGCGAAGGCAGGAGTTGACATGGAAAAGCGCGCGGAGGAGCTCCGGGGCCAAAATTAAGAAGCTCTCCGGTCCCTGGCGCGGGAGCGGGAGCGAGTCGACGAGGAGCGCATGGCCTTTCTTCTCGAGAAGGCCGAGGCTGAGGAGGAGCAAAGGCTGGCTGCTGAGAAGCAGTCCGCGTGGGAAGGTGAACTAGTGCAGCGGAAGGCCCACCTCGACAGCTACGAGGAAGAGCTCGCTGAGCGCGAGCGAGCACTTGGCAGGGCGCTCAAGGAGGCAAAGGACGCCGCGGCGACTGCAGAGGCCGCCAAGAAAGAGCTAGAGGAGAAGGTGGCGCAGCTGGAGGTCGACATTGGGAAGAGCGGCGAGGAGCTTGCCGCGCTCAAGCGTGAGCATGAGAAGGATGCTGCCGCCCACGGTGAGCTGCAAGGCCTTCTCGCTGAGAGGGGCAAGGAGCTCAGCGCCGCCAAGGATTCCAAAGCAGACCTGGAGCTGAAGCTGGCCACGTTGACGCAGACGCTGGAGGCCGCCAAGGAGCGGGAGAAGACCTTGTCGGAGAAGGTCAAGGCTGACGCAGCGCTGCTGGAGAGCATTGCAGTTACCAAGAACTCGTTCAGAGACACAGTGGAGCACTGGACCGAGGGTCTGGTGAACATTGCCGCAGTCATCAACGAGGAGCTAGCGCAGCTGGGGATGGAGGACTTTGGGTATCCTTCCGACGAGAGTCTTCAACCCAGCGCCAAGCTCAGCCTGTTCTTCAAGGGCGTGGCGACAGCACTCCAGCGGCTCCGGGAGAGGATCCCGAAGCAGCTGGCCGACGAGTCGCGCAAAATCTGCGCCGGGGTTCTCCAGAAGGTGCTGATGAAGGTAGCCTTCCGCAATCCAGGCCTCAGCTTCACCAACGTCCTCAGGTCCTTGCTGCCTGACGCCGATCTGGATGCACTCAAGGCCCTTGTCGCACCCATTGTGGACAAGGTGAGCGAGATCAAGAGAGTCGAGGGTGGACGCGTAGATGTCACATCCCTAGTTCTGACAATGCCTAGTGCATGCATTAGAGTGTTACATCATGTTTAAATTTCATTTAAACCTGAGATGGGGATTGACTAAGCCCTAACACCAAATGAATTCAACTAGGGTCAAAATAAAACCTTTTTCATTGAACTCAAAATGTCCTCTAAAAATGTTCAACATTTCTGGTTTGAGGTGGAAGCATCTACCAAAAATGGTTTATATTTTTGCAGGGCATATTTGGTCACTGAATTAAACCATATTGTATTTGACTTTGGGCATTTAAATACTATAAATAATTTAAATGTTCAAATAAATGTTGGAAAATTGTTAGGGGTCACTGAAATAATTCAGAAAACACCCATAACTGTTTCCAGGATTTTATAAAATGATTTGATATTTTAAATCAAATCAAAAACAAATTGCAGAAAATAGAAAAGATAAAACAGAACAGAATTATAA
>NC_041382.1:247298013-247306162 GCF_002162155.2 Triticum dicoccoides | reverse complement strand
CCACGCACTTCCCCTCGCCCCCTGCACCTCCCCTCTCTTCCCCTGGACCCCGTTCCCTCCTCTGCTTTCCTCCCTACACGCGCCCGAGCGGAGCTCGTCGTCGCCGACGTCGTTCGCCGTAGCCACCGTGCTCCTCACTGCCACCCGAAGTACCCAGGAGATCCGCCTCGACCACCTCTTCCTCCTCGCCGAGAAGCGCACCGTGGGAGCCCCTGCAACATCGCCACCGCCGTCTTCTTCAACCTCGGGACCGCCGGCCATCTTCGTCAAATTCGTCGGCTCCGGTGCCTCCCCGAGCTCCCCGAGGCCACCGTCGCAACCCCTGCGAGCTACCCTTCCATTCCCCCTCCTCCTCGCGCTCGTTCCCGTACCCTAGCCGCCTTTTCACCGGAGCCGATTGCTCCTCGCCGCCGGCCATGGCGTGGCCGTGGCCACAGCCACCGCAGCTCGCTCCTGAGCCCACCCGCGTGCTCACCGCAACCTCAGGAACCCAAAGCACCTAACCATTCGTCCTCCCGTGCACTGCAGCGCCGGTCCCGCGAAACCCCGAGCTCCGGCCGCCGCCTCGGGCTCCATTCCGGCGAACCCCGGCCACCCCCGCACCTTCCGTTGGTCCCCCTAGATGCGCACGGGCGCGGGCTACCTCCTGGTGCCCTTGGCGCATCGATCCGATGCCCCTAGCGCAAGTCCGGCGTTCCCCCGCCGTGCGGAATGGTCGCCGCCGGTGAAACTCCGGCGACTGCCGATGTGGCACGCCTAATTAGCACTAATGACCACACTAAACACCCCCACAGCCACTGACAGTGGGCCCCACCCCTGGTCAAACCCCAGTCAGCGCTGGGTTTGACCGGGATTAGCTCCTGTGTCACTGACGTGTGGACCCCACACGTCAGGTTTGACCTGGACGGCGCCCGTTGACCTGCTGACGTCATGCCAACGTCATGCTGACGCAATATTCATTTTCTGGAATTTAGTTTATTTTATTATATTCAGGAAATTTCAGAAAATGCCTAAAACTTCTAAAAATCATAGAAAATTAACCGTAACTCCAAATTAAATAATTTATATATGAAAAATTATCAGGAAAATTCAAGGAATCCATCTGTACCATTTTCATGCATGTTAGAACAACTTATCACTACTGTTTAGCACAAATCATATAAAGGGCATTTAATTAATCACATATGGAGTTTGAATTTGAATTTTAGATTCAAACCAACTTCATTTAATCTGGTTTTAGGTGCATTAGCCCAAAACACATTCATATTGCCATGTCATAGCATGCATCATATTGTGCATTGCATTGATCGTGTTTTTCTGTATTTGCCGGTATCTGTCCCCTCTCGATAGACGTGATACCGATGATGTGATCGTTGACACTGATGAAGGCTCAATGTTATCTTCAGAAGTGCCAGGCAAGCAAAACCCCCTTGTTCATTCCGATAAAATCCCACTCTCTCGCTCCTGCTCTCTTTTACTGCATTAGGACAACAACGACATATTTGATACTTGATGCGGTAGCTGAACCCTTTATCCTTTGCATGACCTGTCATTGCCACAGTAAATAGATGAAACCCACTAGCATGAGTAGGAGTTGTTTGAGCCCTGTTGTGCCTACTCATTCATGCTTGTTTGTCATGCCTGCTACTGCTTAGAGTTGAGTCAGGTCTGATTCATCGGGGATGAATCAGAGGCGTGTGAACATGTCCTACTGTGTGTGAGCTAAGTGTGTGAACACGATTTGGTAAAGGTAGCGGTGAGAGGCCATGTAGGAGTACATGGTGGGTTGTCTCATTGCAGCCGTCCTCAGGAACTGAGTTCTGTGTTTGTGATCCATGATCAGTTACTACCACACATTGGGCTCCGGGCGCTCCAAGCCCTCTCGACTTATTAATCAACTTGACCTCTGTCCTGGAGTTGCAACTAGTTTCTGGTGTTTGTAGGTAGTGTTAGTAGTCTACCAAGTGGCACCCGGTACAGGTGGGCTTGGGACAGACTAGGCACAGTGGCCCGGTGTACCAAGTGGCACCCGGTTGGTGGGCTTGGGAACCCTGCACACATCGTTTGGGGCCGTAAGCGACACCCCGGCCGGATTTCCTTGCGGATGGAACCCGAATAGGCGATAAACCTGGACTAGAGACTTGTTCGGTTAGTCAGGTCGTGGCCGACTCCCTCGCCCGGCTTCCGCTTGAAGGTTGCCGAGGTACATGACGTGTACAGGGTGATAAGTGGCGAGAGCGTGTGTGAAGAAGTACACCCCTGCAGGGTTAACATCATCTATTCGAATAGCCGGATTCCTCGGATATGGAAACGTGGACCCCTTATATCAGTTCATAGACAAGTGAAAGTGGATACTCTAAAATACGCAAGATAAGCGTGAGTGCTATGGATGGCGTTCTCGTAGGGAGACGGGAGCGGATCCATAGTGGTGTATTGATATGGTGAATATGTGGACTCGTGTGCGCCACCTCAAAAGAGTCGCTTGCAGTCGTAGTTTAGGATAGCCACCGAGTCAAAGCTGGCTTGCTGCAGTTAAACCCCACCATCCCTTTGTTGATAATGATGCATGTGTAGATAGATCTGATGTAAGTCTTGCTGGGTACATTTGTACTCACGTTTGCCTATTTTATGTTTTTGCAGAGAGACTTCGGTCTCACTAGTAGTTTCGCGTGGACTTCGACGTTTAGCTTGATACCTCAGCTACGATCTTGTGCCCTCGGTAGGATCTGATAGATAGTCAGGCTTCTCAGCCTTTTTCATTTATAGATGTCTGTACTCAGACATGATAGCTTCCGTTTGTGCTTTGACTTGTATGCTCTGATTGTTGGGTCATGAGACCCATGATTGTAATATCGCGCTCCTCGGAGCCTATTGAATAAATTACTTGAGTCGTAGAGTCATGTTGTGATGCCATGTTGTATTTGCACATATCGAGCATATTGTGTGTATGTTATTGAAATGCTTGGTATGTGTGGGATCTGACCATCTAGTTGTTTATCTTTAGTAGCCTCTCTTACGGGGAAATGTCTCCTAGTGTTTCCACCGAGCCATGGTAGCTTGCTACTGCTCCGGAACACTTAGGCTGGCCGGCATGTGTCCTTCTTCGTTCCTGTGTCTGTCCCTTCGGGGAAATGTCACGCGATGAATTCCGGAGTCCTGTTAGCCCGCTACAGCCCGGTTCACCGGAGTCCTGCTAGCCCAGTGCTACAGCCTGGATTCACTCGCTGATGACCGACACGTTCGATGCTGGGTCATGGATGCCTGTCCCTGTAAGTCTGTGCCGCTTTGGGTTTACGACTAGCCATGTCAGCCCGGGCTCCTTATCATATGGATGCTAGCGACACTATCATATACGTATGCCAAAAGGCGCAAACGGTCCCGGGCAAAAGTAAGGCGACACCCGTGGGATTACCGTGCGTGAGGCCGCAAAGTGATATGAGGTGTTACATGCTAGATCGATGTGGCATTGAGTCGGGGTCCTGACAGCGTTGGTATCAGAGCTTGACTGCCTGTAGGATTACCAAGCCAAACTGGTCGGAGTTGAGTCTAGAAATTCTTTAGTTATATAAGGGAATTGATTGTGGGATGGAACGTAAGGCTCTTTTTACTCCTTATACCTCATGACCTTCTGAACTGAGTCATCACCTTCTCTTCTACGGGGATTAAGAACTAGGCTATCTCTTCTTTCTATTAGGATCACGTGTTACTAATCCGTAGACTTATAGATTGTTGGACTTAAGCCTCGTTTCAGTTCCTAGTACTTCTGTATGCTAATTATTGATCTCGAGACCTTGATATTGTGCTTCGGAGTGGTTATGCCACCATTTTTTGTGAATGTCTCAAATCTTTTCTGAGCATTTACAACCGTTATGCTGTCCGAGTCATTCCAGGTTTCTAAATAGTCTGATGCATTTGCAAAATCCTTTCCCTCTGGTTTTGATGTTCCTTTATGCCAGCTCAATCACACTAATTGTTGAGTTGAGGTATTCTACTGCCTCGACCTTTATGTTGGAATAATTATTATGACCCTAGGTGTCTCAGGGGATCATCTAGTGGTCTAACCATGATTTGTGTCCTAGTGTGAAGATTATGGCCATCATTCTCGAAAGCATCCCGTGATGTTATTAGTTAGTAGGCACTCTATTTCTGGGTTTTGAACCCGAGATTCACTCTACTTACTTCATGTTGATAGTGTTTACTAGTTCCTTCAGGATATTAGTAACTTTGCGATAGTCCTCGAGGTCCGTGGTATTTCCTTCTTCCAAATACTATGAACCGCTTATGGCAGATGTTTATTGGATCAAAAGATCACAATTAGAGTACTCTTGAGGAGATCTCCATTCATAAATCGTGACTCTGCCAGTCCTACCTCTCTGCATGGGTTATCTGGAAGAAATGTTGAATTCGTTCGACATGCCAAACCATGTATCCACAACCCAGAAAGTTATACGTTCTTTTGAGTTGTCTCTCTTTAGTTGCATTCTGACCCTCGTCTATCAATTGATAGTCAAGAGTATGCGTGCGTTCGTCTATCGATGCCTATTACTCTTGTGGTCCGTCAAGCCATTCTATCGCAGAATGACTAGGAGAAACAAACTCCAGTACCTCTTCCATATCCAGGATTGGGTCAAAGAAGTTGTGCTTCGCAGATCAAAATGCCAATCTAGCTTCTGGTCTGCTCTACCCTGAAGTATTACCTTCTTTATGACAGGAATTTCATGAGAATTGCACCACCTTTTGTGAATTCTTGACATAGTGATACTTCTCGCCATCCTTTTCCATTCCTCGGTTCCGTGTTGTTGCAGCCGGAGTGCCGACAAGTGAATCATGATGTGTGAACTCAATACTCCTAGCAACCCCATTGCTTGGTAGTTAATGGACAATAATCCTATTCTCAGTATGTTGGTTATTGAATCACCATTCTAAGATTGATCGTGCTACCTAGTCCTTATTCCTGGTGCACTCTTTGATTGATGAGTTAGGATTTTGTCAAGTCCTCGCTCATTTGATCATATCATCTTGCCCTGAAAAGCAAGATTGTTCTCGAGCTTAGTAACATATCGGTGGTTCGTGATTTCCGAAGATCTTCTCGGAAGTATTACCAGGTTGTCACCTGACCGCTATGTTGAGCTCGTGATCAAGTTGGTTTCTTGTGAACCACCCTTTCTCCAAGAATCTGTGTTGGATATCCCGGAGCTAGTTGGTTAAGCTAGACAACAACTTGGAGAGTTGGAAGATAAAAGCTTGCCTGACTTAGTTCGTTCCAAAGGGATATTCTTTTGTAGTGTGTGTTGAAGGAAGATGATATCTTCATCGATTGGTCCCTGTGATCAGTTGCTGGACCTATCGTCTTATCAATCCTTTGATTTGAGTGTGGGCTATCGTCAAATCAAGTCAGAACCAACGATGTTCGTAATGTTGTCTTCCTCATGGTTGATCCCTCGAGCATACACCATTATATTTTTTGGGTCTGACCAATGCTATCACCGTGTTCACACGATGGTGGAAGTCCAGTGATATGGAAATTCCGATGAGTTGTTGTTGAGTCCATTGACAACATCCTTATCTCCTCCATGATGTTGTTGAACATTAAGTTAGTGTTGGAAACTTTTGAAAGCATTTTCTTCATGCTAGCTCATGAAGTACTTGTTTGATGAAAGGAGTGACTTCCTTTGATTCACGTGCATTTTGATGTAAGCTGCCGTCGTGAATTCGAGAAAGTTTGTTTTTGCTCCTTTGGAATCATCCCAAGTCGGTCATGCACGTGCGAAGAATTCTATGGTCTGTTAGACTGATCATCTTCATTCCATATGTATATCCTAGCACACCAAGCCACTGACTGATTTGTTCAAGGAGAAGGAGTATCTTCATAAGAGCTAATCCGGACTTATGAAAGAACTTCGATATCCTCGCTGATGGTTCCTAACCAGAACTCGGTAGGGTTTTATTGTAAGACTACCATGTGATCATGTTTGTCTAGGACAACGTGTTCACATGTTTGTAGCAGAACCAGCTCATGTTTTGGAGCTTGCTATCGTAGTTCATCTCTCGAGAATCCCGCAACGTCACCTCGTTGATTTGTGTTGCAAACTTCCGATTTTCTTCCTAGACTCGATGAGTCTGGAATATCCTGACACCAACCAGATCTGAATCTCAGGCAGATATGATGGTTGGAACATTTCCCAAGAACTATAATATTGGTCCCTCGACAACCGGTAAAGTGGTTGTCATGGCCAACACACCCAGCCGGAAGACCTATCATTGTAGTATCTTGATTGAAGAAGTTGGCCACCTCCCCATAGGGATTTCGTAGGATTTACTCCCTAGTTGCCCCTATGGATTTTTGTGTTCCCGAAGTCCGACCTTTACTTGATGTTCTAGATACCAACCATTTCAATGAATGGGATACGCTAGCACATCAAGGAGAACATTAGAAGCGGAGTGCTAAATGTCTCTCGGTCGATCATCCAGATTTTATTTCCTTGGCCCCGTCAAGGGTGAAATCTGAGAAGGTGTTATCTTCCTTTGCATCTGCATCCTCCATCACCATTCATCATGATAGCAAGTTGTGTTGCCAGAATCCTTGACACGGATATTGGTGGAATCTTGATGAATGTGGAAATGCTCAAGTTCTTGAGAGCACGCACAAGCGCTACGTGTTATCATCGGCACTAGCTAGGTCTGCTCTCAGTTCCCTCGTCAATGCTATGACCTTTTCAAACAGTGAATTCACTCTCTATTGTTGGGTTTTTCCCTAGTTACTAGAATCATTCCCAGCATTTGCATTTTGTTCCCAGCTTGCACCGCCAATGTGCCTTTCTACCATGGGTCTCTTCCATCTCCGGTGATAAGGAAACTCATCCATTACGTTGTCTTCAACAAGGTAATCCACATCATCCAAGTCCGAGTATGCCATTCTACCGACCCCGCCAATCGATTGCTGTGATTTGCCTTGGGCTGATATAGAGAGTCTCAATGATCTCTATATCAAAGGTAATTCTTTTTGCCACTTAAGCTAATAATCTACGAATCACCCTCCTCCAGGATGTTTCGTCGTGGTTTCATAGCAATTCAACTCCTCGCTACGTTGACAACCGTTTACCACCTTCTTAGGTGTGGAATTATTGTCTACCTAGTGAACCCTCGTCATCCGTTTCTTTCCACCCCTCTTGATGTGTATCTCGTGTCTCAATCCGAGAGATGGTTCTATGTCTCATTCCGTGAGTTAATTCTGAGTTGTTCGATCTTCGAGGAGATCGACCCTTCTAGAGTCTCTTTATCTCCAGGTCTTGTTGGCGGGATTTCTCAGAGCAAGACTTCCAGATAATAATGGTGAATGAATCAACGTTCAACTGAAGTGCACCCTGGATCGTGAAGATTATACTAGTTGCGTTTACCTTTCACCTTACCCTACGCTTGAATCTCGAGACGAGATTCTTGTTTAGTGGGGGTGAGTTGTCACATCCCTAGTTCTGACAATGCCTAGTGCATGCATTAGAGTGTTACATCATGTTTAAATTTCATTTAAACCTGAGATGGGGATTGACTAAGCCCTAACACCAAATGAATTCAACTAGGGTCAAAATAAAACCTTTTTCATTGAACTCAAAATGTCCTCTAAAAATGTTCAACATTTCTGGTTTGAGGTTGAAGCATCTACCAAAAATGGTTTATATTTTTGCAGGGCATATTTGGTCACTGAATTAAACCATATTGTATTTGACTTTGGGCATTTAAATACTATAAATAATTTAAATGTTCAAATAAATGTTGGAAAATTGTTAGGGGTCACTGAAATAATTCATAAAACACCCATAACTGTTTCCAGGATTTTATAAAATGATTTGATATTTTAAATCAAATCAAAAACAAATTGCAGAAAGTAGAAAAGATAAAACAGAACAGAATTATAAAAGAGAGAGAGAAAGACCCGTACCTGGGCCACTTACCTGTAGCCGGCCCAGCTCCCCCCACCTGGCGGCCCAGCCCACCTCCTCCCCCTTGTCATCTTCCTCCCCTCGCACCGAAGCAGCTCGGTGGCGAGCGCCGATGCCGCCTCGGGCACCTCCTGCTTCCACCGAGGCGTTCCCGAGCCTCCCCCTCACGCCACGCACTTCCCCTCGCCCCCTGCACCTCCCCTCTCTTCCCC
>NC_041382.1:247293917-247295528 GCF_002162155.2 Triticum dicoccoides | reverse complement strand
CAAGATAAGCGTGAGTGCTATGGATGGCGTTCTCGTAGGGAGACGGGAGCGGATCCATAGTGGTGTATTGATATGGTGAATATGTGGACTCGTGTGCGCCACCTCAAAAGAGTCGCTTGCAGTCGTAGTTTAGGATAGCCACCGAGTCAAAGCTGGCTTGCTGCAGTTAAACCCCACCATCCCTTTGTTGATAATGATGCATGTGTAGATAGATCTGATGTAAGTCTTGCTGGGTACATTTGTACTCACGTTTGCCTATTTTATGTTTTTGCAGAGAGACTTCGGTCTCACTAGTAGTTTTGCGTGGACTTCGACGTTTAGCTTGATACCTCAGCTACGATCTTGTGCCCTCGGCAGGATCTGATAGATAGTCAGGCTTCTCAGCCTTTTTCATTTATAGATGTCTGTACTCAGACATGATAGCTTCCGTTTGTGCTTTGACTTGTATGATCTGATTGTTGGGTCATGAGACCCATGATTGTAATATCGCGC
This sequence comes from Triticum dicoccoides, assembly GCF_002162155.2. NCBI lineage: Eukaryota > Viridiplantae > Streptophyta > Magnoliopsida > Poales > Poaceae > Triticum > Triticum dicoccoides. Next base: position 247,295,036 of record NC_041382.1, on the reverse strand, counting down.
TCCTCGGAGCCTATTGAATAAATTACTTGAGTCGTAGAGTCATGTTGTGATGCCATGTTGTATTTGCACATATCGAGCATATTGTGTGTATGTTATTGAAATGCTTGGTATGTGTGGGATCTGACCATCTAGTTGTTTATCTTTAGTAGCCTCTCTTACGGGGAAATGTCTCCTAGTGTTTCCACCGAGCCATGGTAGCTTGCTACTGCTCCGGAACACTTAGGCTGGCCGGCATGTGTCCTTCTTCGTTCCTGTGTCTATCCCTTCGGGGAAATGTCACGCGATGAATTCTGGAGTCCTGTTAGCCCGCTACAGCCCGGTTCACCGGAGTCCTGCTAGCCCAGTGCTACAGCCTGGATTCACTCGCTGATGACCGACACGTTCGATGCTGGGTCATGGATGCCTGTCCCTGTAAGTCTGTGCCGCTTTGGGTTTACGACTAGCCATGTCAGCCCGGGCTCCTTATCATATGGATGCTAGCGACACTATCATATACGTATGCCAAAAGGCGCAAACGGTCCCGGGCAAAAGTAAGGCGACACCCGTGGGATTACCGTGCATGAGGCCGCAAAGTGATATGAGGTGTTACATGCTAGATCGATGTGGCATTGAGTCGGGGTCCTGACAGTAGATTAGGCCGCCCATTCCTTCTTTTCCCTTGTCGCTGCTGATCATGTTACGAAAACAGTCTGTTAGAGCTGCAACAAGTTATCTTTGTAATATAACTTTATTTCTGTTATCAATTGCAATGTTATTTCCTCTACTAGATTCCTTCCTTTGTATGTTTTTACCCTGCGCTTCTAGGGAACTTGCCGGCGCAGGCGCCCGAGCCGCGAGCGCTGAGTGCGGAACTTCAGCAGCCTGCTGGCGGCGCTGCTTCCGACAAGAAACCTTGTCGCGACTAGATGCAGCACGCTTAAGCTGTTGAGCGGACTCGAAACAAAGTAAGGGCGCAACTAGCCACGAGTTGGTTCCTCCGCGCACAGGTTTTCCATACAAAGCAGGGTCGTTCGAGGAAGATAACTCTAAAATTTAAAAAGTGATTGCTCAAACTTTGGGAACTTAGCTTTTCTGTCATTTGCTTCCCGGAAAGGCAAGTCTTTGCTTGAATGACGCCTG
>NC_041382.1:247230414-247293813 GCF_002162155.2 Triticum dicoccoides | reverse complement strand
AAACTTGTGTGCGAGAGAACCTTCTTTTCCTTTAAAAGAAAAAGAAAGAAGAGAAAATAATAATATGGAGCTCTTCGGCTCGTTACTGCTTACCGGATGTAGGTGCTGCACAAAGTGTCAGATAATCGCATGCCAGAAAGGAACTAATGCATGAAATGGACAAGTTGTGCGGACCACATGGGGTTTTACTTATGCACGGGATCTGCGCCCGGCTTTGTACAAAGGATTACATGCAACAGCGGCAAGACTTGTACAAAAGGTGGTTGCCGGAACGGGTTCCGGCAACCGCGCCTTATGGGAAAAACTTACGAAGATGTTCTTTGTTCCAGGAGTTGCTCACCGGAATGCCATCTTCGGTCTCAAGGCGGACAGCGCCAGGCCTTGTGACTCGTCTCACCCGATAAGGGCCTTCCCACTTCGGCGTCAACTTGTTGGAATTCTTGGCGGACTGAACGCGCCGAAGAACAAGGTCGCCTTCCTCGAAGCTTCTGGCTTTAACTTTGCGGCTATGATAGCGGCGCAAAGCTTGCTGGTATCGAGCAGCTCGTACAGCAGCCTGAAGACGATCTTCCTCAAGGAGCAGCGCGTCGTCTTGCCGCAGCTGTTCTTGCTCAAGCTCATCATAAGCGAGCACTCGAGGTGATCCGTATACGAGTTTCGTGGGGAGAACTGCCTCTGCTCCATAGACTAGAGTGAAAGGTGTCTGGCCAATGGCTCGATTTGGCGTCATTCTGATCGACCAAAGAACCACCGGCAGCTCCCCGATCCAGTTCCTTCCGCACCTGTGCAGCCTGTCGAAAGTTCTGGTCTTGAGCCCGCGCAGCACTTCAGCATTTGCCCTCTCTGCTTGACCGTTGCTTCTTGGATGAGCAACAGAAGCGAAGCAGACCTTGGCGCCAAGGTCTTGGACGTACTGCATGAAGGTGCGGCTCGTGAATTGCGTGCCGTTATCGGTGATGATCCTGTTAGGGATCCCGAAACGGCAAACAATCGACCTGAAGAACTTGACTGCTGACTGTGCTGTCACCTTCCTCACTGGCTGCACTTCCGACCACTTTGTGAACTTGTCGATTGCGACGTACAAGTACTCAAAGCCCCCGACAGCTCGGGGGAAGGGGCCGAGGATATCGAGCCCCCAGACCGAAAATGGCCAGGATAAAGGGATCGTCTGGAGAGCTTGAGCTGGCTGGTGTATCTGTTTGGAGTGGAACTGGCATGCTTCACACTTGGTTACTTGTGCAGTTGCATCCTGGAGGGCTGTCGGCCAAAAGAAACCTTGCCGGAAAGCTTTGCCGGCAAGTGCTCTTGCGCCTATGTGGTGGCCACATATGCCTCCATGTATCTCTGCCAACAGCTTTTGTCCATCTTCCCGGCGAATACACTTCAATTTCACACCGTTGAGTCTTCTTCTGTACAGCATGCTATCGACAAACTGGTACATACTTGACTGCCGGGCTACTCTTTCCGCTTCTTCTTGCTCTTCGGGAAGATCTCCTGTCTGAAGGAAGTGGACAATCTGCTGTGCCCATGCTGGAGCTTGTGGCTCGACAACAAGGACTAAAGGCATATCTGCTGCTGCGGGAACATCTGCTTCTACGGCAAGGACTTGTGGTCCTGTCGGAGCTCGATGTTCCCCGGCAAGATTGCCGGAGCAAAACTTGTCGGGAGCGTCTGCTTCAACGGAACAAACCATAAGGCTTGCCGGAGTAGACTGCCCCTCAGCCTCCTTGGTGTTGATCTTGGGGACTTTCTTGGCGGCGACTTCGGGGAGCTCTGCCGGAAAGTATTCACCAGAAACCAACTTCCTCTTCTTGCTTTGTCCAGTTGATGGCGTTACGGATGGTTGAGTCAACTTGAGCACGAAGATCCCTGGTTCCACAGGTAACTTCAGTGCGGCGCACTTTGACAGGCCATCAGCAATATCATTCTGAGCTCTTGGGATATGCTTCATTTGTAGGCCGTCAAAGTGCTCTTCTAGCTTCCTCACTTCATCAACATATGCTTCCATCAACGGACTCTGGTAGTTCTTGTTCACTTGTCGGACGACAAGCTGTGAGTCACCCCTGACAATGAGCTTCTTAATCCCAACGTCTGCTGCGATTCTGAGACCGGCAAGTAATCCTTCATACTCTATAGTATTGTTGGTTGCTTGTTCTTTGGGAAAGTGCATCTGGAGTACGTACTTGAGGTGCTCTCCGGTGGGTGCGACAAGCAGCACGCCTGCACCGGCGCCTTGCAGCGAGAAGGTACCATCAAAGTACATCAGCCACTCTTTGCTTGCCTCTTTGACGGGGATGCACATTTCTGAAATTTCTTCATCTGGGGTTGGCGTCCACTCTGCTATGAACTTTGCCAATGCTCTGCTTTGGATAGTTGAAGTGCTCTCAAATTTGAGGCCAAAGCTTGACAGTTCCAGCGCCCACTCGACAATCCTGCCCGTTGCTTCTGGATTTCGCAGTATCCTCTTCAGCGGAGAGCGAGTGACGACTGTGATCTCATGTGCTTGGAAGTAATGGCGCAGCTTTCTCGAGGCCATGAGGAGGCCAAAAAGCAACTTCTGCACACTAGAGTACCTTGATCTAGCCCCCTGCAGAAGAGAACTGACAAAGTAAACTGGGCGCTGCACCATTCTCCTTGGCATCTTATCATGTTCCTGCGCAAACCCATGTTTGTCGGGACCATAGCTTGTCGGCGAAGCCCCCTGCTTGTCGCTGGATGGATCTGCCGTGGTTGCTGGCTCATCATCCGCCTCCCTCTCCGCCACTAATGCAACACTAACCACTTGATTGGTTGCTGCTATATACAGCAGCAACTTCTCTTGCGGCTTAGGTGCGACAAGTGTTGGAGTGGAGGACAGGTATCTCTTCAAGTCCTGCAGCGCAGCCTCCGCTTCCAGAGTCCATTTCATTGGACCTACCTTTTTCAAAATTTTGAAAAATGGCAGGGCGCGCTCAGCAGATCTAGAGATAAACCTGCTGAGAGCAGCCACGCAACCGGCAAGCCTTCGTACATCCTTGATGCGCTTTGGTGCATCGATCTGCTCAATGGCTTTGATCTTGTCGGGATTGGCTTCAATTCCCCGCTGAGACACGAAGAACCCGAGAAGCTTGCCGGAAGGGACTCCAAACACGCACTTCTCGGGGTTAAGCTTGAGGTTGATCTTGCGCAGATTTGCAAATGTCTCGTCTAAATCTTGAATCAAGGTTGCTTTGTTCTTGCTCTTGACCACTATGTCATTCATGTAAGCTTCCACATTTCTATGCATTTGCGGCTCAAAAGCATGGTGGACTACCCTTGCGAATGTTGAACCAGCATTCTTCAAACCGAAAGGCATCCATACAAAGCAGTACGTGCCACACGGGGTGATAAATGCGGTTTTCTCTTCATCTTCTTCTGCCATGAAGATCTGATGGTATCTTGAGTATGCATCAAGAAATGAAAGCAAATCACATCCGGCTGTGGAGTCAACAATCTGGTCAATACGCGGCAAGTGAAATGGGTCTTTGGGACAAGCTTTATTAACATCAGTGAAGTCAATACAAAGTCTGCATTTCCCATTAGCCTTGCGCACAACAACAGGATTGGCCAACCACGTGGGATGGAGTACTCCTCTGACAAGGCCTGCTGCTTCCAACTTCTTGATTTCTTCTGGGATGAATTCTTGGCGCTCTACTGCCTGCTTCCTGACTCTCTGCTTGACGGGTCGCGCATGAGGACAGACGGCAAGGTGGTGCTCAATTACTTTCCTGGGAACACCGGGGATATCAGACGGTTGCCACGCAAACACGTCGACATTCGCCCGCAGGAAAGCAACAAGCGCGCTTTCCTATTTGGGGTCAAGAGTGGCGCTGATGGTGAAGGTACCACCAGTGCCATCCTCCTTGGCGGACACCTTCTTAGTCTCAGGTGGAGCTGCCATTGCCTTCTTACACTTGCCGGTGGAGCTCGATGGTGCGTCCTCGACGGTAGCGCAGCACTCCGAAGAGGTGCGCTTGCCGGAGTGGGCATCAGAGCTCTTGCCTGACTTGGTCTTCTTCTCCCCCCCCCGGGAGCTTCAGCGGCAAGTGTCTTGTGTTCTGCCGCGGCTGCTGCTTCCCGGTAGATCTTGTCGGCATAGATAAGAGCATCCTTCTTGTCGCCAGGGACAGAGATGACACTTATTGGGCCTGGCATTTTCAGTACGTTGTACGCATAGTGAGAGGCTGCCATGAACTTGGCGAGTGCCGGTCGGCCAAGGATTCCATTGTAAGGCAATGGAAAGTCGGCAACGTCAAACGTGACCCTCTCGGTCCTGAAGTTCAGCTCGCTGCCAAACGTCCGCCCCATCCCTCTTTATAAGCAGAGGAAACAGAGGCAGTTCATTCCCCCTCGCTGGTTGCTGCTACTCCTTCACAAACTCCGTCGCTCCCCCCTTCTTCTCGAAGCCGAGAGAGCAGCGCTCCGCCCTCCCCATTGCCACCAGCATCACCATGCCGTCGACCTTCCCCACCACCTCCGCCATGGCCCTGAAAGCCGACGAGGGAAAGGGCGTGAAGTCGGCCAAGGCGCAGCGGCTCGCGGCACTGCGGAAGGAGCGGGCGATCTTCACCCCCCAGCTCGGCGTGCAGGAGCTGAGGGAGTACTTCTACCTCTTTTGGGCGACGGAGACACGTGCGCATCCGCGCACGAGGGTACTCCCGGCTGCTGCCTCGGAGTTGGCTCCAAATGGGTACCCGTTCTTCCCGCTATTCTTCTATTGCGGGCTCTGCCCGCCCTTCTCGGAGTTCTTCTGTGACATTATGAACACATATGGCTTCCGCCTCCTTGACTTCACCCCCAATGTTGTCCTGACCATGGCAGTTTTCACACACTTGTGCGAAAACTTTGTCGGAGTCCACCCTAGGGTTGCCCTTTTTCGCCACTTCTTCATACCTCGGGTAGAGAGAGGAGAGCCGCTTGCCGGAGGGATTGCCTGGGTCTCGAGAGTCGGCAAGAAAGAGGCGTACTTGGAGGGTGAGCTCCGCGGCAAGTGGGAGGAGTGGAGAGCGGAGTGGTGCTGGATCGTTGAGGAGAATCTGCAGCCCTTCACCGCCGTGCGCCAAACTCCAATAGTGTGCTGCAATGACTGGAGCAACGTGGCCCCGGAAGACGAGAGGCTGAAGATCGCCATCACTAGGATTCTTCGCCTCAGGCTTGCCGGGCTCACTGTAGGTGCTGTCGAGGCAGATTTCCTCCGCCACCGCATTGCCCCCCTGCAGGAGAGGGGGAGGCCCGCCTGGGAATTCAAGAATTCAGCGGACATCATGAGGCTGCGGCCGGGCCTCAACTACAACTTCACCGTCTTGGAGTTGGACGCAATGCTCTTGGAGTTATTCAAACGCGACCCCCAGCACCCATTCACACTGCCGAGGGGCGTAGTTCCTTTGTGCAATAACTCTTCGCTTGACCGGATCCGTGCCATGATGCCGTTGTGCGATTCACACGGCATCGTCCCAACTTGGCAAGAGCCTGCGGATGACGTTGTTCGAGCGTTCTTCGACACCTTGGAGGAAGTGCCGGTCCGCGCTGACGAGCAGAAGAGCGTCACCCGTGACACCACCGACGAGGAGCTGCAGCTCATCGCTACTAGGGCGGAAGAGGCTGCGGCCGCAGCTTCTGCGGGTGTGTTTGGGTTTACTGTGGAGGAGGCGGAGGCTACAGAGGCGGCAAACCTTGCCGAACGCGCGGAGTTCATGGGCGAGGAGGAACCTGCCGGTTCCAAAGCCGACCGAGCGAGGCCGGCGAGGAGGAGGCTGAGCCTTCAGAGAGCTTGCCGCAGGCGGAGCCCCCGGCCCCGCCAAGGAGGCGCCTTCACAAGGCCGGGGACGCAGCGGGGCGGCAGCCGGCTCCACAGCCACCGAGCCGCGCGACGCGCTCTACCGCGGCAAGCAATGTTGCCGCGGGAGCGCCTCACGCAACAGCGGCAACTGGAGCGGGATCTTCCCGGGCCACTGCCACTGCCCCCGCCAAGTGGGCAAGGGATCCTACTCCTCCACCTCGCCGCACCGGAGGAGGGCCGGACTTCGATATTTCCGCGCTCAGCTCCGACGAAAAGGAAGAAGAGTGAGTTTCTTTGGTGCTCTTATAATCCTTCAATCTTGCTGTTTATATCTTGTATCTGACTTGCTCCAATCTGGACTCCTTTCTTTTTAGAACACTGGCCCAGAGAGCGGAGAAGAGGGCCAAGGCCGTAGTGATCGTCATCGAGGATGACCCCATCGTGTCAGCATGAGGTGGGCCCGAGACCACCTTGACGGACCCGACAATTACCCCTCAGAGCAGCCCCCAGCGCAGCCCCCAGCGTAAGTTCATAGTTTAGCCTTCTGCTGCCGGGCACGCTTGAGTGCTTTTTCCTTTGTTGATATCTTGCTTGTTGACTTGTGTAGGAGCAGAGCAGCCTCATCAGGAGCGCCCGGAGGCTGGTCCCGAAGTGCCACCTGCTTCGACTGCGCCGCCAAGGGAGGAGTCCCCGGCAAGGGAGCGCTCTCCGGCAAGGGGGGACTCTCCGGCAAGGGACGGCACTGTTGATCCCGTGGCGACCGAGGCCGCAACTGAAGATCTTGGCGCAGGTAATCCACTTGCCCAGAAACTTTCCCTTGGGTTCTGCTTCTTCCATTTTTCCTTTTTTTGGATTTTTGATTGATTTTCCTCCCTTCTTCGTTCTTCAGACCCATCTACGGCTGAGCCAATGGAGACAGAGGGCGCCGGCGAGGAAGGTGCCGGTGCTGATGAGACCGCCGGCGAGGAGGCCGCCGGGGCTGCTGTTGTGGAAGCCGGCGAGGGGTCGGGCGATCGCACTGACGACCCTGAGGCCGCAGGAGCGCCGGGCGCTGCGCCGACCGCCGAACCCTCTGTCGCTTCCGCGGAGCCGGGCTCCGAGGAGCCCCAGCCCGGCGCCTACTTGCAGGCCGGTGACAATATCTTCATCAAGCTACCCTGGGCGTCGAGCTCCAGGGCGCCGGTCGAGGGGGAGACTTTTGACGGGGAGGTGCTCGCCTCTGCTGGACTGTCATTGGTTGACGTGCCCGGCAGCAGCAGCGGCGAGCCTGAGGAGGAGCAGCTGCTGCGGAAGCTGCTGTCACTCTACCGCACCCGGCAAGCCAAGCTGACTTCCCGGGAAGCGCTTGTCGCGAAGGCGGGAGTTGACATGGAAAAGCGCGCGGAGGAGCTCCGGGGCCAAAATCAAGAAGCTCTCCGGTCCCTGGCGCAGGAGCGGGAGCGAGTCGACGAGGAGCGCACGGCCTTTCTTCTCGAGAAGGCCGAGGCTGAGGAGGAGCAAAGGCTGGCTGCTGAGAAGCAGTCCGCGCGGGAAGGTGAACTAGTGCAGCGGAAGGCCCACCTCGACAGCTACGAGGAAGAGCTCGCTGAGCACGAGCGAGCACTTGGCGGGGCACTCAAGGAGGCAAAGGACGCCGCGACGACTGCAGAGGCCGCCAAGAAAGAGCTAGAGGAGAAGGTGGCGCAGCTGGAGGCCGACATTGGGAAGAGCGGCGAGGAGCTTGCCGCGCTCAAGCGTGAGCGTGAGAAGGATGCTGCCGCCCACGGTGAGCTGCAAGGCCTTCTCGCTGAGAGGGGCAAGGAGCTCAGCGCCGCCAAGGATTCCAAAGCAGACCTGGAGCTGAAGCTGGCCACGTTGACGCAGACGCTGGAGGCCGCCAAGGAGCGGGAGAAGACCTTGTCGGAGTAGGTCAAGGCTGACACGGCGCTGCTAGAGAGCATTGCAGTTACCCAGAACTCGTTCAGAGACACAGTGTAGCACTGGACCGAGGGTCTGGTGAACATTGCCGCAGTCATCAACGAGGAGCTGGCGCAGATGGGGATGGAGGACTTTGGGTATCCTTCCGACGAGAGTCTTCAACCCAGGGCCAAGCTCAGCCTGTTCTTCAAGGGCGTGGCGATGGCACTCCAGCGGCTCCGGGAGAGGATCCCGAAGCAGCTGGCCAACGAGTCGCGCAAAATCTGCACCGGGTTCTCCAGAAGGTGCTGATGAAGGTAGCCTTCCGCAATCCAGGCCTCAGCTTCACCAACGTCCTCAGGTCCTTGCCGCCTGACGCTGATCTGGATGCACTCAAGGCCCTTGTCTCACCCATTGTGTACAAGCTGAGCGAGATCAAGAGAGTCGAGGGCAGACGCGTAGATTAGGCCGCCCATTCCTTCTTTTCCCTTGTCGCTGCTGATCATGTTACGAAAATAGTCTGTTAGAGCTGTGACAAGTTATCTTTGTAATATAACTTTATTTCTGTTATCAATTGCAATGTTATTTCCTCTACTAGATTCCTTCCTTTGTATGTTTTTACCCTACGCTTCTAGGGAACTTGCCGGCGCAGGCGCCCGAGCCGCGAGCGCTGAGTGCGGAACTTCAGCAGCCTGCTGGCGGCGCTGCTTCCGACAAGAAACCTTGTTGCGACTAGATGCAGCACGCTTAAGCTGTTGAGCGGACTCGAAACAAATTAAGGGCGCAACTAGCCACGAGTTGGTTCCTCCGCGCACAGGTTTTCCATACAAAGCAGGGTCGTTCGAGGAAGATAACTCTAAAATTTAAAAAGTGATTGCTCAAACTTTGGCAACTTAGCTTTTCTGTCATTTGCTTCCCGGAAAGGCAAGTCTTTGCTTGAAGGACGCCTGGCCCATACCATAATCTTCTCCTTCCCCCCCGGCAAACTTGTGTGCGAGAGAACCTTCTTTTCCTTTAAAAGAAAAAGAAAGAAGAGAAAATAATAATATGGAGCTCTTCGGCTCGTTACTGCTTACCGGATGTAGGTGCTGCACAAAGTGTCAGATAATCGCATGCCCGAAAGGAACTAATGCATGAAATGGACAAGTTGTGCGGACCACATGGGGTTTTACTTATGCACGGGATCTGCGCCCGGCTTTGTACAAAGGATTACATGCAACAGCGGCAAGACTTGTACAAAAGGTGGTTGCCGGAACGGGTTCCGGCAACCGCGCCTTATGGGAAAAACTTACGAAGATGTTCTATGTTCCAGGAGTTGCTCACCGGAATGCCATCTTCGGTCTCAAGGCGGACAGCGCCAGGCCTTGTGACTCGTCTCACGCGATAAGGGCCTTCCCACTTTGGCGTCAACTTGTTGGAATTCTTGGCGGACTGAACGCGCCGAAGAACAAGGTCGCCTTCCTCGAAGCTTCTGGCTTTAACTTTGCGGCTATGATAGCGGCGCAAAGCTTGTTGGTATCGAGCAGCTCGTACAGCAGCCTGAAGACGATCTTCCTCAAGGAGCAGCGCGTCGTCTTGCCGCAGCTGTTCTTGCTCAAGCTCATCATGAGCGAGCACTCGAGGTGATCCGTATACGAGTTCCGTGGGGAGAACTGCCTCTGCTCCATAGACTAGAGAGAAAGGTGTCTGGCCAGTGGCTCGATTTGGCGTCGTTCTGATCGACCAAAGAACCACCGGCAGCTCCCCGATCCAGTTCCTTCCACACCTGTGCAGCCTGTCGAAAGTTCTGGTCTTGAGCCCGCGCAGCACTTCAGCATTTTCCCTCTCTGCTTGACCGTTGCTTCTTGGATGAGCAACAGAAGCGAAGCAGACCTTGGCGCCAAGGTCTTGGACATACTGCATGAAGGTGCGGCTCGTGAATTGCGTGCCGTTGTCGGTGATGATCCTGTTAGGGATCCCGAAACGGCAAACAATCGACCTGAAGAACTTGACTGCTGACTGTGCTGTCACCTTCCTCACTGGCTGCACTTCCGGCCACTTTGTGAACTTGTCGATTGCGACGTACAAGTACTCAAAGCCCCCGACAGCTCGGGGGAAGGGGCCGAGGATATCGAGCCCCCAGACCGAAAATGGCCAGGATAAAAGGATCGTCTAGAGAGCTTGAGCTGGCTGGTGTATCTGTTTGGAGTGGAACTGGCACGCTTCACACTTGGTTACTTGTGCAGTTGCATCCTGGAGGGCTGTCGGCCAAAAGAAACCTTGCCGGAAAGCTTTGCCGGCAAGTGCTCTTGCGCCTATGTGGTGGCCACATATGCCTCCATGTATCTCTGCCAATAGCTTTTGTCCATCTTCCCGGCGAATACACTTCAATTTCACACCGTTGAGTCTTCTTCTGTACAGCATGCTATCAACAAACTGGTACATACTTGACTGCCGGGCTACTCTTTCCGCTTCTTCTTGCTCTTCGGGAAGATCTCCTGTCTGAAGGAAGTGGACAATCTGCTGTGCCCATGCTGGAGCTTGTGGCTCGACAACAAGGACTAAAGGCATATCTGCTGCTGCGGGAACATCTGCTTCTACGGCAAGGACTTGTGGTCCTGTCGGAGCTCGATGTTCCCCGGCAAGATTGCCGGAGCAAAACTTGTCGAGAGCGTCTGCTTCAACGGAACAAACCATAAGGCTTGCCGAAGCAGACTGCCCCTCAGCCTCCTTGGTGTTGATCTTGGGGACTTTCTTGGCGGCGACTTCGGGGAGCTCTGCCGGAAAGTAGTCACCAGAAACCAACTTCCTCTTCTTGCTTTGTCCAGTTGATGGCGTTATGGATGGTTGAGTCAACTTGAGCACGAAGATCCCTGGTTCCACAGGTAACTTCATTGCGGCGCACTTTGACAGGCCATCAGCAATATCATTCTGAGCTCTTGGGATATGCTCCATTTGTAGGCCGTCAAAGTGCTCTTCTAGCTTCCTCACTTCATCAACATATGCTTCCATCAACGGACTCTGGTAGTTCTTGTTCACTTGTCGGGCGACAAGCTGTGAGTCACCCCTAACAATGAGCTTCTTAATCCCAAGGTCTGCTGCGATTCTGAGACCGGCAAGTAATCCTTCATACTCTACAGTATTGTTGGTTGCTTGCTCTTTGGGAAAGTGCATCTGGACTACGTACTTGAGGTGCTCTCCGGTGGGTGCGACAAGCAGCATGCCTGCACCGGCGCCTTGCAGCGAGAAGGTACCATCAAAGTACATCAGCCACTCTTTGCTTGCCTCTTTGACGGGGATGCTCGTTTCTGAAATTTCTTCATCTGGGGTTGGCGTCCACTCTGCTATGAACTCTGCCAATGCTCTGCTTTGGATAGTTGAAGTGCTCTCAAATTTGAGGCCAAAGCTTGACAGTTCCAGCGCCCACTCGACAATCCTGCCCGTTGCTTCTGGATTTCGCAGTATCCTCTTCAGCGGAAAGCGAGTGACGACTGTGATCTCATGTGCTTGGAAGTAATGGCGCAGCTTTCTCGAGGCCATGAGGAGGCCGAAAAGCAACTTCTGCACACCAGAGTACCTTGATCTAGCCCCCTGCAGAAGAGAACTGACAAAGTAAACTGGGCGCTGCACCATTCTCCTTGGCATCTTGTCATGTTCCTGCGCAAACCCATGTTTGTCGGGACCATAGCTTGTCGGCGAAGCCCCCTGCTTGTCGCTGGATGGATCTGCCGTGGTTGCTGGCTCATCATCCGCCTCCCTCTCCGCCACTAACGCAGCACTAACCACTTGATTGGTTGCTGCTATATACAGCAGCAACTTCTCTTGCGGCTTAGGTGCGACAAGTGTTGGAGTGGAGGACAGGTATCTCTTCAAGTCCTGCAGCACAGCCTCTGCTTCCGGAGTCCATTTCATTGGACCTACCTTTTTCAAAATTTTGAAAAATGGTAGGGCGCGCTCAGCAGATCTAGAGATAAACCTGCTGAGAGCAGCCACGCAACCGGCAAGCCTTCGTACATCCTTGACGCGCTTTGGTGCATCGATCTGCTCAATGGCTTTGATCTTGTCGGGATTGGCTTCAATTCCCCACTGAGACACGAAGAACCCGAGAAGCTTGCCGGAAGGGACTCCAAACACGCACTTCTCGGGGTTAAGCTTGAGGTTGATCTTGTGCAGATTTGCAAATGGCTCGTCTAAATCTTGAATCAAGGTTGCTTTGTTCTTGATCTTGACCACTATGTCATTCATGTAAGCTTCCACATTTCTGTGCATTTGTGGCTCAAAAGCATGGTGGACAACCCTTGCGAATGTTGAACCAGCATTCTTCAAACCGAATGGCATCCGTACAAAGCATTACGTGCCACACGGGGTGATAAATGCGGTTTTCTCTTCATCTTCTTCTGCCATGAAGATCTGATGGTATCCTGAGTATGCATCAAGAAATGAAAGCAAATCACATCCGGCTGTGGAGTCAACAATCTGGTCAATACGCGGCAAGTGAAATGGGTCTTTGGTACAAGCTTTATTAACATCAGTGAAGTCAATACAAAGTCTCCATTTCCCGTTAGCCTTGCGCACAACAACAGGATTGGCCAACCACGTGGGATGGAGTACTCCTCTGACAAGGCCTGCCGCTTCAAACTTCTTGATTTCTTCTGCGATGAATTCTTGGCGCTCTACTTCCTGCTTCCTGACTCTCTGCTTGACGGGTCGCGCATGAGGACAGACGGCAAGGTGGTGCTCAATTACTTTCCTGGGGACACCGGGATATCAGACGGTTGCCACGCAAACACGTTGACATTCGCCCGCAGGAAAGCAACGAGCGCGCTTTCCTATTTGGGGTCAAGAGTGGCGCTGATGGTGAAGGTACCACCAGTGCCATCCTCCTTGGCGGACACCTTCTTAGTCTCAGTGGAGCTGCCATTGCCTTCTTACACTTGTCGGTGGAGCTCGATGGTGCGTCCTCGACGGTAGCGCAGCACTCCGAAGAGGTGGGCTAGCCGGAGTGGGCATCAGAGCTCTTGCCTGACTTGGTCTTCTTCTTCCCCCCGGGAGCTTCAGCGGCAAGTGTCCTGCGTTCTGCCGCGGCTGCTGCTTCCCGGTAGATCTTGTCGGCACAGATAAGAGCATCCTTCTTGTCGCCAGGGACAGAGATGACACTTATTGGGCCTGGCATTTTCAGTACGTTGTACGCATAGTGAGAGGCTGCCATGAACTTGGCGAGTGCCGGTCGGCCAAGGATTCCATTGTAAGGCAATGGAAAGTCGGCAACGTCAAACGTGACCCTCTCGGTCCTGAAGTTCAGCTCGCTGCCAAATGTTACCGGCAACGTGATCTTTCCCTTTGGCTTGCTCCTTCCCGGGTTGATTCCTTGAAATGTGCCGGTCTCTTCGAGCTCGCTGTCAGGGATCTGGAGCTTCTGGAGCACCGCGGAGGAGATCAGGTTCAAGCCGGCCCCACCGTCAACTAGCATCTTAGTGACCTTGAGGTTGCGGATTGTTGGTGAAACCAACATCGGCAAGCACCCGACCGCAGTTATGCGATCCGGGTGGTCCTCAATATCAAAGATGATAGGCGTGCCGGACCATTTCAAAGGCTTGCGTGACTCGACGGGTGGTTCTGCTGCATTAACTTCCCGCACCCACTGCTTGAGGTGGCGGTGCGAGGCATGCAGAGAAGCACCACCGTCAATGCACAGGACCTCTGTGGCTTTCTGGAACTCCTGCTCATCAGTCTCCTCATCATCCATATCTTCGTCTTCATTATCATCTTCATCCTTGTCACGGCCACGGGGAGGTCTATCTCCTTGCCGCTGCTTGGCCTTGCCGCGGCATCCTCCTCGGCTGGGACGTTTCTTGCCGGATCCACCAGCTCCTTCCTGGGCCTTCTCTTTGCCGCGCCGCTCGTATTCAGCTTTCTGTTGCTCAACAAGCTGCTCGACTTTCTTACAGTTCTGGAGATCATGGCCCTTGGTGCGGTGAATCTTGCAATACTGCTTGTTGGTGCCGTCCTGCTTGTCGGCGACTGCCACCTCCGCGGAAACATCCTTGCCGGAGTCACCAGCTTTGGCTTCCTTGGTGCTACCACCGTTGCCGGACTGCTCAACAACTAGCACTTCTTTGCCTTTCCTCCTTCTGTTGTTCCGCCGCCGGTTTTTCCTTGTCGGGGCAGCATCTTCGCTGTTAGATCCTCCCGCTCCTATATTTTCTTCGGGGAGTCTCCTCCCTTCCTCAACACACGCACACTTGTTGGCCAGTGCATATAACTCACTGACGTCCCTGATCTTGCACATCGCCATTTCCTCCCGCATCCTACGGTTCCGCACGTTCTGATGGAACGCGCTGATCACCGCGGCAGGGTGGACGTCTGGGATGTTCTGCTGCACACTACTGAGTCTCTGAATGTACTTGCGCAGGGGCTCTCCTTCCTTCTGGGCGAGCAGATGAAGATCACTCTCCTGGCCATGAGGCTTGTGTCCGCCTGTAAAGGCGCCGACAAACTGATGGCACAGATCAGCCCAAGAGGATATGGAGTTGTCCGGCAAGTGCATGAGCCAGGATCTGACGTTGGGCTTGAGCACCAGCGGGAAGTAGTTGGCAAGGATCTTGTCATCCCGTCCCCCGGCAGCCTGCACCGCGATGGTGTAGATGCTGAGGAATTCTGACGGATGCGTCTTGTCGTCGTACTTCTCCGGTACGTCTGGCTTGAAGTTCTTTGTGCTGGGCCACTGGACTTGCCACAGCTCACGAGTGAACGCAGGACAACCTACCACGTACGGAAGATCGCCTGGTTCCCCTGGCGCATGCATGTCAACAGAGGGCCCAGCGCGCTTGTCGGATTGACGTCGCGCTTCTCTTCGACGCTCGATGCGGGTTCGAGCATCTTCTTGTTGTCGATCGAAGAACTTGGCGCTGATCGCGACGAGCTCGTGGATCCGACGATGCAGTGGAGTCGCTGTCGAGGTGGATCCGGCGAGTCGGCGATCTTAGCCTTCGGGGCGGTGATTGCATGGTAGTTGCACCTCCGCCCGTTTCATCGCCACCGGCTCGCGTCCGGTGGTCCTGCCCCGGCGGCGACGCGCTCGGCCGTCGTGGAGTGTCGCCATTGGCGTAGCCGATGAGACTCTGAATGGTGGCCCTCCATTCGTCGATCTTGTCCGACGTCGGAGGGTATTCTAGGAGAAGTTGAGCTCGCGCCAAAGCTTCTGTTGGAGTGGTGGGTGGCAGTGGCGGACGGCGCGAGGAGCGGGACGTGGTCGAACTTCTAACTATGTTAGAAGGAGCAGTATCCCGTCCGGGCGACCGTGCCCCACTCGTGCCAGCACGCTGGCGTGCATGCTGGTCTTGAGCGCCCCGAGATCCACCAGCTTGGTCTTGGGCTATCATGCGTATGGCACTGCTAGTGCCATGACGCTATTGATCTTGCGCCTCCTGATAGTGGCGCGGAACATGTACAGTCGCCGAGGTTTGTGCAGCCTTGTTCTTGGACCTGGCGGCATCATGAGCTTCCTCGTCGACGTCCTTTCTTCCGCCGGCGTCCATCCCACCACTCGTTTGCTCCAACGGTGGCGGAAGTGACGTGGATGGAGCGGCTGTTGATGAAGGGAATAAAGATGTCGCTCGTGTGAACGCCGGATCTGGTTCACACAATCTCAACACCCCCTACCTGGCGCGCCAAAGATGTCGGGGAAACTGATCCACGAACACCTATGGGGCCGGCGGACCAGGCCCCTTTCGGTTCGGCGGGGGGCGGAGGTCGCACCAAGAGCAGATCGAGGCGAGGCACACGAGCGGTTTACCCAGCTTCGGAGCTCTCCGGAGAGATAACACTCCTACTGCTGCTTGTCTGGTTGTATTATCTGGTGTTCTTGCTCTCGAGCGAGAGAGTGTGATGTTTTCTGGGCTACAAATGAATCGAAGCAAACTGTCCGAACCCTCTCTACGTTGCGCATGGGCCTCCTTTTATACGCTAAAGGGGTCACCGACAGGTGGCAACGCAGAGGAGGGTAAAAACGTAAAAAGCGAGGTAGTTGATACAGTTGCTTGTACAGTGCACCCTACCTAACCCTGACGGCAGGGGACAAGGGCATTAAATGCCCGTCTGAGTTGCCCGAACAGTGCAGAAAAGGACCGTTAGGGGCACCAGCGTTTGCCACGATGGCGATCTTGTCAGCTTCGCATGCCACTGCGCACCGCTGGCTGCATAGCCTCCCGCCACGCGCGCCCGGAGAGGCCCCCAGAGTGACACATTGGTGGATGCGCTGGAGCGTGGGCGCAGAGTGGCCGCCTGCCGCGGCAAGCGCCTTGCCGCTGTCGTTATCTCGCCGGGTCTAGAAGCTCGTCGCTCACCGGGCCTCGGGGTACCTTATTTAGTCTTTCTGGCAAGCTCCTCTTGTCGGGGCCTTGTTGCCTTGCCGGAGCGCGTGGCGCGCCGCCGCAAGTTCCTTGGAGCGCCTTGGTTGGCCTTCCCGGCAAGCTCCTCTTGCCGGGGTCTTGTCTCCTTAGCTTAAATACTTTGTTCTTGGATGGCTCCAAGGGAACCTTGGGGGATCTTGGCGTTCGCCCGGCAAGCCTTTGCCGTGGAGTGCTACAACTGCCCGTGCACAAGTTCGGGGTACTAAGGTACCCCTATTCTAGTACACCGACAACACGACAGTTCTAAATTGAATGAATTAAGTTGCAGGGTAAGTATAAAGACTAGTCTGACGGCTTAATTCCCATGTACATGGGGGAACTGGGATCATTACGTTGACCCCGAATGAACTTGGGTTTTCTGATGATTTTGCGCTTCTCTGTTACATGGGTGCGTGATCCCTTAGTTGGCAACTCAGCAAATTCATCATACTCGTCCTCATCAACAACATCCTCGACACCCAGTACCCTCCTCTTCCCATGCATCACTAAATGGCAGTTCTTACACAAGGGGTCTTCCGCAATGAAAATCTGGGTAGCATCGCTGGCAAGAATGAATGGGTCCGCATGATATGCCATCATTGTCCTGTTAATGTAGGTCTTCCTGTAATCATCAACCTTCACATGACCAAGAGGGATCCATGTGCACCTGAATAATGCCACCTTAACTTTCACATAGTCATGCTCCCAAATCTCTCTGATGGTTCCATAGTATACCCTTTTATCAGCTTCATCTACAATCATGCATTCTATTCGAACAGAGCCATTCTGATATGAGGTCTTCTCTTCACGTTCCTCAGTGTAGAACATGTATCCATTTTATGTCATATGCTTGGTATGTCAACACCGTAGGTGATGGCTTTTGTGCCAACCACGTAGTAATGTCATCGATGAATCCTTGTGGCAAACGATTCTTTAGCCATTCGGCATTGTTCTTAGTGTGATCCTTCATCTCCACGTATGATGAAGGCACCATTGCTAAGAAGCTTTGGCGTATCTCCGCCATGTGTTCTTCGACATAAGCGCTGAGAACTAGGCTATTAAGCAGTACCATCAAATGGGCTTTCTCAACCAATTCTTCGGGTGCAGCCATTTGCGTGCCAGCAAGGGTCGGCTTACCTTTTAGCCTTACCATGTGGCGAGAGAGGGGCAAACCTATAGGTTTTTGTTTCATGTATTCGGTGCAAAACTGTAGGATCGAGAAGAGGTTTCTAGAGCGGGGGTGTGATTAGACCCTTAACAAGGAAAAGTAGCAGTTTTTAATTTCTTTAAGTTAAGGTGGAGTTTTAGCACAAGGTTAAACATTCACAATACATTTCAAGCAAGCATGGCAAGAGTATATGAGCAGCGGAATGTAAAGCATGCAACTTGCAAGAAAGTAAAGGGATGGGATTGGAGTGTGCAAACACAATTGGAGAGACAGAGATTTTTGGCGTAGTTCCGATAGGTGGTGCTATCGTACATCCACGTTGATGAAGACTTCAACCCACGAAGGGTAATGGTTGCGCGAGTCGACGGAGGGCTCCACCCACGAAGGGTCCAAGAAGAAGCAACCTTGTCTATCCCACCATGGACAGCACCCACGAAGGAGTTGCCTCACTTGGGTAGATCTTCACGAAGTAGGCGATCTTCTTGCCTATAAAAACTCCTTGGTTCAACTCCAAAATCTTGTCGGAGGCTCCCAACTGACACCTAACCAATCTAGGAGACACCACTATCCAAATGGTAATAGATGGTGTGTTGATGATGAACTCCTTGCTCTTGTGCTTCAAATGATAGTATCTCCAACACTCATCTCTCACTCACAGATTTGGATTTGGTAAAGATTATCTGAGTGGAAAGCAACTTGGGGAAGGCTAGAGATCAAGATTCTTATGGTTGGATTGGAATATCTTGGTCTCAACACATGAGTAGGTGGTTCTCTCTCATAAAATGAATGGTAGAAGTGTAGGCACATTCTGATGGATCTCTCCATGAATGAAGAGTGGGTGGAGGGGTATAAATAGCCTCCACATAAAATCTAACCGTTACACACAGTTTACCAAACTCGGTGGGACTGAATCATGAAACTCGGTCAGACCGATTTAGTTCAAAATGTGAACATTAGGATTTTCGGTGGGACCGATATGATCAACTCGGTGGGACCTATGTTCTAGGGTTAGGGTAAAACCTCAACTCGGTTTGACCGATTACACAAACTCGGTGGGACTGATTTTGGTAATAAGCAAAACAGAGAGTTCGTCAAGAAACTCGGTAGGACCGATTGCATATCTCGGTGAGACCAAAATTATTGCAACAGGTAACAGAGAGTTTGCAAGCCCATCTTGGTGAGACCGAGATCCCATCGGTGAGACCAAATTGATTAGGGTTTCTTGCAATGGCTATGTCAAATGAAGTCAGTGGCACCGGATAGATCAAATCGGTGGGCCGAGTTTGACTTTTGGTTTTGGACATATGTGGAACTAAGAAAGTGGTTGAGGGCTTTGGAGCATATCACTAAGCACTTTGAGCAAGCAAGCCATTAAGCAACACCTCATCCCCTTTTAATAGTATTGGCTTTTCCTATGGACTCAATGTGATCTTGTATCACGAAAATGTAAATGTGGAGTCTTGAGCTTTTGAGTTTTTTGCCAATCTTCTGTCCTTGGCATTTCGAAGGGGTTCCACATCCTCTTGTCCAAGCCACTCCACTGTTGAACTTATCTGAAATATACTAGATAGAAGTATTAGTCCAACAAGAGATATGTTGACATTTATTACCAAAATCACCTAGGGAGCACTTGCACTTTCAATCCGCCCCTTTTTGGTAATTGATGACAACATACATCAAAGCTTTAGATAAAGATATAAAGATTAGCAAGTAATGCTTTAGAAAAACATTTAAGATGCATAGGATCCCCCTACACGTATGCATCCATGTAACTATGGTATATGAGAGCATGTGAATGCGTCAGCATGACAGGGCAAGCAATGAGTTACATGTATCTTGGCTATATGCATCAAAGCAAATGGTGTAGATACTGGAAATATACCTTCATGTTCATGAGTCCTTCTTACAAACAATATGTACATTAGCAAGAGATCATCATGCACATGAGTGTGATGCATATACTTACCTTGTGGTCTTGAGCTGGCTTTGAAAGAGATGAACCTGAGTAAACAAGGTTAGATAACACAGAAACATCTACTGAATAGAGCAAGAGCAGCAAACCACAAAAGTACCAAGATTGGGATGACGTGTAGGGAGTGAGTATTGGGTACTCCTATTGAATATAGACATGTCAGCAAAGGTAAATATATGCAATGAATTCAAGATTTCCTTCCCTTAGATGTCTTTCTCCCCCATGCATCTTATATTGGATAATGGGAGAATATAGGGAAAGAAAATCAGGGCGGAACAAATCAAAGCACAAAAAATATAACACAAACTAACATGTCTTTCCCCTATTAAAGACATGTGACTTCTCTCCTCTTGAATACCAAGTATCTGGGGCTCTTTGATGTGATTGAGCACTTGCCCCCTTTGAAATATTCTCCCCCTTTTGAAGTGATTAAGCTTTGATGTGATCTCTCTCCCCCTTTGACGTCAATCCCCAAGAAGGTTGTTCTGGAGTTTGAGTCGTATAGGTTTGGTCCTTGAGTCACATAACAAAGCAGCATGTAGAATATGATGCAAGTAGAGGACAAGAATCATTGAGCGGAGCTGGAACAAATATGCAGGTTGCAGATGACAAAGTGTCTTCTCAACATTGAAATCGGTAGCATTGAGTTGTTTTCTTCGGTTGCACTGAGATGGTTTGGTTAGACCGAAAGAGACAAGCAGGTGTGTCCGAGTTTAACACCGAGGGAACATTTGTCATCTCAGCTCACTAGGCAAATAAGATCTCACAAAGATTTGCAAGGAATTAACTGAAAGATTTGCAGTGAATTGGATGCAAGGAATGCAGAACATAACAGAGAAAAATAAAGAAATCTAGATGAAGTTTTTTTATTAAGAAGGGGAACAAATATGCAAGATACAAATGCAAGAACTGAGAGAAACACTAGAGAACTTAATCTAGAATTGGTCAGCGACAAAGTCACCTATGTTAGAGTATATTAACTGAGGAGTCAAGTGAGATCACTTGATCGTAGGTCATACTCATCGTTTAAGCTCAAAATGGGGTTGCCATTTTTCATCTAAGTATTTTGATGTATTCACATCTTGTTGAGCTGCTTTGACCCATGACTTGGGGTAAAGCTTCTCTAAGATGGAATAACATACCTTGGGTGGTGGTGTTGATCTTGATCATGTATCTGAACTTGTGTGGGATGCTCAAGGTTGATGTAGCTCATCAAGAGTTGGGAGCACCACTTGTAGTTTTGAGTACATTAACCTACATGGGTTAGTCTTGCAAGGAAGGGCACTTGTGTATCAAAAATGACAATGATGAGATATGATACCAAATGAAATTTGATATAAAGAAATTGTTAAGGATATGTTGAAGGGATTCATGCTTCCTCGACTTCAACCACCGTGTTGTAGAGTCTTTGTGATGTAGAGATTGCTCAAGATGTGAGTGTTTTGCAATCTCATAGATTTAGGTTCATACCTACAAGCGTTAGATAGCATGCAAGGGTGCAAATATATCCAATACATATGATCATCATAAGAGAAACATCAAGGATTAGTCAAAGGCTCATGCCTTGCATGTATCCAAATGGAATTTCTACTCCAAGTTTGAGGCATCAATGATGTTCAATTCACCTCTAAAATGGAAAAATACTTCCTCATCAAGCGGTTTGGTGAATATATCCGCCAATTTCTTATCGGTACGAACATGCTTAAGATCAATGTCCCCTTCAGCAACATGATCTCAAATGAAATGATGACGAACTTCAATACACTACTAGGGAAAAGCCTAGTAGTCGCGTGGGTTTAATGCCTATTAGTAGCGCGGGGAACCGTATGATAACCCACAAGTATAGGGGATCGCACCAGTTTTTGAGGGTAAAGTATTCAACCCAAATTTATTGATTCGACACAAGGGGAGCCAAAGAATATTCTCAAGTATTAGGAGCTGGGTTGTCAATTCAACCACACCAGAAAACTTAATATCTGCAGCAAAGTATTCAGTAGCAAACTAATATGATAGTAGTGGTAACGGTAGCAAAAGGAAATGGTAGCAAAAGGAAATGGTAGCAAAAGTAATGTTTTTGGTATTTTGTAGTGATGATAGCAACAACAACGGAAAAGTAAATAAGCAAAGAACAATATATGGAAAGCTCGTAGGCAATGGATTAGTGATGGAGAATTATGCCGGATGCGGTTCATCATGTAACAGTCATAACCTAGGGTGACACAGAACTAGCTCCAATTCATCAATGTAATGTAGGCATGTATTCCGAATATAGTCATACGTGCTTATGGAAAAGAAATTGCATGAGACCTTTTGTCCTACCCTCCCATGGAAGCGGGGCCCTAGGGAAACTAAGGGATATTAAGGCCCCCTTTTAATAGAGTACCGGACCAAAGCATTAACACATACTGAGTACATGAACTCCTCAAACTACGGTCATCACTGGTAAGTATCCCGATTATTGTCACTTCGGGGTTAACGGATCATAACACATAATAGGTGACTATAGACTTGCAAGATAGGATCAAGAACTCTCATATATTGATGAAAACATAATAGGTTCAGATCTGAAATCATGGCACTCAGGCCCTAGTGACAAGCAGTAAGCATAGCAAAGTCATAGCAACATCAATCTCAGAACATAGTGGATACTAGGGATCAAACCCTAAAAAAACTAACTTGTTTACATGATAAATCTCATCCAACCCATCACCGTCCAGCAAGCCTATGATGGAATTACTCACGCACGGTGGTGAGCATCATGAAATTGATGATGGAGGATGGTTGATGATGACGATGGCGACGGACTCCCCTCTCCGGAGCCCCGAACGGACTCCAGATTAGCATCCCGAGAGGTTTTAGGGCTTGGCGGCGGCTCCATATCGTAAAACGCGATGAATCCTTCTTCTCTATTTTTTTCTCCCCGAAAGAAAATATATAGAGTTGGAGTCGAGGTCGGAGGAGCTCCAGGGGGCCCACGAGGTAGGGGGCGCGCCCTAGGGGGGCAGGCGCGCCCCCACCCTCGTGGCTAGGGTGTGGGCCCCCTGGTCTTCATATTTTACAAGGATTTTTTATTATTTCCGAAAAGATGTTCCGTGAAGTTTCAGGTCATTCCGAGAACTTTTGTTTCTACACATAAATAACACCATGGTAATTCTACTGAAAACAGCGTCAGTCCGGGTTAGTTCCATTCAAATCATGCAAGTTAGAGTCCAAAACAAGGGCAAAAGTGTTTGGAAAAGTAGATACGACGCAGACGTATCAACTCCCCCAAGCTTAAACCTTTGCTTGTCCTCAAGCAATTCAGTTGACAAACTGAAAGTGATAAAGAAAAACTTTTACAAAGTCTATTTGCTCTTGTTGTTGTAAATATGTAAAGCCAACATTCAAGTTTTCAGCAAAGATTATGAACTAACCATATTCACAATAATGCATAGGTCTCATGTTTACTCATATCAATGGCATAATCAACTAGCGAGCAATAATAATAAATCACGGATGACAACACTTTCTCAAAACAATCATAATATGATATAACAAGATGGTATCTCGCTAGCCCTTTCTGAGACCGTAAAACATAAATGCAGAGCACCTTTAAAGATCAAGGATTGACTAGACATTGTAGTTCATGGTAAAAGAGATCCAGTCAAGTCATAATCAGTGTAAACTCACAGTAATGAATGAAAATTACGGCGATGCTCTCCAACTGGTACTTTTTAATAAGAGGATGATGACTCAACATAAAAGTAAATAGATAGGCCCTTCGCAGAGGGCAGCAGGGATTTGTGGAGGTGTTAGAGCTCGGTTTTGAAATAGAGGCGAATAATATTTTGAGCGGTATACTTTCATTGTCAACATAACAACCAAGAGATGGCGATATCTTCCATGCTACACACATTATAGGCGGTTCCCAAACAGAATGGTAAAGTTTATACTCCCCCTCCACCAACAAGCATCAATCCATGGCTTGGTCGAAACAACGAGTGCCTCCAACTAACAAGAGTCACAGGGGAGTTTTGTTTGCAATTATTTTGATTTAGTTTGCATAAAGCATGGGACTGGGCATCCTGGTGACCAGCCATTTTCTCGTGAGTGAGGAGCGGAGTCCACTCCTCTTGAGAATAACCCGCCTAACATGGAAGATACGGACAACCCTAGTTGATACATGAGCTATTCGAGCATACAAAACATGATATTTATTTGAAGGTTTAGAGTTTGGCACATACAAATTTACTTGGAACGGCAGGTAGCTACCGTATATAGGTAGGTATGGTGGACTCATATGGAACAACTTTGGGATTTATGGAGTTGTATGCACAAGTAGTATTCGTGCAGGTGAAGGCTAGCAAAAGACTGGAAAGCGACCAATTAGAGAGCGACAACAGTCATGAACATGCATTAAAATTAATCAACACCGAATGCAAACATGAGTAGGATATAATCCACCATGAACATAAATATCATGAAGGCTATGTTGATTTTGTTTCAACTACATGCGTGAACATGTGCCAAGTCAAGTCACTTAAGTCATTCAGAGGAGGATACCACCCTATCGTACCACATCGCAACCATTTTAATAGCATGTTGGCACACAAGGTAAACCATTATAAGCTCCTAGCTAATTAAGCATGGCACAAGAAACTATGATCTCTAGTTGTCATTGCAAACATGTTTATTCATAATAGGCTGAATCAGGAACGATGAACTAATCATATTTACAAAAACAAGAGAGGACGAGTTCATACCAGCTTCTCCCATCTCAATCAGTTCATCATATAATCATCATTATTGCCTTTTCACTTGCATGACCGAATGATGTCGATAATAATAATAGTGCACGTGCATTGGACTAAGTTGGAATCTGCAAGCATTCAATAAACAGGAGAATACAAGGCAATATGGGCTCTTTTGTCAGATCAACAACAATGCATATAAGAGCCGCTTCAACAATTTAATTATGGCCTTCTCCTATCGACCCCCAAAGAAAAGAAAACAAATAAAACTATTTACACGGGAAAGATCCCAACAAGCAAAAGAAGAACAGGAAATCTTTTTGGGTTTTATTTTTAATTACTACTACAAGCATGGAAAGTAAACTAGTTAAAAGCTACAACTAATTTTTTTGGTTTTTCTTAAGGTTTATTAAACACACAAGAAGAAAGAATAAAAAGGGAAATAAACTAGCATGGAAGATACAATGAAAAAGTATGAGCATCGACATCTGGCAATGAGTGTGTGAACATGAATATAATGTCGGTGGGAAATACGTACTCCCCCAAGCTTAGGATTCTGGCCTAAGTTGGTCTATGGCTACGGCCGGCCTGGCGGATATCCACAGTAATAGTTGGGGTCGTACTGAGATGCAGCGGCTATCGCCTCCTGAGCTGCAGCATGGCGACGAGCGGCCTCCGCCCTCCTCTTGTACTCATCTGCCTCCTCTCTGGTAATAACATATCTTCCTTTTGCCTGATAATCAAAGAAGGTAGGAGCAGGGAGAGTAATACGGACAGCACGGCGTCTGTCAAAGATTAAGCGATACTGGAGAGGTGATTCATTCCTCTCGACAACTGGTGGTGAACCATAGCCTCATAATCCAAATAAGCAGGAGGCAACTCAATATCATCTTCATGTATGGCTATACCAAGAAAATTAGCTATGCGGGTTGCATAAATTCCACCAAAGAAATCTCCATTAAATCTATTAAGATGCAACCTACATGCAACAATGGCTCCCAAATTATAAGATTTATCTCCTAACACAACACTCCTAAGAATACTGAGGTCAGGGAAACACATGTGACATGCCTCATCTTTACCATTAATGCATCTACCTATGAAGAGAGAAAAATAATGTATAGCAGGAAAGTGAATGCTCCCTATGGTAGCTTGTGTTATATCTCTAGATTCCCCCACAGTTATACTATCAAGAAAATATCTAAATTCAGATTTGCGAGGTTCCTTGACACTACCCCATTGTGGAAGTTTGCAAGCAGTGGTAAAATCCTCTAAGTCCATAGTGTAAGAATTTTCATAAAGATCAAACAGGACAGTTGGAGAATTACCTGAAGATGAAAATTCAAATCTCCTAACAAAGGAACTAATGAGATAGTGATAGTGGCGGCACTTTTCTTCCTCGAAGCTCACAAGATCAGCGTTACGCAAATATGCGTTAAATTCTTCCTTAATTCCCGCTTGATCCATAAAGTTTTCCGAAGGCCATTCACAAGGAAGCACTGGAGCATCTCTTGGTGGTTCTTCATCAGCATCACGCATTGCAAGCCTGGGTCCTTGCTTCCTTGAAGAACCACCTTGGTACCTTTTCCTAAGCATATTTCTTCCTCTGAAAAATTTCTGAAATTTTTAGTAACTTCAAAATAAAAGTAAACCAAACTCAACAAAATTGATAGCAACAACTCCTACAGGTGCCTAGAGCCTATATCATGCATTAGAACTACTTTTGACCATATAAATTTGACATGCAAGCTCAAGAACAGGGTCACCTAGGCAGCACAAATTTGCAATGAATAAAGCAATAGAACAAAAACTAATTGGACCAATGGAGGAGTCACATACCAAGGAACAATCTCCCCAAGCAGTTTTGCGAGAGGTGCTTTGAGCAAGGAGATCGAAAATCGCAACAAAATGAGCTAGAACTCGTGCTTGAGCTGGATATTCGTGTTTGTGGGAGGAAGAAGAAGTGTGTGGGTGCAGGAATAAGTGGAGAAGGGCCACCAGGGGCCCACGAGGCAGGGTGGCGCACCCAGGGGGTAGGGCGCGCCCTCCACCCTCGTGTCCAGGTGGATGCCCCTCGTGTTGTGTTCTCAGTGCCAAATATTATCAAATATTCCAGAAAAAATCATATTTAAATTTCAGGGCATTTGGAGAAGTTTTATTTTCTAGGTATTTTTATATTCCACGGATAATTCAGATAACAAAAGGAAAATACTTATTTTTATTTTATTTAATATAAATAACAGAAAGTAGAAAGAGGGTACACAAGGTTGTGCCTTCTAGTTTCTTCCACCTCATGCTCATCAAAAGGAATCCACTAACAAGGTTGATCAATTCTTGTTAACGAACTCATTCCGAATAACATGGAACCGGAGAAATTTCAAATAACACTACGTTACCTCAATGGGGAT
Source organism: Triticum dicoccoides (assembly GCF_002162155.2). Taxonomy (NCBI): domain Eukaryota; kingdom Viridiplantae; phylum Streptophyta; class Magnoliopsida; order Poales; family Poaceae; genus Triticum; species Triticum dicoccoides. Next base: position 247,267,473 of record NC_041382.1, on the reverse strand, counting down.
ACGTACATCCCCAATAATAAGAATATCATATTTCTTCTTGACAGTAGGAGGAGGAAATTCAAAACCTCCAAATATAATCGATGGAATTTTTCCAATAGAGTTGATACTATGAACTTGAGGTTATTTCCTCGAAAAGTGTATCGTATGCTCATTACCATTAACATGAAAAGTTACATTGCCTTTAGTGCAATCAATAACAGCCCCTGCAATATTCAAAAAGGGTCTTCCAAGAATAATAGACATACTATTGTCCTCAGGAATATCAAGAATAACAAAGTTCGTTAAAATAGTAATGTTTGCAACTACAACAGGCACATCCTCACAAATACCGATAGGTATAGCAGTTGATTTATCAGCCATTTGCAAAGATATTTCAGTAGGTGTCAACTTATTCAAATCAAGTCTACGATATAAAGAGAGAGGCATAACACTAACACCGGCTCCAAGATCACATAAAGCAGTTTTAACATAGTTTCTTTTAATGGAGCATGGTATAGTTGGTACTCTTGGATCTCCAAGTTTCTTTGGTATTCCACCCTTAAAAGTATAATTCGCAAGCATGGTGGAAATTTCAGCTTCTGGTATCTTTCTCTTATTTGTAACAATTTCTTTCATATACTTAGCATAAGGATTCATTTTAAGCATATCAGTTAATCGCATACGCAAAAAGATAGGTCTAATCATTTCAGCAAAGCGCTCAAAATCCTCATCATCCTTTTTCTTGGATGGTTTGGGAGGAAAACGCATGGGTTTCTGAACCCATGGTTCTCTTTCTTTACCATGTTTCCTAGCAACAAAGTCTTTCTTATCATAACGTTGATTCTTTGATTGTGGGTTATCAAGATCAACAACAGGTTCAATTTCTATATCATTATCATTACTAGGTTGAGCATCATCATGAACATTATCATTAACATTATCACTAGTTTCAGGTCCATTACCAGATTGTGTTTCAGCATCAGAAATAGAAATATCATTTGGATTCTCAGGTGGTTGAGCAATAGGTTCACTAGAAGCATGCAAAGTCCTATCATTTTTCTTTTTCTTCCTTTTAGAAGGACTAGGTGCATCTATATTATTTCTCTAAGAAACTTGCTCAATTCTCTTAGGGTGGCCTTCAGGATACAAAGGTTCCTGAGTCATTCTACCAGTTCTAGTAGCCACTCTAACAGCATAATCATTATTCTTACTATTCAATTCATTGAGCAAATCATTTTGAGCTTTAAGTACTTGTTCTACTTGAGTGGTTACCATAGAAGCATGTTTACTAATAAGTTTAAGTTCACCTTTAACATTATCCATATAATCACCCAAGTGTTCAAGCATATTTGAATTGTATTTCAATTTTCTACCAAAATAAGGATTGAAGTCTTCTTTTTTAACCATAAATTTATCAAACTCATCTAAGCATGGGCTAGCAAACTTAGTAAATGGGATTTCATCTTTATCATATCTATAGAGAGAATTTACCTTTGCTACCCGTGTCGGGTTATCAAGACCATGTACTTCTTCAATAGGTAATGGATTAAGATCATATATTTCTTCAACTGGCGGTAAATTAAGACCGTGTATTTCTTCAATAGGAGGTAAATTCTTAACATCTTCAGCTTTAATACCTTTTTCTTTCATAGATTTCTTTGCCTCTTGCATATCTCCAGGACTGAGAAGTAGAACACCTCTTATCTTCGGAGTTGGTTTAGGAATAGGCTCAGGAAGTGCCCAATTATTTTCATTTGTCAATATATTATTCTATAGAATTTCAGCTTCATCCGATGTTCTTTCCTTGAAAACAGAACCAGCACAACTATCCAAGTAATCTCTGGAAGCATCGGTTAGTCCATTATAAAAGATACCAAGTATTCTATTTTTCTTAAGAGGATGATCAGGCAAAGCATTAAGTAACTTGAGAAGCCTCCCCCAAGCTTGTGGGAGACTCTCTTCTTCAATTTGCACAAAATTATATATATATATATCCCTTAAGGCAGCTTGTTTCTTATGAGAAGGGAAATATTTAGCAGAGAAGTAATAAATCATTTCCTGGGGACTACACACATAACTAGGATCAAGAGAATTAAACCATATCTTAGCATCACCCTTTCATGAGAACAGAAATATTTGAAGGATATAAAAGTAGCGAGTTCTCTCATCATTAGTGAACAGGGTGGCTATATCATTTAATTTAGTAAGATGTGCCACAACAGTTTCAGATTCATAGCCATGAAAAGGATCAGATTCAACCAAAGTAATTATATCAGGATCAACCGAGAATTCATAATCCTTATCGGTAACATAGATAGGTGAAGTAGCAAAAGCAGGGTCCGGTTTCATTCTAGCATTAAGAGATTGCTGCTTCCATTTAGCTAATAACCTCTTGAGTTTGTATCTATCTTTGCAAGCTAAAATAGCTAGAGCAGCTTCTTTTTCAAAAACATAACCCTCAGGAATAACAGGTGATTCATATTTATTAGGGGAAGAGTCTTCATCATCACTTTCATCAATATTATCAGATTCAATATTTTCACTCTCTCTAACCCTAGCAAGTTGTTCACCAAGAAATTCACTAAGTGGCACAGTAGTATCAAGCATGGAAGTAGTTTCATCATAAGTATCATGCATAGCAGAAGTGTCATCATCAATAACATGCGACATATCAGAACGAATAGCAGAAGCAGGTTTAGGTGTCGCAAGCTTACTCAAAACAGAAGGTAAATCAAGTGCAGAGCTAGATGGCAGTTCCTTACCTCCCCTCATAGTTGAGGGATAAATCTTGGTTTTTGGATCTCTCAAGTTCTTCATAATGATAAGAAGATATAAATCCTAAGTGACTCAAAGAATAGAGCTATGCTCCCCGGCAATGGCGCCAGAAAATAGTCTTGATAACCCACAAGTATAGGGGATCACAAAAGTTTTCGAGGGTAAAGTATTCAACCCAGATTTATTGATTCGACACAAGGGGAGCCAAATAATATTCTCAAGTATTAGCAGATGAGTTGTCAATTCAACCACACATGAAAACTTAATATCTGCAGCAAAGTATTTAGTAGCAAAGTAATATGATAGTAGTGGTAATGGTAGCAAATTGTAACGGTAGCAAAAGTAATGTTTTTGGTATTTTGTAGTGATGATAGCAACAACAATGGAAAAGTAAATAAGCGAAGAACAATATATGGAAAGCTCGTAGGCAATGGATCAGTGATGGAGAATTATGCCGGATGCGGTTCATCATGTAACAGTCATAACCTAGGGTGACACAAAACTAGCTCCAATTCATCAATGTAATGTAGGCATGTATTCCAAATATAGTCATACGTGCTTATGGAAAAGAACTTGCATGCCATCTTTTGTCCTACCCTCCCGTGGCAGCGGGGTCCTAGCGGAAACTAAGGGATATTAAGGCCTCCTTTTAATAGAGTACCGGACCAAAGCATAAACACATAGTGAATACATGAACTCCTCAAACTACGGTCATCACCGGTAAGTATCCTGATTATTGTCACTTCGGGGTTAATGGATCATAACACATAATAGGTGACTATAGACTTGCAAGATATGATCAAGAACTCTCATATATTGAAGAAAACATAATAGGTTCAGATCTGAAATCATGGCACTCGGGCCCTAGTGACAAGCATTAAGCATAGCAAAGTCATAGCAACATCAATGTTAGAACATACTGGATACTAGGGATCAAACCCTAACAAAACTAACTCGATTACATGATAAATCTCATCCAACCCATCACCGTCCAGCAAGCCTATGATGGAATTACTCACGCACAGCGGTGGGCATCATGAAATTGGTGATGGAGGATGGTTGATGATGACGATGGCGACGGATTCCCCTCTCTGGAGCCCCAAACGGACTCTAGATCAGCCCTCCTGAGAGGTTTTAGGGCTTGGCGGCGGCTCCGTATCGTAAAATGCAATGAATCCTTCTTCTCTATTTTTTTCTCCTCGAAAGCAAATATATAGAGTTGGAGTCGAGGTCGGAAGAGCTCCAGGGGGCCCACGAGGTGGGGGCGCGCCCTTGGGGGCAGGCACGCCCCCACCCTGGTGGCTAGGGTGTGGCCCCCCTGGTCTTCATCTTTTGCAAGGATTTTTTATTATTTCGAAAAGATGTTCCGTGAAGTTTCAGGTCATTCCGAGAACTTCTGTTTCTGCACATAAATAACACCATGGTAATTCTGCTGAAAACAACATCAGTCCGGGTTTGTTCCATTCAAATCATGCAAGTTAGAGTCCAAAACAAGGGCAAAAGTGTTTGGAAAAGTAGATACGACGCAGACGTATCACCGTGCTACTAGTAAGGCGCTACAGCTATTACTTAGCAATAGCGCGTGCGGCACACATGCTACTGCTAAGACATATAGTCGCAGCACGTGTTTACTCCAGCGCTACTGCTAATCTAACTAGTAGTAGCGTGTTTCCTGTCCATCGCTACTAGTATTTTTTTTTCATTTCTTTAGTTTTAGTGTATTTATACACCGTTATACAAATTTTGGTATAATACCAATTATGAGGTTGTTATATCAATATGTCCATAAAAGTGTGTCAAATGAAGGTGGATTAGGTTCAAGTGGAGGCAACATGTGGTGCATGTCAAAAGTATACTACTAATCCAAACTTGATCTAGTTTGGACTAGTAGTACTTTCGATGTGCACCACATGTTGCCTCCACTTCAATCTAATCCGCCAACACAAGCTATTTAATCATCATCATAGTCAATACCACCAACAGTAGCTATTTAATCATCATAGCCATAGTGTAGCACACATCATCATCTTCAAACTCATTTTAGCTAGCTAATCACCACCAACACTAGTTGCGGTAGCTATCTAATCACAACCAACGCTAGCTAATAAAAATCATCATAGTCATTACCATCAACACTAGCTATTTGATCATCATAACTCATTTCTAGCTAGCTAATCACTCATGTTGCTCTCTCAGTAAAATAGCATAAAACATGTGTACCACTCCTGCTTCATCATGTTGGAGCATGCAGATGAACCTGTCTCCTAATCGTGGGCTGCGCTTCTATTTGCTGCCCCCTAGTACTTCTCTACGATCGTTCACAATTTTGCTCCAGTCTTTCACTATTAAGCATTCCTCGCTTTTAGAAATCCTGAATGCACTAAAGTGCATTGTAGGATGTCTTGTCCATAAGCTAACCATTCGCATGCAACCTTTAGTCTCGATCCAATGAGGCACAACATTCATCGGGAGTCCCTGTTGAAGAACATCGTATAGTAACATACTTAGCAATGAAGTTTAGCTTAAAACATAATGTATGCAAAAGATGCACTAAGGACAAATAGTGAACATTTTACCATCTTTCCTAAATAGATGTGACCGTAGTTCAATACGAACACTATTGGTCGCACGTTTTGAGTACTAAGATTTTTAAGTCCAGGAAAATAATTTGTCTTGACAGTATGAAGATCCTCAAGCCATGAAACAAAATGACCTATCACCTCGCAGTTTTGTTCAGCCTCGGGACAATGGACGGTCATGTCTACCAAGCGCCGGACATGTTTGCTTGAATGGAAATAAGTTGTCAATAGAAATTAGTTGTCAACTATTTTTGAATAAAAAATATCAAAGACATAAATATGGTTGATAAACTCACACAATAGTATAACTGGAGGCGTCTGCACATCGACCCAGATGTCGATATTACCTTCAATATCGTCTTCCAGACGAATATCAAAGGTGATAAACATATCAGGCTCAAATGCATAAGTCTTACATAGTGCTTGCCAAGTTTTGCATTCAAAATAGGTGTAGGTGTTTGCATTGTATAGTTTTGCATGGAAAGTATAACCATGCTCGGTCTTCAAGTAAACTCTCTTTACCTCCATAGTAGTTTTCATAGGACTGAAACCTATCTTATCCAAGACAAAAGCTCTTGCATGGCAGGGGATACACTAGTAAAATAGTAAAAAATAAATTATAAGTTGAAGCAAATGAAGCAGATGGCATGCTTAATTACGAAAAAAGACTTGTCGTTGTGACTTACTGTATCCTTTTCGAAGTTCTCGTCCAGTTTGATGCTGAAGCGCCTATCATCATCTAGGAAGATTCTGTTGCACATGTCACGCTCGTCTTCGTAGTATTCACAAATACCGAAATCCTTTTCATCGTCAGACATTTCCAATGTTCATAGTTGAAACATTAATTGAAAATTGATCGAAGGCAACTACCAGGATACTCAACACACAAATCTGGGGTACTCGATATTTCCTACATATTCTGGCACAAGTCATGCCAAAATTCACAGAAAAATCCAGCATGACCTTTGCTAAAATAGGACATATCGAGCGCCTGAAATTTTCCAGAACAGAAATGAATCAACACTCCGGCAAAACATAGGCGACTCGGAGGTGTAACCTGCAAACTTGACTGGCCACTTGGGCAAGCACATATCCTATTTGAGCAACACAAGATATACATTTCAAAATATCTTATAGGACTCATATTGACATGAGAATTCAATAAGCAAAACCAAATCGTAAAATAAATAAATATTCAAATTAGCATGCATTCAATAAGAAAAAGTAAATCATCTCATGCGTTCGTACATCGTCAAATATTATCACTAATACATCCCAAATATTATCATACATATAACATCACTAATACAACTAAAACCCTAGCGCACGACGGGTATCGGCGCGAGCGGTGGACACCCAAAGAGAAGGAACCATCACAGGATCATAGCTCTAGTGAGATCCCTAGAGAATCTGCCAGGTATTTGAGAACCTGTGCTCCAACGCAAACAAGTAGCGACGGTTGTGCGCGTCCTCCTCGCTGACACGGTGACGTACCACCTCCGCGGGGTCCTCAAGCCTCTGCACCATCACCGGCCCGCGCGACTGCCACCAAAGAAGGTTTGGGTCAAAGATGGGTTGGTTCCTCAGCAAACTGCACCCCCCGGTAGGTAGCGCCTCCCAGTACAAGCCCGGCGGAGCCTAGTCCCGGGCATGGCCCATCTGGTCAAGCAGGTGTCCTCCACCGAGTCGACGACGAGGATGCGGGATAGGCATCATCGATGTCGATGCGGGAAAAATTGCTTTAACTAAAAAATAACAACAAATGTGACATGTTCAACTAGTTCTATTAATTCAACTAGTTCTTACTAAAAATAAACTTACTATAAATAAAAATAAACTAGTACCTAATTAGTACCTAGTTCTTACTAACTAATTAGTACCTATGAACTACTGCCCTATTTACCATCTAATTTGATGAACCTAGGGGTGGAAAGTGGTAGCGGATATTCCAATTCTCCAACTTAAAAGTGAAATAAGTGGTCAAATTTTACTCGTTTTATTATGCATTACAATAGTGTTTATTCATCATCTAAGAAAACATCCGAGCCGCATTCTTATCCGATAATATCCGCATCTAATTCGTTTCCACCCATAGATGAACCCTAACTAATTTGATGCAAGTAAAATTTGAAGAACCCTAGGTAGAGGTAGGGGAGGGGAGGAGCAGGCGTGCTCACCTCGGGTGCCTGCGGCGAGGGAGGGGCAAGCGGCGTCGAGGTCGGGTTCGGGGCTCGAACGCGCGGGGGAGGGCGGCGTCAAGGTCGGGGTCGGGGGCGGCATCGAGGTTGGGGTCGGGGCGGCGTCGAGGTCGGGGTCGGGGCGGCGTCGAGGGTGTGTGGAGAGCGACGGGAGAGCATGCGGCGGCCGGCAGGCGACGGCGGCGGCGAAAGCGAAGGAGTTGGATTTGGGAGAAGTGGCCGTGGGGAAGAACGAACCGCGCGGTTAAGTCAGAAGTAGCAGTAGCGCGTTCCAGGAAGTGCGCTACTGCTGAGCTAGCTACAACGTGTTCCTCGATACGCGCTACTGCTATTCCTTTCTCTTTTTTCCCCTTTTTCATTTATTTGTCTTTACATTTTATTTTTTCCTTTCACCTTTTTCTATTTCTTTCATTTTATTTTACTTTTCTATTTGCTTTCCATTTAATTTTATTTCCTTTAGTAGTAGCGCCTTTCAGCATAAAAGCGCTACTACAAAGCAACTAGCGGTAGCGCGGTTCGACGTAGATCTCTACTACTATGTGTAGCCTATCGGCTAAGCCGTGGGAATTTTAGTAGTAGCTCTTTTATATTCAGGCGCGCTACTGCTACAACTCTATCTATAGCGTCGTTTACATCAGCGCGCTACTGCTACTTAGCACCAGCGTGCTTTTTTGACACTACAACAAAAACCACCTTTTAGCAACGTATGTCCAGCATCGAAATAACACAATGTGTTGTTTGGCTGAACATCCCACCATCCCCACTTAGCACTAACCACTCTGTACCCACCTCCGTCTCTTTTGATGCTAACCTCTCGCGCATGAGGTGTTCCCCTCTTCTTCCTTTATCCTAAGCGAGACACACCAAAGGCCAACAAAAATTTGAGACACAACAAGCAGCTAGGGTTCCCACAACGGTCGATGTCCCTTCGTCATCGGTTCTTTGATGAACCTCCACCAACTCCTCCTCCCTCGCCACTTTCCCCGCGCGTTGTGGACACACACGACGTTGCCGCCCATCCTCCTCGTGTTCGGGAAGCCGTCGTCGCGGCCGTTCCTTTGCTCGGCTACAGATGCAGATGTCGCTGTTGTTCTTACGCAAAGCTAGGGACACGCAAGAACGACGCACCCATCCTCATCGACTACAGCAGTTCTTATTCTATCTCTCGTGCATCTGCAATTCTGTATTAGTATCACTAAAAGGTAAAGTAATATTCACTGCTGACTCCACCCATCCTTGTATTTCCTTGCCAGTAGCATCTTACAAGCTACAACATCGATGGATCACATCCTCACTCAATCTTTTCCCTGCCCACGCAGCAGCACATGCTAATTTCAAACCTACTAAGATTTCCTATTTCAGTCTCATAACTGAAGTGAACTATTTAACAGATACTTAAGTTTCTCAGTGAAATAAATGCAGGATCTTCTGCTCAAACATTGAACGAAGAGAAAAGATGGTTTCTACAGAGAGATAACAAGTTGATGATTGTGTCAAGAAGATCACTGAATGGAGAAATATGGTATTTTGCTTAGTGTGCACCCATGCTCTCTCTCTCTCTCTCTCTTGGCAAGTATTGTGCTCACATGTTTCTGAAGCATTCAGGTTTTACTCAGGAAGTGACAATAATTTCATGGTTATCAACCAAAAGGATATTGATCCTCCACCCCTCCATCTCCAAGCAAGAGCAGGGGTAACCAATTCTGACTTTTCACTACATGATGGTTCTGCACTTACATTCAACCTTGATTTGTTTTGGGGTTCCATTTTAGTTAAGAGAGTGTGTCATGATGTCCCCAGCTGAACTTGGAACATGAAAGTTGGCTGACATTATACATAATAGTACTCTATAAGCCACAAAATAACTAGTTAAGTTTGAGGCAAAAGCAATGTAGAAATACAAGTTCAGCAACCTTTTTTTGGTGGGCTTGTACTTGAAGGGCTAATGCCTATACATAAGGTATGTAACTATATACAAAGACCATGTCAAAAAAACTATAAACTAAGACCTAAGCATGACAATTGATCTTCCAAGTGATGCATGTACATGTCTCTGTGGCCGACATCCATTTGCTTATGTCCGGAACATGCAAGTAACATATATGTTTTGCTGCCAACAAAGAGAGTTACTAATGTCGGCAATAGTTAGTGGCTCAGTACATATGAATTTATTTTACAACAGTCATATTCCAATGCTAACCAAGCTTCTTCCTTGCTATTAGTAGAAATACAGGTTCAACAATAAAATTTGTACTCCACCATACGCTCCTATCCAAAGTGCTAATTGTTTCAGCAGCAACTCTAGTTCAGTTCAGACCAACAGCAAAAACTAGTCGGATGAACTGATTTTGAGTTGAGCTCCTCCTGTAGAGGCTGATCCGAGTCGTAATACTCTAAGCACCCGAATACCCGAATAATATGGTTGGAACAAGGAAGAAATCTGGGATGTTACATTTAGGGACTAAAATGGGTGGTCGGGGGGTTATTTTTATGCCATTGCAATGTACATGGTATATTTGCTAGTATATGTAAAAGAAGAAAAACCCAAATTTTGTATATGCCATCTCTCTTATCATTTTATTGCAATTCTTCTAGGAATATAGTAAAATCTCCATCTAGTTAATTCCAGAAGAATATTTGCATCCCCTTGTTCAGAAAGAATGTTTGATTCATCACTTGTCTGTATGTGTTAATTCAGGTAGAATATTGCATCTTGTTTTTCTCAATAGATATTTCTTGTTAAAGATTAGATGTTAATTTTGTTGTTGTCAGGTCCGTGGACCCAACTGATTTCCACGGAATCTCCGCTTGTAGTTTGAGTCCTGATCTCTGCTCGGTGTGGTGGTGCAAGATCATACGGAAACCAGAGTTCCTATGGTAGGCTCAATCTGGTAGGTTCATGTTTCCAAGCTGGCAATGAATTATTCTCTGAATTTCTCTCTTGTATACTGATTAGAACATGCTCTTGTCTATATTAATTAGATCATGGATTCCCTCCAGGTCGAGTCAGGGGCTAAGAGTAGGTGTGATGACGAGCAGAAGTGGATTAGATAGCATGACAAGCAGAAGTGGATTAGATAGTTCATAGCGCTCTTTCCCCTTTCTGTTTCTTATTTCATTATGCATGTCTTGTTTTTACAAATGAGTGGATAACTCCCACTGTCCAAAAGCTGATGATGCTTTTTTCATGTCGTTGATTCTGCAGGCTCTGAGATTTTTTTCATGGATCGAGATATTATAATGTGTGCCTTTGTAATTCCTAGATCTTGTTTTTACGAAGTCTTGCATGATGTAGATTATTTGGAGATATTCAAATTGACCCCATATGGTACACCATAGCAAGCATGACTAATGAATCATCCCAAGCATCAGTAGTAAAATGTCGTTAGTTAACAAAGTAAGCGTGAATCGGTGTTTTGATATGCAGTTTCTTATCTGAAGGAGTCATAGATATTCAGAACATGTGCATTGCAATTAACTGAAACAGAATATCATCAGTTTACAAAGTAAAGAAGAAGACTCAAAGTCTCTGTGCTTATATTTCATAGCATGGCGATGACCTTATCGAATGTGTGTATTATTGTTATTTATTTGTTGGGTGATCGTACTGACATTGCAAATATCTACAGTTTCCATTTCTACATTTTGATCCTTTTTAATAGACTAGAAACTAAATATAGATAATGATAATTCATATTAGTTTCGAGCTGATGTAAGATGCAAAACAAATTGTACTCGATACAGGCTGCATAATCGGTAATGTTGTTTAATAAATTTCATTTCGAAGACGTTCTTATATTCAGTTTATTAACCAGATCTGTATATAAATATTAATTTTTGGCAAATCACATTGTATGGTGCTCCTTTACATTTTACTTCTCTATTTACCTGATTTCCTTACTATAACTAACTAATCTCTTATTTTTGTAGATGACCCAGATAAATTGACGATGCATGGATCACATGTTGAGCGCAAGGTTAAGAATGGAGCTACTACAAGATAGTTAGAATGTCATTCTTAGGATCAATGTTTCAAACATTATAGTTGATTGCAAGGTCAAGAATCGGGCTATTACTAGATAGTTTCATCTCTTGTAATCTTTGGACAATGTTCTTTGTAATGCAAAATGCTTGATTTAATATATGAGATCTTTCTATTTATTATATTGCTTCTCCTATGCACCATCACTGGTACCTAATAATTATGGATCACAATATATAAAAAATAATTAATTGTTTAGGCTATTTAGCGAAGCTTCTAGTTGGTGCAATGATCTAGAGTTGCCACCAACGCATATGAAACATTGTTGGGCTCTAGGTCTATATGTTGCTACATAACAATGCTTCTACACGCCGTTTACCAACGCATGCATATATGTTGTTGTAGATACTTCCAATGCCACCAACGACAACGCATATTAATCCGTTGGTGTAGACCATTGCAACACATATATGAAGATACCACAACGCATTGATGTGTTGCTGGAGGGGGGTTCTTGTTGTAGTGTGACAGGCGCTACTACTAAAGTTCTATGTATAAGGTTTTCCCTAGTAGTGATATGCTTAGTTCAAGAATGTTGCACGAGATTATGAGCAATCTTAATAGCAGTTTCATTGTCACAAAGCAATGGGACATGTTTCACATATATCCCATAATCTTTAAGAGTTTGGCTCATCCAAAGTAATTGAGCACAACCTGAACCGGTGGCAATGTATTCCACTTTGGCGGTGGATAAGGATACCGAGTTTTGTTTCTTGGAGGACCAAGACACAATAGATCTACCAAGAAATTGACAAGTACTCGAACTGGACTTTCTATCAACCTTGTCACCGGCATAGTCCGAATCGGAGTAGCCAACAAGATCAAAACAAGACCTCTTAGGATACCAAATGCCAAAATTTGGTGTATGAATTAAGTATCTCACTATCCTTTTCACAGCCTTAAGATGACAATCTTTGGGGGCCGCTTGATATCGTGCACACGTGCACACACTTAGCATAATATTGGGACGGGAGGCACATAGATATAACAATGAACCAATCATAGAGCAATAAACCTTCTGGTCAACCAGCTCACCATCCTTGGTCAAGTCAAGATGTCCACTAGTAGTCATGGGTGTATTCATAACTTTGCATTCTTGCATGTTGAACTTCTTGAATAAGTCCTTGGTATAGTTTTTTGGGAAACAAAGGTACCCTCCTTGGTTTGCTTGATTGGCAACCCAAGAAAGAACTTGAGTTCACTCATCATAGACATCTCAAACTTCTCTGACATTAGCTTCCTAAACTTTTCACTAAAATGAGGGTTAGTTGAACCAAATATGATATTATCAACATAAATTTGGCACACAAATAATTCTCCATTAACCCTTTTAGTAAAAGGAGTAGAATCTATCTTTCCAATCTCAAAGCCTTTCTCAATGTCAAGAAAACTTGGTGGGACCGATTGCATATCTCGATGAGACCGAAATTATTGCAACAGGTAATAGAGAGTTTGCAAGCCCATCTTGGTGAGACCGAGATCCCATCGGTGAGACCGAATTGATTAGGGTTTCTGGTAGTGGCTATGTCAAAAGAACTCGGTGGCGCTAGATAGATCAAATCCGTGGGGCCGAATTTGACTTTTGGTTTGGGACATATGTGGAACCAAGAAAGTGGTTGAGGGCTTTGGAGCACATCACTAAGCACTTTGAGAAAGCAAGACATTAAGCAACACCTCATCCCCTTTTAGTAGTATTGGCTTTTCCTATGGACTCAATGTGATCTTGGGTCACTAAAATGAAAATGCAGAATCTTGAGCTTTTGAGCTTTTGCCAATCTTCTTTCCTTGGCATTTTGAAGGGGTTCCACATCCTCTTGTCCAAGCCACTCCACTGTTGAACTTATCTAAAATATACTAGATAGAAGTATTAGTCCAACAAGAGATATGTTGACATTAGTTACCAAAATCACCCAGGGAGCACTCGTGCTTTCAAAAAATGAACCACCTCCTCCATGGTATAACCTTGTAGGATGCTTGCCTCTGGATGGTTTCGGTTCTGACAAAAGTGCTTTAGTATTCCCATGAACCGCTCGAAGGGATACATGTTGCGAAGAAACACAAGACCCCAATACTTTATCTCAGGTGCACAGTGAGATGAACGATGACATCAAAGAATGACGGTGGAAAAAACATCTATAGGTTGGACAATATTCTTGCAATATCATCTTGCATATGATCCAACTCTTCAGGATCTACAACTTTTTGCCATAGTTGGTTCAACAAATCACAGAGATCAATGAGTGTGTTTCTTATATCATTGTCCATCAGATTCCTACTGGACACCGGGAGTATTTGTGTCAACATTACGTGGCAATCATGTGACTTCATGTGTCCCAACTCCATTTTACCTGAGTTCACATCCACGAGACTTCTGATGTTTGCGGAGTAGGAAGATGGTGTCTTAACTAACAACAAATAAGTGAAGAACTGTGTTGCTTCTTTTGTACTGAAATTGTAACTCTGGCGAGCGTTGATGAATTTGTCATCATCCTCTGCTTCACTCTTGCATTTTGATTGATCAGCAAGCATATCGAGCCGTGAACCATCACTATCCTTTCTTTTACCTTTAATCTTGAGAAGGGTACCAAGGATGATTTCATGTACGTTCTTCTCTACATGCATGACATCGATGCGGTGACGTACACGTAGAATCTCCGAGTAAGTTAATGTCCAGAACATCAATTTCTTCTTGAACACTTGACCCTTGGGTGTTTGTTTCACCGTCAAAGCGTGCTTCTTACCAGGCACAACATTAATTTGTTTAGTCATGTTCTGGACCAACTTCCCATCATAGGGTCTCATCTACCTCTGTCGTACCATCAAATTTAGCTTTCATCTTTCGGTATGGGTGATTTCTTTGTAAGAACCTATGATGACACAAATACGCTGTTTTGCGCGAGTTGAGAAGAAATCTGCTAGCTGTCCTATCCATGCATGTGACAAACCCTACATCTTCCTTTTTCTGCCCCGATGTGTTGCCTAATGCCGGCATATCTTGAATGTGTGCACCAGCATCGCATGTAGATCAAAAATCTTCTTTCTGTAAGCATTATAACATTTTACAGCAGGCACATCTATCCACATTGTCAGTAGTTCTTCTACAAGTAGCTGAAAGTCAATGTTGATGCCATTTCCAGGTTGCTTCGGGCCTTGTATAGTCATTGACATCATAATGTATTTTCTCTTCATACACAACCAAGGAGCTAGGTTATATATGCACAGAAGCACTGGCCATGTGCTGTGATTGGTGCTCATATCGCCAAAAGGATTCATCCCATCAGTACACTGCCCGAGCCTTATACTTCTAGGATCCTCGGCAAAGTCTTGAAACTTGTTGTCGATTAATTCCCACTGAGCCCCATCTTTCAGGTGCCTCATATACTTATCCGCAATTCGCTCATCATGATGCCACCGCAACCTCTTTGCCTCTTTAGGGTTTGCAAACAAATGTCTCAACCTTGTAATTAAAGGAAAGTACCAAACAACCTTGAACATGATTCCTGTCTTGATCTTGTCGTCCAATTTGTACTTGTCCATTGCTCTCATGCTCTTGTATCGTGCATGCTTGCATGTGGGACATGCACGCAAATCTTTGTACTCACCACGGTACAATATACATCATTCACACAAGCGTGTATCTTCTATACTTCTAGTTCCAATGGGCAAACAATTTTCTTTCCTTCATTCATGCTTCTGGGGAGCACATTATATTCCGGAAGAATTTCTTTGAAAAGACCTAACATCTCTATGAAGCCCTTGTTTGATAGACCGTTTGCTGCTTTAAATATGAGAAGCGCTAGGGTGGCACTCAACTTGGAATATTTCTTTTTGCAACCTGGATACAATCTCTACTCCTAATGGAGCAGTTGGTAGTCTCGCTTCCAGTTTTTTTTCGTCCCACCACTTTCGTCCGGTTTTTTTCCGTAGGTTAACCGTCGTAGATTTTTTTCGATGATGGTTTCTTATTCACCGGTTTATTTACCCCTCAGCTCTTTCCTTGCAAATCAGGACTTTCGAAACGTGCACGCAATCATGGATCTAAATTTACTAACTTATCCAAATCAACCGATACCTTCCATTATTGCAAATTTCTTTAGGAAACAAATAATAGATTTTAAGGAAACAAATAAAAGATTTTAAAGACACATCATACTTTACTAATAATCACTAAAAATCAAATCTAAATTAATTAACCTTACCTTAAATCACTCAATCACTTTAATTAGAAAACATTTTCTTTCCTAACTGCACCTCGCTTAGTGTGCACATAACAATCCGAAGTAATTAGAGTCACATGATTGAATCCATTTATTTAGAGCGACATGATTGCGTTTCGGGATGGAGGCCATGATTTCGTCGAGGTCGTTGCTGCCTCCTACACTCAGGGTGTCTCGCCGAGATCGAGGCGAGCATGAGGAGCTGTGGCCACCGCCATGGTCACCTCATCGCAGGGGATGGAGCACGCCGTCGGCCTACAGCTTGTGGAGATCAGCACTTTCCAAACGTGCACGCAATCACGGATTTAAATTTACTAACTTATCCAAATCAACCGATATCTTCCATTATTGCAAATTTCTTTAGGAAACAAATAATATATTTTAAGGAAACAAATAAAAGATTTTAAAGACGCATCGTACTTTACTAACAATCACTAAAAATCAAATCTAAATTAATTAACCTTACCTTAAATCACTCAATCACTTTAATTAGAGAACATTTTCTTTCCTAACTGCACCCCGCTTAGTGTGCACATAACAATCCGAAGTAATTAGAGTCACATGATTGAATCCATTTATTTAGAGCGACATGATTGCGTTCCGGGATGGAGGCCATGATTTCGTCGAGGTCGTTGCTGCCTCCTACACTCAGGGTGTGTCGCCAAGATCGAGGCGAGCATGAGGAGCTGTGGCCACCGCCATGGTCACCCCATCGCAGGGGATGGAGCACGCCGTCGGCCTACATCTTGTGGAGATCACTGTTGCTCTTCAGGTCGCGTGGTGACCGGATCTTGCCGATGTGTCCCTTCCCGACGACCTCCTCTTCGCCCGGTTGGCCGGCATGGATCTCGCCACTACTGCCCTCAACTTTTCTGCCTCGAGCTCGACGGTCAGCCACCATGGATCCCCCAGCTGGAGGGTCACGTGAACCAGCCGTCCTCCCATGCTGCAGCGGCGAGAAGGTGACATGGCTCTCCGTACACGAAGAGTGGAGAGTGGAGTTCGGTCAAGTACTTATATACTTGGCCTCTACTGCTGATCCATGTACATGGAGAAGAACAGACAACCGCTCATTCATGCTTCGTTCCACTCCTTTGCGCTACATTACTGGAGG
Organism: Triticum dicoccoides; assembly: GCF_002162155.2. NCBI lineage: Eukaryota > Viridiplantae > Streptophyta > Magnoliopsida > Poales > Poaceae > Triticum > Triticum dicoccoides. The sequence continues at coordinate 247,250,569 of NC_041382.1, read as the reverse complement.
TGACATTTTCCTATCTCTTTATGTTGTAACAAGCCTGTTGCCTGCATAGTTAATGGATTTTTTATTTAAATTTATCGCTGCTTAGTGCTTTGTTGCAATTGTTCACGCAAGATTCTTATATATAATCTGAGCGTATGTAGGCATACTTAGCTTTGCTATTCCATTTTTTTGGCGCATAGAAATAAGAGTATTGTCCAGGTTAGGTATTCAATTGAGTATGGTATTTGGATTGCTATCAGAATGTCTTTTCTAGGCATGTGATGTCTCACATCTGGTTATAATATTTGTGAAGACATGCATTGCACGTGCACTTGGAAGCGGGCCCGTGGCCCGCGCTGGACGGCGCCGACGCCGACCCGAGCCACCTCGTCCGCGTATTCTTGGAGTTGTGGCTGGTCAATTTACATGAAATTAATTCCCTCAGTTCTGGTGGCAAATATAATAAACATAATCCATATTGTTATGCACTAGCGTGTATGTGTGAAATAGATGGATTATGGTCCCGTACCCAATAAGATGGATATGTGTGTGTGTTAGAGAGAGAGGGAGAGGGGGATAGAGAGTGAGGAAGACGGAGGGAGAGTGTGTGTCTGTGTGTGTGTGTGAGGATTTGATGGTAAAAAAGGTTGCCAATGTCGTAATATTGAACTCTTAAAGTTAATGTGGCCCCGTTGCAACGCACGGGCGTTCTTCTAGTTCTTTCTTGGAGTTCGCAGAAATGGTTGGAAGATCCTTGGCCCCAATCATATCCTTTTTGGTCCGTCGAAATCTACAAACATAGCAAAAAAATCTGGCATATCAAGATCGTCGCCATCTGCGTCGATGTCTTGGTTTTCTAGTGGGCGTTCTAGCTTTCTAGTGTTCCAATGGTAGCTTGACGCCTCTGCCCTAATGTTAGATTCAACATCCATGTGACACTGATCTGGGTTTGGCATCTCGCAACCCAGGGTATCTTCATCCACGACCTCCTCTTCGTCGTCTCTGGTCCAACGTGTATATCCATCCATGAATGCCAGAGAGACTAAGTGCCACTGGACATATGCAACTTCATGTGACTCTATATTGGCACAATAAGTACATGGACATAGGATGTAATCCACATGACCAATTCGCCTCTTTGTACTATCAGCCAAATTCATGAACTCTGTCACGCCACTAATAAAATATGCAGTTGTCTGATTCTTCACCCATCGAGATCGTTCCATCTGCAACACACGAATGGTAATTAAGAACAATACAACATCATTAATACAGGGATTAACTGCTGCCCAAAGATGCGTGCATAAACCACAAGGTTTTATTTTCATAATTACTAAGGGCGATCCATATTGTTATCCAGACGTGCAATATAATGACAAAAATTAATTGCCAGTCAATTTACACGCAGAGTGCTAGTACAACACTACCCTTAGGAATTGAATACCTTAATTAAGACACTCCTGAAAAGAATACCTTAATTAATTAGCCATAGTCGCACGGTGACCTCCACCCAGTACATAGAGAAGCGCGATGCGGCGGCACGCCAAGACAACAGGGTCGAGGAGCAAAGCTTAGTGTGGTTGCCGCCTGAAGTTTGACCTCCACAATCCAGCCATCGACCGCGATGGATTTGCTCCAATCACGCCACTACTGACCTTGATGGTTGAGCTCCTCCCATCTCCCACCGTAGACCGAGGATTGACCTCCTATGACGCTGTCACCGCCCACCTACCGATGATTGACCTCTTCTCCGGTAGCCGCTGCCTAGGCCGCTGCCGCCATCTCTATATGTAGAGTGTTTGTTTTATTTTTTGACGGATATCCGCTGAGCAGCTATTTACACGGTATCACTGAAACTCAATTATATGTACAGGATAGTACATCACATACGGTTATGTAACGACAACTGTGTCTCACCTACGTTGTCTTCTCACATGGTTTGGTGCGGAAATCGTGTGTGAAGTTGTAATACGTAACGCAAACGACATGTATAAATGGTGTGCTGTATACAACATATAGTGCCATAAGTAGTTCCCGACTGTTAGCTTATCCCCACAGTTTCCCCATTTCCGCCAAATCCATAGATAGCCTCCAAATTCCCTCGCATGGCGCTGACATTGGGGGAATGCGGACGAGTGGTGCTGATGGCTTCGGTGTGGCTGCTCTTGCTTGTATCGCCGCCACAACGGCGGTCGCCGCCACGCACTTGCCGAAGGTCATCAGAAGGCATGTGTACTATAGATTTGAATCATCCTGTCAGGATCCAATCTATTCCGATATTTTTTAGCATGTCTAAATTAAGTAGCTCCTTGCTGAATCCATCTTAAATGACCCCCCCCCCCACATCAGGAAAGCGATCTGCCACCAGATCCGGAGTATGACTCCAGACTCCCGCAACACGAGTTCGACTCTGAGTTTTGCGCCACCTAGAAGTACGAAAAGTTGAGTTGTGTGCACGGGCACACCCCCGCTCGATGTGTACGCATGGAGGGATTTGACATTGGCAGGCAGTTTCAAAGTTGCCCCTTAGAGGTTAGTGCTAACTTCATCATTTTACTTGAGTTAATGCCACCGCTCATCCTGAATACTATTTAACGTTGGCAGGGATATGAGGCTTGTGCCTTTGTTAATTGGCTGGATAAAAAATGGCATGGAAGGGCTCGGAGTGTTATCACCAAGCTCGCAAAAGATAATGTAAAGCTAAAGAAGAAACGAGCTGATCTGGAATGTACAATTAGTACGATCAAGCAAGAAAGAATCAATCACAGGCAACAGATGAAAGCAAGAGACGAGAAGGAACTAGCATGTGTAGTTGTGGTTGTCGCATTATCCATGTTCTATGCGCTGTTTGCAATGATGATAAGGGGTTTTGTTTGATAGTATTGCTAAAGCACATCTAGATGTGTTCTAAGTAATGCACATCTAGGTCCTATGCCATTGATGTTACGCGAAGATTCGTGCAAATATTTTCCTTTGTCTTTTTTTCTTTTCCTTTGTAGTTTGATTATTACAGGCTTTATCAATAAGAAGAGCTCAATGTATTACTTGCCAACTGTCCTACTCGGTTCGTACCGGTACTAATGCATAATCCCAAAACTCGTTCCTTGTTTTTGTCCTGAAAAAGGAAATCAGCCAATAGGAGTCCTGCACAACCTCAGGAATTTGGAGCGACTAGGTACAAATAATTGCGGTTGATTATGTCAGCGATTAGATAATACGTCAACCCCTGCTTCAATTGGCGTTTACTCTTCTCTGCGTACCCCGCTTAAGTGTCCACCATCTTCAGCGTCCTCAGTAGGCCGCGCTACACACTTGCACACACTCTTCAATCTCAGTTTCTCGCGGTTTTTATACGACCGCAGCCATGTCGAGCGACAGTGAGGACGACAGTTCGGCCAGTAGCCTGGCGCCCAATGATAGGTTGTGAGGACCCCGATCCGAAGTCACACCGATCTAGCATGTAACACATCATATCACATTGCGGCCTCATGCATGGTATTCCCACGGGTGCCACCTTACCGGGACCAGGACCGTTTGCGCCTTTTGGCTCACGTATATGATAGTGTCGCTAGAATCCATATGACAAAGAACCCGGGCCGACATGACTAGTCATGAATCCAAAGTGGCCCTAACTTATAGGGACATGCATACATGACCCATCAACGAATGTGTCGGTCATTAGCGAGTGAATCCGGGCTGTAGCAGCTGGGCTAACAGGACTCCAGAGAATCTGGGCTGTAGCAGGCTAACAGGACTCCAGTAGACACCGCGTGACATTTCCTTGAAGGAACAGACACATGAACGAAGAAGGACACATGCGAGCCAGCCTAAGTGTTCCGGAGCAATAGCAAGCTACCATGGCTCAATAGAAGCACTAGGAGACATTTCCTAGTAAGAGAGGCTACCAAGGATAAACAACAAGGTGATCCCACACATACCAAGCATTTCAAAACATACCCACAATATGCTCGATATGTGCAAATACAACATGGCATCACAATGAAACTCTACAACTCAAAGTATTTAATCATTAGGCTCGGACGAGCCAAGTATTACAAACATGGGTCTCATGACCCAACATACAGAGCATACAAGCAACAAGCAGAAACATAAACATGTCTGAGTACAGACAACTACAAATGAAAAAGGCTGAGAAGCTTGGCTATCTACAAGACCCTCCCAAGGGTACAAGTGTTGGGGAACGTAGTAATTTCAAAAAAAATCCTACGCATATGCAATATCATGGTGATGCACAAAAAATAGAGGGGACAGTATCATCTACGTATAGACCGTAAGCGGAAGCGTTATGAGAACATGGTTGATGTAGTTGAACCTCTTCACGATCCGACCGATCCAAGTACCAAACGTACGGCACCTCTGAGTTTAGCACACGTTCAGCTCGATGACGTCCCACAAACTCCGATCCAGCAGAGCTTCACTGGAGAGTTTCGTTAGCACGACGGCGTGATGACGGTGATGATGTTGCTACCGACGCAGGGCTTCGCCTAAGCACCGCTACGATATGATTGAGGTGGATTATGGTGCAGGGGGCACCGCACACGGCTTGGAACAATCAACTTGTGTGTTCTAGGATGCCCCTGCCCCCGTATATAAAGGAGCAAGGGGGGAGGCCGGCCGGCCCTTGCAGGGCACGCTAGGAGGAGGAGTCCTCCTCCTAGTAGGAGTAGGACTCTCCTTTCCAACTCCCATTAGGAGGGGAAAGGAAGGAGGAGAGAGAGAGAGAAGCAAGGAGAGGAAGGAAAGGAGGAAAGGAGGCCGGCCCCCTAGTCCAATTTGGTTTGGGCTAGGGGGGCCACGCGCCCTGCCTCCTCTCTTCCACCAATTGGCCCATGATGCCCAATACTTCTTCCCCGTATTCCCGTAACTCCCCGGTACTCCGAAAAATACCCGAATCACTTGGAACCTTTCCGATGTCTGAATATAGTTGTCCAATATATCGATCTTTACGTCTCGACCATTTCGAGACTCTTCGTCATGTCCCCGATCTCATCCGGGACTCCGAACTACCTTCGGTACATCAAATCACATAAACTCATAATATCGATCGTCACCGAACGTTAAGCGCGCGGACCCTACGGGTTCGAGAACTATGTAGACATGATCGAGACACGTCTGTGATCAATATCCAATAGCGGAACCTGGATGTTCATATTGGCTCCTACATATTCTACGAAGATATTTATCGGTCAAACCGCATAACAACATGCGTTGTTCCCTTTGTCATCGGTATGTTACTTCCTCGAGATTCGATCGTCGGTATCTCAATACCTAGTTCAATCTCGTTACCGAAAAGTCTCTTTACTTGTTCTGTAATGCTACATTCCGAAACTAACTCATTAGCTACATTGCTTGCAAGTCTTATAGTGATGTACATTACCAAGAGGGCCCAGAGATACCTCTCCAACAATCGGAGTGACAAATCCTAATCTCGATCTATGCCAACTCAACAAGCACCATCAGAAACACCTGTAGAGCACCTTTATAATCACCCAGTTATGTTGTCATGTTTGGTAGCACACAAAGTGTTCCTCCGGTATTCGGGAGTTGCAAGATCTCATAGTCACAGGAACATGTATAGTTATGGAGAAAGCAATTGCAACAAACTAATCGATCATCATGCTAAGCTAACGGATGGGTCAAGTCAATCACATCATTTTCTAATGATGTGATCCCATTAATCAAATGACAACTCATGTCTATGGTTTATGAAACATAACCATCATTGATTCAACGAGCTAGTCAAGTTGAGGCAAACTAGTGACACTCTGTTTGTCTATGTATTCACACATGTCTAAGTTTCCTATTAATACAATTCTAGCATGAATAATAAACATTTATCATGATATAAGGAAATATAAATAACAACTTTATTATTGCCTCTAGGGCATATTTCCTTCAGTCTCCCACTTGCACTAGAGTCAATAATCTAGTTCACATCGTCATGTGATTTAACACCAATAGTTCACATCTTTATGTGATTAGTTCATATCTCCATGTGACTAACACCCAAAGGGTTTACTAGAGTCAACAATCTAGTTCACATCGCTATGTGATTAACACCCAAAGAGTAACAAACCAGGTGGCCATTTTGGAGACATGATAACTTTTAATGATTTCATCAGATCACAGGCCTTAATTGAACTTCCCATCAAGGGCAGAACTTACACTTGGAGCAACATGCAAACTAATCCCCTCCTCGAGCAAATTGATAGGTTCTTCACTAGTAATCATTGGACCACTTCATACCCAAATACTCTTGTTAAACCTCTTGGCAGACCTGTATGAGATCACATTCCTTGTGTCATCAATATTGAAACTAAAATCCCATGCTCCAAGATGTTTAGATTTGAATCATATTGGATCCATCACCCGGGGTTTCTAGATACTATCAAAAGGGCCTGGGCCATACCTGCCAACTCTCTGAACATGGCGTCAAATCTCTACAAAAAGCTCAAGCACCTTCGGCATGAACTCAAAAGTTGGAGTAAGAACATCTCAAAGTTATCAACTGCTATTGAGAACACTAATTGGGCTCTCCTAGAAATTGATGGTTTGGAAAACAGGAGACTTCTCACTACACCGGAAGCAAATTTCAGAACTATCCTCAAGAAGCATTTATTAAGACTCATATCCTATCAAAGACAATACTGGAATAAACATTGCACAATTCGTTGGGTTCAATTCGGCGATGAAAACTCCAAAAAATTTCAAGCAATGGCGTCAGAGCGATATCGCAGAAATAACATAGCCTCCCTCACGACGGACTCTGGCTTCTGTGCGGAGGATCATGCAAGCAAAGAAGCCATTATATTTTAGACATTCAAAGAGCGACTTGGCACGAAAACCAAGCATGACATGAAATTCGACTTGCCCAGTCTCATCAAAAAGATCGATGGCCTTGATGAACTCACAATACCATTTACCAGGAATGAAATTGACCAGGTGATCAAATCGATGCTGGCAGACCGTGCCCCGGGCCCTGATGGATTTACAGGCATATTTCTGAAAACTTGTTGGGAAGTGATCAAGGAGGACTTTTACAGGCTTTGCAACCAGTTCTTTGAGGGAAACCTCAACTTAGAGAGCATTAATGAAGGGCTAATCACTCTCATTCCAAAAGTAAATGCGCCATCAACAGTTAATGAATACTGGCCTATTACGCTACTCAACTGTTGTCTTAAGATAATAACTAAACTCCTGGCCAACCGTTTGCAAAGAATCGTGCTCAAAATCGTGCCCCGCAACCAATATGACTTTCTCAAAGGGCGCACGATCCAAGACTGTTGTGACGCCCCCGATTCAATCGTACACTAATCATACATGCAAACATGTACGATCAAGATCAGGGACTCATGGGAAGATATCACAACACAACTCTACAAATAAAATAAGTCATACAAGCATCATATTACAAGCCAGGGGCCTCGAGGGCTCGAATACAAGAGCTCGATCATAGACGATTCATCAGAAGCAACAATATCTGAGTACAGACATAAGTTAAACAAGATGACATGAGATGGCTAGCACAAAATGGGGATACAGATCAAAAGAGGCGCAGTCCTGCCTGGGATCCTCCTAAACTATTCCTGGTCGTCATCCGCGGGCTGCACATAGTAGTAGGCACCTCCAGTGTAGTAGGAGTCATCGTCGACGGTGGCGTCTGGCTCCTGGACTTCATTATCTGGTCGCAGCAACCGGGAAAGGAAGGGGGAAAAGCGGGAGTAAAGCAACCATGAGTACTCATCCAAAGTACTCTCAAGCAAGGAGCTACACTACAAATGTATGCATTGGTATCAAATGGCAAAGGGGTATCATATGTGGACTGAACTGCAGAATGCCAGAATAAGAGGGGGATAGCTAGTCCTGTCGAAGACTACGCTCCTGGTAACCTCCATCTTGCAGCAGGAGAAGAGAGTAGATGGTAAGTTCACCAAGTAGCAAAGTGTAGCATAATCCTACCCGGCGGTCCTCTCCTCGTCGCCCTGTTAGAGTGACCGCCGGGTTGTATCTGGCACTTGGAAGGGTGTGTTTTATTAAGTATCCGGTTCTAGTTGTCATAAGGTCAAGGTACAACTCCAAGTCATCCTGTTAACGAAGATCACGACTATTCGAATAGTTTAACTTCCCTGTAGGGGTGCACCACATAACCCAACACGCTCGATCCCATTTGGCCGGACACACTTTTCTGGGTCATGCCCGGCCTCGAAAGATCAACACGTCGCAGCCCTACCTAGGCACAACAGAGAGGTCAGCACGCCTGTCTAAATTCTATGGCGCAGGGGTGTGGGCCCATCACCCATTGCACACCTGCATGTTGCGAGGGCGGCCGGAAGAAGAACTAGCCCCCTTAATACAAGAGCAGGCTTACGTTCCAATCCGGCGCGTGCCGCTCAGTCGCTAACATCACGAAGTGCTTCGGCTGATACCACGACGTCAAGTGCCCATAACTGTCCCCGTGTAGATGGTTAGTGCGTATAGGCCAGTAGCCAGACTCAGATCAAATACCTAGATCTTGTTAAGCGTGTTATTTTGAAGTAACCGCGAACGCCGACCAGTGGCCGACACGGATGGCTCAAAGGCCACGATGGCCATGGCCAGCCAGGAGCGGCTGCGTGCGGGAGGGACACATGCGAGCGGGACGTGGGCAGCTAGGCGAGGCAGCAACGCAACAGCAGTGGCGACGGCGGCAGGCAGCAAATAGCAGCAGCAGGGCAACTGTGGCAGCAGTGCCAACGAGCATCAGCAACAGCACAGCACATGCGGGCATGGCCAGAGACGACAACGACAGCAGCAGCGAAGGCAGCGCGCGCGGGCCGCGGTCAACGCCGCGGTGAGTGCCGGCACGCAACGGTGTGTGGACGCGGGTTGGAGCACCGGCCATGGCGGCCTCGACGAGCGCAACTACAACGGCGAGGGATCGAGGGGGCTATAGGGGGAATCCGAAGGAGGGGCTCACCACGAGCTCGACGGTGAGGTCGAGGAGGTGCGCGGGTGGCCGGATGCATCGATGCCGATGATGAGATGCAGCAGCCATGGTGAAGAAGACCGGCGATGGCGAGGCTTGGGGCGGTCCTAGATCGTACCCATAGGTGAGGGCGAAGGAGACGACGATGGCGGAGCTCCTGGACATCTTGGCGCGATGAAGGAAGGTCGGTGGCCGCGGGATCGACGAAGGTGGCGGCGACTGTGGTCTCGGGCGTGGATCGATTCGGTGGAGAATAGTGAGAGAGGGGAAAACGGAGGGAGCCAGGGTTCATGTCGGGGAAAGAGGCGCCGAGGGAGGGTCCTTATCTGTCTCTATGACCGCGGGATAGCCGACAACGCGGCATCCGCGCACTGGACGGACGAGCAGCGTCCACGACACGAGGTTGGGGATGAAAGACGACTTGGGCTGGGTTAGGTCCTGTACGTGTAGAGCCCATAGGCACAATAGGCTAGCTAGCTTTTCCCTTTTTTTCTTTGTATTTAATTATTTGTTTTCCATTTCTCTTTCATAGCAGATGAATTTATCTAGTTATGAAACTTGGCACAGAAATACAAGGTATTATTTCAAGGCTGCGCACAAAGTTTCAAAACATTTGGAAAAAGTTAGGTTTTTGTTTAATTTTTAAAAGGTCATATTTAGAGTTGTTGGACCACTTAAATATTTCTAGGGTCAAACTAAAAATCCAATTTTGAGTAGTATTTCTACATGACAAATACTAAGGGATTACTTGCAATAACATGAACACTTTTATTTAATTTTGAAGAAGTTTTATTTCCCCGCTATTTGGATTTTAAATAGGAATAGGTTTTGGATCAAAATGACTATTAGCAAGTTAATGATGACGACTTGGCATAACTAATAGGGGATTACTGTAGATTAATTATCTGGGCGTCACAATTATCCTCCACTGCAAGAAATCTCGTCCAGAGATTTAAGAGGAGAGTAAGGGCGAAAGCTCTGGTTACAAATTCTAACGGATCTTCCTGGTCTTAGTTGCTCTTCTCGAAGAGGTTGATCCATTAAGTTGATGTCTTCATTTCTCTGCTTCGAGTCATCATGATGAAGTAGGCATCCTTTCTTCGGGAACTCCAACGTACTTATGAAAGGATAAGGGGATATTCCAGAAGAACGGGTCACTACAGTGTTGCTTATCTGGTAGATAACATTAGGGAAGGTGGCGGAAAGTAACTCTCGATTTGAAACTTAAGACATTATCGAGAGCAAAGTAAGAAGGTGCAAAATAGAAGTTTCATGCGCATAGGCAAGCGTCCATCGCCTGAAACAAAGTGTGAAAGGGATTCAGAGCAATGGGAATAAGTATTAGTCTGATACCAGAATAGATCACTAGGTATGTGGTCCGCCCGCGAATTACATATGAAGCCAAGCGCGAGGAATAACTTTGTCAATAGGGTGTACAGGAGAGTCAGGTTTCGATCCTGTGGAACTGTGGGTTATGGGCCCACCATGTGGGTAAAAAGTAGAAAGAGCAGAGACATCTTGCATGGTTATGATAGCAAGGCATGTCAAAGGGTAGCCTATCAGTTATGTCGACAATAACTTTGGTACCAAGGGCGAGGGACAAAGAGAACCATTTTCCTGCTCGTTGAACGAGGCGTACCAATAGGCAAGGTTCTCGTCCATCGATGGCTACCGGAATGTCATCAACAATAGTAATAGGGTCTGACTAACAAAGTTGTACACCGAGGTGTTTACATAAGCAGTGAATTATTACTGCTTAGATCATTTAGACCTCAAGAAAGGTCAAACCAAACAATGGAAAGGATAATATGATTATGAAATTAAACAGAACAATGGAAAGGAAAATGTGTTTAAACACATATTTCAGGGGTATATCCTTTCCACGGACAAGTAGGGTACGATATCCATGACATGATATAAGGTAGAAAACCTTTTAGGTAAGGGGATAGAAACTTCATGACATTACCCATACAACAATGTTTGGATAATTGATAAAGAAAATTTAGCATCGTGCATCAAATGTTCTAATTGAAGATCGGAGTACCACAGACATGCTTCGAGATAGCATTGACATGGTCTTCAGGCAAAGGTCAGACTTTGGATACACAAAGGATCCATCAGGAACAACTCATAGAATAAGTCTTACCATTTTCTTATGGAAGAATGGCTAAACTTGCAAAAAAATGGAAGAACTATAACAATGGATCATCCAGCCAGGTGTGCTAGGCATGACATCACCTTATCGGGCCATATAAAGAACAACATTTATAACTCTTGGGAAATGTTCCGACCATCATATCTGACCGAGATTCAGATCTGATTTGGTGTCAGGATACCTCAGACTCGGGATGCATGAGAAAGTAAAGGTGCAACGCAATTGACGAGATGACATTATAAGATTCTTGGGCAATGAACTATGGAAGCGAGTTCCAAGACAAGAGTTCATCATTAAATCAAGGAGGTGAGGAGGTGGCTGATTGACTCAGCGACAATTCATTGAGATTTTCAAAAGATGGATTTCCACACTTATGTGAACAAGGAGATAACATTTGCCAGATCAAATGATGTAATGAGGTATGCTCGAGGAAAACATACACAGTTAAAGGTGCACCCGAAATATGGGCTTAGGTAGAATGCTCAATGTTAGAATGGTGATTCGATAACCAATGGTCTAAGAATGAAATATCGACCATTAACTTCAAAGCAATAGGGTTGCTAGAAGTTTTGAAGTCGCACATCATAGTTAAGTTGTCGGTTTTCCGATTAGAAACAACATGGGGACCAAGAAGAATGGTGATGGCGAGAAGCATCACTTTATCAAGAATTGTAATAGGTGTTGAAATTCTCACAACATCATTGACATAAAAGAGAGTAATACTTCATGGTAGATCATAATACATGCTAGATAGAAAGTTGCATCCATATCATGTACAAGTTTGTGATGAAAGGAAGGTATGGATGTTGTCGATGGTAAATCAAATTACCAAGGGATGAGGATATCACTAATCATCATGAATTCATTTGATATCTTGGAAGGAGTCAAAATTTTGATGATGATCACGACAAATTTGTCGAGAGGTTTCAAGAAGATGTAACCGATCGGTGATGACATCAAGTCAATGGAATGATGAAGCGAAAAGTTCTTGAAACCATGGGTACGACACAAACTCGAAATCAAGCTTGTTGTTTAAGGTGAAAGGGGATGATGAGGAAGATCGACACAAATTGGTGCTCCGAGAATAAGGACCGGGTAGCACAGTTAAAATAGGCACGATAATGACATAGCCGAGCAGGCTAGGAATGACATGGTTGAGTACAAACTCGTGAGTAAAGGAGATTACTAAGAGTTGTTTAATCATGGTGCGGACCTGATTTAGTTATCGGTGTCCTCGAGTGACTAACAACTCGGAACCAGGAAAATTTGGAATTGGTGAGGAATAATACTTGATGAAGGCTCATAATAAGCAACATGGTTTGGGGATATAATTGAGATACCAGAGGGTAATACTCAGAGGTAGAGCAAAATAGAGGGTTGACAAGTGTATTGATCTGCAAAAGACAAGTACTTTAACTTGTCCGAGAAAAGGAATCAAGGAATATCAATATGGCTGAAACCATAGCTGCAAGGGATCCAATTTAAAGACACCGAAAGAATTAACCAACAGATTAAAAGTTTTGCAAGAAGCTTCCATGATAAGTTCCACATCGGGTCCATGGGCATGAACACTAAGTTCAAGGTCGACTCCCACTTCTTTAATGCAGAACCTTCCATTCACTTCTCGTGTTTCAAAAATGACATTAGTTGTTGAAAGTTTTACCTGGTGCAATACCAGATAGGTATGACCCGTGAAATCTTATGGGTTCAAATAGGTTAGGGAAGGCGTTGGTTCAACTCATCAAGGCATCTTAGGAACATATACCACAAACTTCGGAGTAAATAATACAAGCTCGAAAGTAGAGTACGGTTATCAAGGCAGAGGATACAAATTACCAAAGGCATTATATACCCATGGAAAGTCTCACAAGGTTGTTGAATATGAAGGACACCATCGGATAATAATCCAACAAGGGGTTTGTGTTCTACAACGGAGCTGTTGCGAGTATCGGTACTCTATCAGAGGAAGAAACCATGCAAAGGCATTGGATTATAGAAACAACTGGCTAACTCAAAGCTCAATTGCAAAGAAATTATGATTTCCAAATCAAGGGATCAGAAGCAAATGCTCTGATTAAGGATGGATAAGTCGAGTAAGCTTAGGGGTACAATCGATGACAATTGGGTTGGTCGAGATCCAACTCATGTTTAAAATGATGTGTGAGCCGAAAGGATGAATTCTAGGAACTGATTGAGGACTGCGAGCATTCGCAACATATTAAAGTAATTGACTCAAAATGATAGTGACAAAGGCTGCCAATAAGATTACTATACTTATGGGCTTAACCATAATGCGAGCAAGCAAGAATTTCAAGAGAAATAAGTGCTAAGGATTTTCGGAAGATCAAATATTATTTTGAAGACCTTAGTGAAACACATAAACAACTTGGGAAGGAAGGATACTCAGTAAGTGCGAGCAATTATCCGTAGGGGTATTTAGGTGGCTTAGAACTGCAAGGCAGTAGGCACAAAGTATTCTCGAAACAATAGAGAGAATTTTCGGAGTATCATGTAATAACAAGATCAATGGGATTTGAAAGGGCAAGCGTATGTAGTTATCCATAATGATACAATAGTGGTAGGGAATTTGCAAAGGCGGTGGACACAACTGTCTTGAGAGAACAACGGAGATTATCTTCGAAATCTTCTAGTGCAGCAGGCAATCATCTACAATAAGGGGAACTCCAGATGGACGTGATCACGAAATCCTAATGTTAGAGTTAGTAAAACCATTTAAACCCGAATAGAAGAGAGATCAGAGTCCCAGAGTATAGACGAGGAATAAAAGATCCTAATACCACCCAATGGCGACGTGGGTTCATAGGCCACACAGCCATGTTAGTAAGGTTTTCCAATCACTAGACTCAACTTCGGCCAAGGAGTTGGAAAGGGGATTCTTACAGGCAGTCGGCTCTGATACCAACTTGTGACGCCCCCGATTCAATCGTACACTAATCATAAACGCAAACGTGTACGATCAAGATCAGGGACTCACTGGAAGATATCACAACACAACTCTACAAATAAAATAAGTTATACAAGCATCATATTACAAGCCTGGGGCCTCGAGGGCTCGAATACAAGAGCTCGATCATAGACGATTCAGCGGAAGCAACAATATCTGAGTATAGACATAAGTTAAACAAGATGACATAAGATGGCTAGCACAAAATGGGGATACAGATCAAAAGAGGCGCATGCCTCCTGCCTGGGATCCTCCTAAACTACTCCTGGTCGTCGTCAGCGGGCTGCACGTAGTAGTAGGCACCTCCAGTGTAGTAGGAGTCGTCGTCGATGGTGGGTCTGGCTCCTGGACTCCATTGTCTGGTCGCAGCAACCGGGTAAAGGAAGGGGGAAAAGGGGGAGTAAAGCAACCGTGAGTACTCATCCAAAGTACTCGCAAGCAAGGAGCTACACTACAAATGTATGCATTGGTATCAAATGGCAAAAGGGGTATCATATGTGGACTGAACTGCAGAATGCCAGAATAAGAGGGGGGTAGCTAGTCCTGTCGAACACTACGCTCCTCGTAACCTCCATCTTGCAGCAGGTGAAGAGAGTAGATGGTAAGTTCACCAAGTAGCAACGTGTAGCATAATCCTACCCGGCGGTCCTCTCCTCATCGCCCTGTTAGAGAGTGACCGCCGGGTTGTATCTGACACTTGGAAGGGTGTGTTTTATTAAGTATCCGGTTCTAGTTGTCATAAGGTCAAGGTACAACTTCAAGTCATCCTGTTACCGAAGATCACGGCTATTCGAATAGTTTAACTTCCCTGCAGGGGTGCACCACATAACCCAACACGCTCGATCCCATTTGGCCGGACACACTTTTTTGGGTCATGCCCGGCCTTGGAAGATCAACACGTCACAGCCCTACCTAGGCACAACAGAGAGGTCAGCACGCCGGTCTAAATCCTATGGTGTAGGGGTCTGGGCCCATCACACATTGCACACCTGCACGTTGCGAGGGCGGCCGGAAGAAGAACTAGCCCCCTTAATACAAGAGCAGGCTTACGTTCCAATCCGGCACACGCCGCTCAGTCGCTGACGTCACAAAGTGCTTTGGCTGATACCATGACGTCGAGTGCCCATAACTGTCCCCACGTAGATGGTTAGTGCGTGTAGGCCAGTAGCCAGACTCAGATCAAATACCCAGATCTCGTTAAGCGTGTTATTTTGAAGTAACCACGAACGCCGACCAGGGCCAAGCCCACCTCTATCCTAGGTGGTCTCAACCTGCCATGTCGCTCCGCCTCAAAGTAACAGTCAGGGGCCGTCGGGAACTTAGGCCCACCACTACCTGGATGGAACCACCTGCCCCTTCAGCCCCCATCTCCGAACAGTATCACAGGTAATGTAATAGTGTAAAGTATATAGTATATGCCCGTGATCACCTCCCGAAGTGATCATGGCCCAGTAGTATAGCATGGCAGACGAACAAGAGTGTAGGGCCACTGATGGAACACTAGCATCCTATACTAAGCAGTAGGATAACAGGTAAAGGAAACAACAGTAGTAGCAAGGACAGGCTATGTAGCAGTATAGGATTAACTGAAAGTAGTAACATGCAACACTACTCTAATGCAAGAAGTATAGAGGAGAGTAGGCGATATCTGGTGATCAAGGGGGGGCTTGCCTGGAAGCTTTGTTGTACAAGAAGAAGGGTCGTCGGTGACGTAGTCATACTAAGTGTCACCAGCAACGGTCTCGGGGTCTACCGGAGAAGAAGAGGTGGAAGAAACAGTAAATACGGAGAAAACAAAGCATCACAAAATATAACGAGGTAATACACGGTGTTAGGTATGCCCTAACGCGGTATTAGGTGATACCGACGAAGGGGGAAAACATCCGGGAAAGTATTCCTGGTGTTTCACATTTTCGGACAGATGAACCGGAGGGGGAAAGTTGCGTGTTTGCTATGATAGGGATGTGTGGCGGATGAACGAGTTGCATATCCGAATTCGTCTCGTCGTTCTAAGCAACTTTCATGTACAAAGTTTTTCCATCCGAGCTACGGCTTATTTTGTATTAATTTTCAATGTTTAAATGATTTTTTTGAGTTTATCATTAATTCGAAAAAATACAATTTGCTAAGTGCACCCCAGGGGCTCCCTATTATAATGTATGAAAGTGGGTCAGGGGGTGCTAAGTCAGCAGAGTCAACAGTCAACCTTGACTGGGTTGACTAGTCAAATCTAGGCAGTGGGGCCCAGGTGTCATAGGGTCATTTGCTAAACAGATTGTTTATTTAGTCTAATTAGGGGTGGGGCCCCTAAGTCATACTCTATGTAGCATCTAAGATTAGTACGATTGTTACATAATATTAATCCTAATCTAGTGGCCAGCGTGTTTGGCAATGGCTGAGCCATGCCCTTCGGCTGGGCACTCCAGGGCCAACACAGATGGCTCAAAGGCCACGATGGCCATGGCTAGCCAGGAGCGGCTGCGTGCGGGAGGGACGCATGCAAGCGGGACGTGCACGGCTAGGTGCGGCAGCAACGCAACAGCAGCGGCGACGGCGGCAGGCGGCAAATAGCAGTAGCAGGGAAACTGTGGCAGCAGCGCCAACGAGCATCAGCAACAGCCCAGCACATGCGGGCGTGGCCAGAGACGACAACGACAGCAGCAGCGAAGGCAGCGCGCGCAGGCCGCGGTCAACTCCGCGGTGAGCGCCGGCACAAAACGGTGTGTGGACGCGGGTTCGAGCACCGGCCATGGAGGCCTCGACGAGCGCGACTACAACGGCGACGGATCGAGGGGGCTATAGGGGGAATCCGAAGGAGGGGCTCACCACGAGCTCGACGGTGAGGTCGAGGAGGTGCGGGGGTGGCCGGATGCATCGATGCCGACGATGAGATGCAGCAGCCATGGTGAAGAAGCCCGACGATGGCGAGGCTTGAGGCGGTCCTAGATCGAACCCATAGGTGAGGGCGAAGGAGACGACGATGGCGGAGCTCCTGGATGTCTTGGCGCGATGAAGGAAGGTCGGTGGCCGGGGGATCAACGAAGGCGGCGGCGACTGTGGTCTCGGGCGTGGATCAATTCGGTGGAGAATAGTGAGAAAGGGGAAAACGGAGGGAGCCAGGGTTCATGTTGGGGAAAGAGGCAGAAATCACAGATTTGACCTGAGGCAGAAATCAAATCACAAACTGACCTGTTCAGGAAAAAATTTCACTCTGCTGACCCTTTGGTGTGGCGCCCGACATCTGGGCACCGCACCCTACTGTGCAGCGCCTTCCCCTTAGGCGTCGCACATCCTGCCAGCGTGGCAGCCCTGGTCCAGTTGCGGCCCCACACGCACCTGTGCAGCGCCTAAGAGCTAGGCGCCACACTTTGACGTGCAGCGCCTAGCCCTTGGGCGCTGCACAGTGACTTAAGCGCGGCCACCCCAGCCCGACCAGGCAGTTCTTCATCTCTCCGCTCTCTGTACAGAGAGCGGCGGCGGCGGCGGCGCCCCCATCTAATCCCCCCACATCCCTCTCAGATCTGAAGATTTGATCCGTGGATTCGATCCCCAATCCATCCTACTAGGTAAACTCTTCCCTTCTCTTTCTTTTGCTCCGTAAATTTGTTTCCATTCTAGATATTTGTCCATGATTTTATGGAACCCTTGATTTGTTTGGTTTGCTCGATTTAGGATGTGTATTCATATTGGTAGTATCGTAGTGTTATTTATTAGTTCACAATATATGATTCTTTTTGTTGAAACCCTAGATTGTTTAGTTTTTTTAGATATATATGAGATGCCTATTTTTGTTTAGTTTATTTGAGATGAAGATGAACTTTTATATGTTTATTGTTTGAAATTGTAAGGATGGTTTGGCTTCTGGACCATGTCTACGACATGCAACACCGGGCCTACATGATGTGCGAGAAGGATAAGGTAATAATGAGTAATCTAAATATTTTGCAAATTTGCCTTTAGTTGAAATTTACATGCCCTAAGATATGTCATTACTTGTTTTTTGCAGAAGCTTGAACCTCTGAAGATTCGGTATCACGGGGTCTCTGGTCCTGCCATGCCTTACGATGAGCAGTACACACCGTACATCAAGCAGGCAGGACTACTCCCGTGGATTCTGTTGGTTAGCCGGTCCATGCCGAATCTGAACGCTCCACTGGTGTCTGCTCTTGTTGATCGGTGGAGGCCAGAGACCCACAGTTTCCATCTTCGGACCGGGCAGATGACCGTGACGCTCGAGGATGTCTCGTTGATCACCGGTCTTGCTATCGACGGGAGGCCTCTATGTATGAGCACCGATTCTGATGGGTGGCGCGAGCAGATGATTGCTCTTATCGGTATGGCTCCTATCGAGGCTGAGGATGATGTAGAGGAGGGAGAAGAGAAGAAGAAGAGGGAAAGGAAGGCAGCCGGAGCTGCTTTCACGTGGATTCAAAATAACTTTGCGACGTGCCCTCCGGATGCAACTGATGATGTGATCCAGACACATGCTCGTGTGTATATGTGGTACATTGTGTCGAGGACTTTGTTTCCTGACTCCACTGGCAAGAACGCTCCATGGATGTGGCTGAAGGCGTTGACCGTCTTCGATAGCAAATGGAGCTGGGGTTCAGCGACTCTTGCCTACTTGTACCGACAGGTAGTTGGTCTGTTTTGTGATCAACTCATTTATTCATTAGCAACGCAAGCTTGCTGTCAAGTTAACATTGTTTTTCTTTCATATGTAGCTGGATGATGCGTGTTGCAGGATCACACCTAGTGCAGGCATTGAAGAGCGTCAGGTTTGATCCTTGGTATGCAGATGAACATGACGAATTACGGCGCCCCACGTGGGCTTACAAGTGGGATATCGTTTCCGAGATGACGAACGATGTCAATCTCATGTACCAAACGTACATTGCCGAGTTGGACACGATTATGCCTGAGCAGGTAAGGAGGTCATTACTTTAGTCCTTTCTCATGCTTGCTTGAAAAATAGTTATCAAATTTGCATTGTTGCCCTGTTTCATAGGTGGAATGGCAGCCATATGGCGCGAGTGAGAGCTTGGGGTACACCGCGGACTTCCGCCTCAACCCGATGTGCTTGTGGGATAAGGATCTCTGGCTTATGCGGTGCCCACTGATATGCAACTGGGCGGTTGAGTTTCATTTGCCGCATCGCGTGTATCGTCAGTTTGGTCTTTTCCAGCCTCACCCGCCGGATTGGGTGGACACTGATAAAGCACTTCATAGGTAAGAGAGCATGTGTGCGTATTGTCTAATCATCGGGACTCCTTTTGATTGTGCTAATGTTTGGTTTTATACCACGCAGGTTGGATAGGAGAAGGCAATGGAAGATAAAGGACTGGCCAAGCATCATTCTGTGTATGTTACCCGCTTCCAGCTTTGTGTGGAGCAAGCTCGTAGCACTGCACGCGCCCCGCTTCGTGAGCACAACTCACATGCTTTTGATAACTACGTACGATGGTTTATTGGAACTACTCGAGTTGAGATATGCCCGCCAGCATATAATGAGGATATTCTTGAAGAACCCGTAAACTTTGAGGATCTAGCAAAGGGGAAGTACAACAGAGATGTCAGGCTAGGGCAAGGAGTCCCTACTGTTCCGGTGATTAACTATGTGGTAAAGTGTTCCCCTCTTTACTTCTCCCACCACCAAGGGATCTCACCTTCCCCCTCCGTGTCCTCCACCCCCTTCATTGTTTCCATACCTATGAAAATGGCAATATAATAGTTAGTCACACAATACAAAATGACAACACAAGCATTGAGCCAAAAGAACAAGCATAGTAAGTCACATACGGCAATGGTCCATTGAGCCAAGAGAACATTCCTCCACTACGGCCGCCGCCAAGGCCAAGATCACCACTGCCTCCACCATCACCACTGCCTCCTCCATCACCACGGCCTACACCACCACCGCGGCCTCTACCGCCACCACCACAGCCTATACCACCACCACCACCACGGACTCTACCAGCAGCACGGCCAAGACCACCACCACGACCTCTACCACCACCACGGCCAAGACCTTCACCACGACCAACACCATCACCACGACCTCTACCACCAG